>NC_080022.1:75049000-75364750 GCF_030020395.1 Manis pentadactyla | reverse complement strand
TTAGTTTTGAGGAGTTTTAGGAGTACTATTAATCCCAACATAACAATAGTAGTATTGTTACAAATTCTAGTAAGGAGAAGTACAGGTTTTGATGAAAACAGAGTCGAGGTAATTAAATAAGAAGGGATGAGACAATGATATTGTAATTCATTGTGAATTATGTAGTCATTTGACAGAGAGAAAATTCTGGAATATAGAGTTATCTATAGTGTGAAAACTGTAGTATTTATATATTCAACTAAATTAGCAAGAGATAAAAAAGTGTGAATCCTGGAAAATATTTTGAGTGTGGAGTTAGAGGATCAAAGTAAATTCTGAGTGCACATTATCTTAATGTAAACATACAGGAAAGTTAAAAATTTGAGAACCTTAAAGCTAAGTATAGCGTACCACTGATGAAACTTTCATCATACCCCTGATGAAACTTACTCCAATCTGCACAACATCAAACTGAGTGGTCAGCACATTGAAGATGGAACTGTAACTGCTGAGGAATTCCCTATTACCCTTGGATTATCACAGTGTTATTTGCTTCAGTGGATCTTCAACATAGACGAAATTCATCTACTATAGAAAAAGATGCCTGACAATATGATATAAACAAGGTTTTAATCTATGATGGGTGTGGGTAAAACTGCAGTATTTCCAGAATCTCTTGCCTGGCTTAAGTGCATTTCCACATCAGTAGGTGTTTCCAAGGGGTGGAGAGTAGTCCATCTCCATATTAATAGGTAATTACAAGGGCCAGCGAGGGACTGGAAAGGTTGGGGGGAGTTTTTTGCTCTGCTGCAGCAGACGGGTCGAGAGAGATGTGGGATGACTGCTTGTAAGAAATAAACGGGTTTCTTAAACTTTATTTCTTCCTTTCACTGATTTTGGTTTCAAAGGTATTTTGCCACAGGTTTTCCCCCTGGAGTTGCAGTGGGTCAACTCACACTCCTATTTGATGGAAATTATTTGAAACTACAGCTGAAACCCTTCATGCTTTTTATAGACTATCTAAGTTCCCTTCAGAATGTTGCTGAAAATACATCTTTTGTTTATAAAGCTAAACCAAAAGCCTAAATTATGCTCAGTGTTTTTGAAGGTGTTTTTCCATCATGTCATTCCTGAGATTAAAAAACATTGTATTAAGTATATATACCTAAAAAAAAAACCCAAAAACTTCTTTACCCTAGCAATGTCCATGGACGTTGACTTTTTTTCCATTTTTCATTTAATGATCATCATTCTAATGCCTGAGTTGTTATGTCCAAATTCCATCTCAATTCTATAACCAATGGGCTAGGGTTTCACATATTTTTGATTTAAGAAAGATTATTTGGGACTATGGTTAAAAATGACCAAGTATTTGTTTTATTTCTTTCCCTCAAAATCCACCAGTGAAAACCAGAAGAATATAAACTAGAAATAGAAGCACTCTACATAAGAAAGCAAAGTGCCAGCTATAACAGATACCTTGTATGAGTAAGCATGCCTCCCTGGTGTGAAGTCTGAATGGGAGCTGGGTTCGAGTGCCACCTTGAACCTGGAGCAGAATGTATATTTTCCTAAAAGTAAGTGTCTTTGATCTGAAAGGATCATATTTAAGGGATTTTTTTTTCATTAGAGATGAAATCTAGGGGTGTAGGTAGGCCAAGAAAGAAGTGGAAAGTAGCTCTGTAGAATCTTAGTTTAATACCACAGAGCTTCAAGTTGGTACTGAGGGAGGCAACATGTCAACAAACCATCTTACTTTTTATTTTTAAATTATATGTCCTGTAGGTGAAGGGAGAGTAGTACAAGTTGTGGGAAAGGGGATGCTTTATAGTTTAAGGAGACAGCACAGTCTGAACACTGACATTCGATTGTACAGTAAGCTGATCAACCCTAATGTCTTTTCATTATGGGCATCATTTCAACATATTCCTTAAAATATTGTTGAAAAGGTGTTATTTTTAGAAAAATATGTTTAGGTGCAGCAAGAATTCCCTTTTCTTATCTTTAGCCACATAATTTTCCCCATGTAATAATAGACTTATTAAGAGAGTGCTTAAGACATGTTCCATGGAACCTGCTGACTGCTTTGACTGAACCTTCTTTTTATTTTTTGATACATTCTTCCATAAATAACCAGCTACATTTTAAGATAAGTAATAATTACAGAAGAACTAGCATAGAGCCTATGTAAATAATAAAATAAAAGAGAAAAATAACATAACCGAAGGCAAATGAAAAAAATGTATTGAAAAAATAATTAAATGGAGAAAGGTAAGTTTCAGGATTAAGAAATGCAGGCCACTGATTTCTCTTTGGAATAGACCTCAAGGATAATATGCTAGTATTAAAATATCTAAAAAATGGAGATGTGAAAAGAGAGCACGTGTTGTTGTTCAAAAAGGAAATGGAAGAGAAAAACACTGCATGAAGGAAACCCATATAAAAAGAACAAAATTCATAAATGTGACTGAAAATGCAACTCTAGTTATTGAAGAAAAGACTATAAAATAGAACAGAAAAGAGACCTAAAATGATACAACAGCACTTAAGTTCCCTGAAATAATACTTGCATATATAAACAAACAGGATTTATCCTGCCTAGAAAGCAATTGATATAAAACTATCCACACGAAGATGTGTCCTAGAAAAGAAAGAATCCTTTTCTATCACAAAAGAAAAACTAAAAAATAAAAATAAAAATCAATAATATAATGCTAGCTTCAGTCTTACCACAGCAAGATCTAGTGCCAGTAGTGCAATACCTGCAAATTTCTGATGCAAATAAAATATAATCAAAGAATTTTATACCCAACCATCTTATCCTTCAAGCTTAAAGTTTAAATCTATCTTCATAAGCAAGAGCTCAGGGAACACAACACTCCTGTGTCTTTCTTGAGAAAATACTTGGTAATTCCAGCCAACCAAAAGATGCATCCAATTAAAAACTTATGAATAATGAAATCTTGGTTAAGAGGCCTGGTGTTAAGCATTGAAACTTAAATAATAACTGAAAAATTCCTGGCGATACTGATTAGACAACAAAATGTAAATGTTATAAACTCTGATATACTAAAATCAGTAATATAATCAGTAAAATTAGGTGATATTGGGGAGGAATGAGGAGAAGTGGGAACATGCTAATTTCTTCATTTTCATAGATAGCAAGGACAATAGATGTTACCTAAATCAGAAAACAGCTTTAAAGAAAACTAAGTTAACATGTCATTATTTTTCACAATCTTCAGAAATATTAGATGAATTTCTCTTTAGAAACACTTCTCTTATGGTAAAGAAATATTTTCATTTAAATTTTTACTTTCTATTAAATGACTATGACATTTAATAAGTATTTTTTATTCTAATATTGGATATATAGCATGATTTATTTTGGAAAGTCCTGCATCTTTCTTCTATAGGTATTAATTTTCTATTGATACTATATAAAATAACCAAAATTATAGTTCTATAGGTCAGAAGTCTAACATGGATCTCTGGGCTAAAATCATGATGTTAACAGGACTGTATTCCTTTCTGTATGATCTAGGGGAGAATGTTTTCCTGATCTTTTGAGTTAGTGATAGAATCTGTTCTTTGAGTTTATATGATGAAGTCCTCATTTTCATGCTGGCTATAAACTGATGGCCATTCCCAGCTTGAGAGGCCACTTACATCCTTGTCTCATGTCCTCCTTCCTCCAGATTCAGAGCCAGAAAAGGCAGGCACATCTTTCTGATCCTTATTTCATCATATCACCACTGACTGCAAACTGGAAATGTGTTCTATTTTTAAGGACTTGTGATCAGATTGGGCACACCCAGATAATCTGAGACAATCTCCCATACCCAGGTCTATAACTGTGACCGTATCTCCAAAGTGCCTTTGCCATGTAAAATAACATTGCAATAGGGATTGATGTGCGGACACCTTTGGGGAGGGTGTCATTATTCTGCTCATCACATTATTCATCAACCCATCTATTTTAATATTTCTCAGGAATATTAAAGGTAATTATTACTGAGTTGGTAGATATCAAGTGAGTTTTAAATTAAAAATAAATTCATGTTGTTTAAAATGTTACATAATTAGCTGGTGTTATATTGACATAAACTATTCACTTATTGTTTTTTTAATCTATTACCTGAGAAGATGTTTAAATCAAGTAACAAATGAGAATAGTAGACTGACAATCTTAAAAGGACTCTGATATCTACAAGGTTAAAAAATATCTTGATCCTTTCTTGTGTGAGATTATGCAATGTGTAAAAGCACAAATGTGCTATAGAACTTGTTACACCAGGTCACAAATGTCAGTCATAGTTCTAAGGAATTAGAAGATAGGATTGGTTTTATAGCATTTGCTAGAAATAGGCAAGGAAATTGAACTTAATCTATAGGAAAAGCATTTAAGGAGATTAACTGGACCATCTTGAAACTAACAAAGAGGTTAAGGAATAACAGGCTGTGGAAGCCTAAAGATTTTGCTGTTTGATCAGTGCCTATGTTTCATTATGCTGTGTTAATTTCTTTGTGGCTTTCTGTTTAATGACATTTTATTTGCTGATACTTATTTTCCAATTAGGTGGTAAGTAGAAATGGAAGTTAATGTCTTTTGGTCCGTGACTAAATATTTGCTTTTTAAGTATTGGTGATATGCAAACACAGAACAAGTTACTGCACTGAAGCCAAGAAGTTAGTTTCCGAGCTGATCAGTCCTTCAAACCTGGAAGTTGGCAAAAGCCTCAAGAGCAAAAACTATGAAGACTGTTGTGCAGAAAGTTTCCTTTTCACAGGGATTTTTGTCCCTCAAGTTGTGGCTGACTTGGGAGCCTTGGACTCGTCTCTCTCCAGGTCTGTGAGAATGCCAAAGCTCTGTGTTGCTTCCTTCAGTTCAGCTTGTATGCACTGGGCTGTGAACTTAAAAATGCACTGAGGGGAAAAGTTGAAGGAGTTGGTCTATCTAACCTCATCATGCTTCTATCTCTTCTGGGTATTGGCCGCACAAGTTTTGGGTGCTTTGGTTCCTGTCTACTAACTTCAAACAACTGTGTTCTATACAACACATTGCTTTTATAGATATGCTCAGCAAGGAGGATGGTCCGACACAATGTTTTGTCATGACCAGAACTAGAATTTGTCAGCAAAATTTTTAAGTAAGACTATGACATGATCACATTGTACTTTAAAACAGTAGAAGTGGTAGGTAGCGTATATGGAAGAAGAGAGTGAGAGAACATAGGTGATAAATATTTGTTTAGTTTATATCACAGGTCAACAAATTATAATCTGCAGGTCAAATCCAACAACCTGGTTTTGTAAATAAAGGCTATTACAACACAAACATGGTTCATTCACCTATTGTCTATGGCTGTTTTCAAACAGCAATGTCAGGGATGAATTGTTACAGAAAACCAGAAAACCTGGACTGGATCAGTGATGGAAGAACCAAGCAGCACCTGGAGGTCTTGGAAGGCGAAGGTTTATTTTACGTCGGCGGGCTCCACTCTCCAAAGGTCTGAGCCCCGAGTACAGCAGGGCCATGCCTTTTACACATTTACTCCAAAGTTAAGGGGGGAGTCAGCACCCAGAAATTGTTCCAGTGGGAGCTATTAGGTCTCTATAGGTGCACTCAGGATGCTAGTTATATTTTAATCCATTTCTGTAAAGGTTACCCAGATACCGTATTATAAACTAATGGGCTTCCATCACTATGATTAACAAGCTGTTCCATACCACTGAGTCCCGATGTGTGGGGGAATACATTGTTACATTGTTTCAATCTCAAGCACCCAAACACCTTGTGATTCCTTTATATTCTGGAAGCCTTTACAGAAACTTTGTTTCCTTAACTTTCTTAGCTTTCCTGACTTCCTATCAAACCAAGAGGTGGGGGAGGGCTTTGAGAACTTTCTGTATATTTCCTCATCAGAATAACCCCTATAGAGAAAGTACAGCCCAGTAAGCCTAAACTATCTGACCCCTTATAGAAAACTTTTTCAACCCCTGGTATAGAGTAGCAAGACTGATGATAAGACACGTATCTCTAAATGATCTGTTTATTTCAAAGAATTCATTCTAGGTGGCTACCCAGTTGATTAAAAAATCCTTCACTTATTCCAAATATAGTTTTGTATCCCTTCTTTGGAATTACTTTTAGAGTCATACAGGAAAACTTATTGTATTATTTATTTTCATTAAAATTTTTTTTAAGCCTAAAACATTGTTTTTGAATCAAACATTTAGTCTGATCAGCTTTTCTCTTTATCGTCAAACATATACCCAATTGAGTTTTAGTTGTTTTAAAACTATGTACCACCTCCAAGAGACAAAATTTTGCCAGCTTTGAGGACATAAAAATGAAATTGTTTCAAGGGGGTAGTGGGCAAATTTAGATAATCTGTAGGGCTATAAATAATCACTCTTCCTCCCATTTATAGGCCTTTATGAAAGATAACATTGAATTAATGTTTTGACTATTGTTTCAAAGATAAAGCCTCCATGTTGTAAAAACTTTTTTTCATACTTATTATTCACTAGGTAATTTCTCTGAAATAGTTTTATTTCTTAGATAGCAAATACTTACTGTTTACATATCTAGTATTTTTATGTCCCAATCCCATTCCTTGGAATAGCATTTCTCTTCTTTCAAGACTTTTGTTTTTCCTGTATTCTAACCATATAGTTCAATCAAGAGCTGCCTTGTTCTTAACATGACCCTGTGCCCCTGGCAAGAGTTAATTGGTCAGTGGGAGTGAGGGAATGGGACACAATGTGATCTGTCCAATTATATATTTCCTGATCACAGCTAATTCATCCAGAGTTGGGCACCTGACCCAAGGTGGACCAATTAGAGTTCTCTCCTAAGATTTTTAAAAAACTTGGCCTGAGGATGTTCAGATGGTAAAGTTCAGTGTTGTGAGGACTGATATCTGCTACTGTCACATCTGCCCCATATTTGCCACCACGTGGAGGACCCTGGTCTTCAATGTGGGATGTGAAGCTGGCATGCAGAAAAATATCAGATGATGATGGAGATGTGGAATCCTGGCTCCATTTTTTTGAGGCCTACATGTATTCAGACTCTTGCACTTTGGTTATTTAACTATTCATTAAAGTTCTGGAGTCAATAATTTCTTCTTTGTCTTATTAACTAGTTTGAATTTAGTTTCTGTTATTTGCACCCAAGAGTTCAGACTTGTTTATGCTAGTGAGGAATATTGTCCTATCAGTGCTTAAAGCACCAAGACATTTTGCCTTTTTAAAAATTGTGTGTCATCTGATCACATTCATTGAATGTGAAAGGAAGAGGTGCAGAGTGTTAGGAAAAGTCACAGAAGCTGCAGTGACATTACAAGTTCGTCAAGTAGAAGTGATTTCTGAGTCCAAAGAAAGAATTAAGAGCAGACTCCAAAAAGCTGCGGAGCAGAGGGTGCATGCACACAGTGACTAAGTGAAAGGCAGGCAGAGATGGGAACCCTGGGAGAGGGTGAGTCCTGTTCCTCAAAATATAGACCTCTCCCTCTCTGAAATTTAACTTGTGTTCATTTAAAATGTTTTTAATATTTAGACATGTGGCAATAAGTAATACAAACATTTCTCCATTCCCTAAGTCCCCATTCCAAAAATTAATATCTTTTAACTGCTCACCTTCTCTTTTGCAGCTTCTTTTCAAAAGACCAGATAATGTATTTCCGCTTCTGTCTCAGGATTCATACATGTTTGGCAATATCTCTTAGCTCTTTGAAACAGAAGATGAGGATCTGGCTCATTTACACAACCTCTCCTCCTCCAAATACATGATATTATGTAATTTTAAGGTCTTTCACTATCTTTGCAACTTTAAATAATATCCTTAAACATTATTTCTTGCTTCATTAATTTCCTCTCTTATCTCTTGACTCCCAAATTTATAAAATATCATTATTCCTATCCTTTCTTTCTCCTCTTTTTTTACATTATTAAGACTGGTAAAAACATACTCTGTTAACAATCACAATAAAGTATGCCAGTATTCCATTCCTTGTGTGTGGACTGAGTAGAAAAGTGAAAAAGCGTTATACAGTGTTTGTAGGATTATGGCTAGTGTTTAACGTTGGTCCAATGAGGGTCTTGAATTTCCTTCTATGGAGTAACAAGTGAATACAAGAAGTACCTGGGTCACAAGAAGAAACCTTTTCCTCGCACTAATTATAAATTAAAATTTTTTTCTCATGTACCGTCAATTGTTTCAATTCTTGCCTTACTTTGTTTCATGTGTGGAAGATTACTAGTTGGCACATATCCTGAATTTTTAAATTCCTTTTCTTTCTTAATTTGTTTGATTTTCCTCTCCCTCCCCAGTTAAATTATACTGTATCTTCTGCCAAGCTTTTCTTCTTTCCCTAAGATAGTTTGTATAGACTTCTGTTCTCTTATTTCAAGCTGCATGGGCTAATATACAGCCATCATCCTAAGACTTCTTATGATGACTTTGCATGGTTGGACCTGTGCTTTTTGGATCCCCTGTTTCTTTGTATATTCCTTCATTTTTTTTCTGGGACATATCCACCAGTAACTTCAGAGAGAGAAAATTTCTAAGTGCTTATATATCAGGAAGTGTCTTTATTCTTTCAAATTTGATGGTAGGTTAGTTAAGTATAGAATTTTAAGGTGAAAAGATTTTTTTCCTCAGAATTTGCTTTCATATAACCCATTCAGTGGAACTTTTCAATCTGAAGATATTTTTCTTCAATGCTAGAGAAAGTTCTCTTCTAATATTTCTTTGATAATTATATTTTTTTCCATTTTTCTCCATTGTGTCTTCCTGGGACTATATTAGTTAAGAACTTTAGTCATAAATTAGTATTCTATGTCTCTTACCTTTTATCTAACATTCTTTTTTCTCTTTGTATTTGTAGTCTACTTTCTCAGAGACTTTTTTCAGTCTTGGAAATTTTAAGCCCTTCCGTGTTTGGCTAGAGCTTTGTGTTGGGACAGGGGAGTGTTACTGTGATCACTACTGATGTCCCATATGTAGACATTCAATTGTTGCCCTAATTTCAGTCACTTCTTATTCCTGCTTCTGCCGTGCCTTCCCACTCTGATCCAGAGACTCAGTAAGCATTCTATTGGAAAAATTGGCTTCTACTTTTACAGAAACTTCCTTTTGTAATTTTTAAGGCTGAAGCTTTCTCAGTTTGCTTCATCTATCTGCCTTCTCCCTTATACCAGAATTAGGTTAAAATATCTCATTCACTGGTACCTGCCCCCTCCTGAGAGCAATCTTAGCAGTTGGTGAAACAAGTCTTTCCTTGAAGGAGGATCTGAGCTATGCATCACCGTCTGTCACATCAACCAAACACTCTTACCAATAATCCACATGGACACAGCTGCTGGTCTGCCTCTTGAAGGTTGCACTTACAACCTGGAAGTCACATGCACAGCCATCCCACCTCTGAGTGCAGGAAGAGGAAAAGGAAAGGCAAAGAAGCTTGCCTGTATCTTTAAACCACTACAACTATGGCCACTAGTGAAATGAGGTTGGCATACCCCAAATTGTGAATGGGATTAGGCACTCATGCATCCTAGGGAGGAACTTTTAAGGAGTGAACAGATTAACCAAATGTGTTTGGCCTCATGTGCCTTCTCTTAAGAACTGAAGCAAAAGTAGAGAGAAGACAGTTCCCTGTTGAATAGTCTTGTCTGTCTAAACCCTATTAGATTCTGACTTTATGGACTCTTCATTTGCATAGCCTTAATAAAACTATAAATCAATTATTTTGAACCTTAAAATGAGTTTTATGTACAAATAGTTTATGGGCTTTTCCAAATACGGCATCTCAGAGAATGACAGTGTCCTAATGAGTGGCATCTGACTGTAATATATTTAAGTGGAGATTATAGTGGAGTTCTTGACTGAGGCTTATTGTAGAAATTTTTTTCATTTTATTTTTTTTTAACTTTTATACCTTTTAGTTAGTGAATACTCTGACTCCGGTGCTATAAAAAATATGACATCTCAGTTTTTGGGGAATGAGTATAAGCAGCCAAAATAGAGGCCATGACCTTCTTTCTGGAGTTAGCAGTTGTCCTTTGTTGCAGGGATTATTAAGTTTCCATTTAAGTAGACTCTGCAATAATGGAAAAAGATATTGAAAGAATTTTAAAGCTGCCTTTATATGCATCCAGCCAAATATAGCCTTCAAATAGCACCCCCTGGGATGTGGGCTTCACTGTCTTCAGGCAGAATCTGGCCTATTGAGTGTCCTTAAGAGTTATTGTGCAAAAAAGCAGAGGTTTTTTTTTATGTCTAGAGTTCTGATATTTGTCTGTACTGGTATTAATAACTATGAAATACTTAAAAGCAACTTTGATTCTCAGCAATTATTAATGACATGATGAAATACCATTGTAATATTTTTATGCACATACACATGCACATACATATATATATATGTATTTATAAACAAATATATAAATGCCTGCACATATCACTTTTATAATTGTTTAAGAGCTCTGGCTTGGTTGTCCTTTTCTGTCATGGTTCAAATGTGGAATCATGAATGGGTTTGAGAGCAAACTGAGCTTGTCATTAGTCAATTAGTTGCTGCTACAAAGCCTTGTGTTCAGGATGAGTTCTTTTTTACTTGCCTGAAAAGTGTTTCTCTTGGAGAGCAATTACATCTGATTGACATGTTTTCATGTGCCTGCAGCCCTGGTGCATCTTTTTCTGTGCAACACTAAACAGGTTTAGATCAAGGACTGTTATTTTATATTTTTGCTCTTGTTGTTGTTTTCTGCTATTAACTAAAATCAGGATACCAGACAAAAACTAAGACACCTTGGAAGGTACAACTTAAAACAAATGATAAAATATGTATAAAGAGATGTGCATTTTGTTGTATGGGGTCACAGCTGGGCTAGAATTGCTAAAAGTCAATTGAAAGACAAGAGCATACATAGTTGGGCATGTTAATGTTAGAAGCAATTTGTATTTTCCGTATAAATGTGGGTGATATCTTATTTCTTCTAAAGAAATCCCAGTGTGGTGTTACTGTAAAAAATGAAGAGGCTGAAAACTTATCTTCTTGTCTCATGTCTGTCCTACGTTGTGTGTAATTTTGAAAAATGTACTGTTGTGGAATTTCCTTTTTAACATGTACACAAAAGAGAGAAACCAGATGATTTCTATGGATTCTTCAAATCCGTCCACTTTATGACTGCATGAGGTGTTAGTCATTGCTATGACATGACCTTCTGACACAGAGAAGTAGAGAAACAAATGTGGAGAGTTCCTTGTAAATGCCTCCAAGTCAACAACTTTATATACAAGCTCTGGGTAACAAAAGGAGCTGGTGATCCAGCCAGGTCTTTCCTTTCTCCTTCAGACTATAAACTTCTTGGGAACAGAGACAATGTTTTATGTGTGTTTTCAGTGAAGATTCTTCATATTCCTACAATATCGACCCTTAAGAACATTTTATAAATGAATGGTTGGATGATGCCTAATAATGAATGACTATCGCTTCCAACAATCCTGTCTTTGAATGATTACATTTAAGGACGATTTATTGCATGCAGTCAATATCTCAGAATAAGCAACTTTTTGTTGTGGCTCTGGGTGATTTGAGTCTTCAGTATGAGATATCTAATGGCATATAAGTTTTAGTTAATCTTTTAATGGTGATGTTTAAATAAAGACTCTACCTTAAGGGAGAAACCCATTTACAGGCTTTCCTACTGCTTAGGTCCTCTGATTTCTCTCTTCCACTCTCTTCTGTATTTCATTTTGGGGATTGTAAATAAGGTACAGATGATTTAAAAGTCAAACATTGAAAACACTGTAATGTTGGCATAGTATACACTCAACTGCAATGTGTGCATATTCCATGCTTTATGACGAAATAGAATACATATTCTAACAGTGAAAAAACCTTCACAGCATCCCTCCGAAATGCAAATTATTGTTCAAGGCGCTACAAAGGACATACTCTGTGTCTTCTCACCTTTAGAGTCCACAGGGAGAGGTTGGTAAGCTGTATGACTTGTCTTACAAAGTGCCTTGGGAGCTGTAGACAGAACAGGGAGGCTTTACATTCTGCACTTCCTATCTTGACAGTGAACACTTTTTTTTCCCTAGCTCAAACTGGACCTTAGCCATGGGGACCCAGCATAATCCTTGACAGATACCTTTTGTGGCTTGATACCAGAAGAAATGACTTTGCAGTTGCTTTAAGAGGCTATGACCGATATACTGGTGTTTTGTGTGGAGTTACTGCACAGAACTCCAGATGTCAAAATGGATTTGTGCTGCATTTCTATGCTAATATGTCTCTGCAGGGTTAATTTAAGAGTACCGACTCCTCTCTCCATTGCTCAAATTAACTGTAAGAGTGATTAGCAGATATCTAGATTGATGAATGTTTCAGTGTTTTTGTCACTTTTTTAGGGAAAGCAGAATGTAGCAATGTGGCAATGTAGCAGAGAACTGGGAAATTGTGGTGAATAGTTTTGACTTCTAAATCACTTTTAAAATTTTGCCCTGGTTTGAGTTTCTTTTGCAGAGAAAGTTCAAGATTTCATAGACATGGTTGTCATTTATAGAAGCATAATTCCCTTCCCACGTTTAACAAGCATATATTAAATGTCTACTATATATACAAACGGTTTAGAAACTGTGCAATTGTAGGGAATAAAAGGTATTTACTGTATGGGGGTAGCTGGTTTTATGAGGAGACACAGTTATTCTCTCAAGGAGCTCACAGTTTGGTGGGGAAACAAACAATTTCCAGTAGTGCCAATGGTTATAAATATGAACATGCTCAGGGATGTAACACAGAAGTTAAGTGCTGTGGAAAAGTAGAGTGCAAACTCCATGAAGGAAGACATGATTCTATCTTGTTTGCTGCTATAGCTCCCAGTGTCTGCCACAGAGCAGATACTCAAAAGATGTGTTGATTTTATGGTTAATTCTGCCTTAGATTTTGCAATGGGGTAACATTTGAACTGAGTAAATTTAAAGGGTAAATAAGATTTTCTTTCCCAAGAATGGAGAACACTCCAGGAAGAAACAACAGCAGGAACAAATGAACGTGAATGTTTGAGTAACTGCATGCAATCCACTGTAGCTACGGTGCACGGATGTTCATGGCAGGGCACCACACGGGCCCCATGGCCAGGCCCTGATCCAGTGAGAATTAGATATGGACAGCCACTTCTATTGCTTCTTAGTTTACTGCAAATTTCCATCCTAGAGGCCCCTACGTAGATGTGAGCCATACCGTTAATCTACAAACAAGACAAATAGTTGATCCTCAACACATTCTTCATGTATCTTTCTTTACTAATATTATTTCCCCATTAACCAATTGTGTGGTCGTGCCATTTAGGGGTTGTTAACTGGTGGCTGATAGGACATGTAGCTCACTGTTTTGTCAGTTCATTGTTGTACAACCTGGCCAGCATTAACAAATACCTGAAGTTTTGTTTTTTTCTTGAAAAAGAGAAAATCTGATAATACCGAGCCCACATTCCAGCTGGAGGACACTCGGTTAGAATTCTCCCTTCCCCTTGCCCATCTGCTGCCCAACTGCTCTTTATGCATGCCTGCCCTCTTTACCTGCCTCCATTATCCACCTGGGCCCTTCCAGCATTTGAGTTTGACCTTAGCAGTGTGGACCCTGTCTAGCCTAGGGGGTGGGTATCAATCTATAGGAACTCTGTGCATAATAAAGACATTATCTCTGAGTTGATGTGTTATCTACAAATATTTTCCCCCTATTTATTGTTTATCTTTTAATTCTACTTTTTATTTCTCTGGCACAGATTTTACTTTTTGTATAATCTTTTCTTTTACTTTGCTTTAGTTTATGTTTTATTTCTTTTTCTAAATACTTTTTTTCTCATTGCTTTTCCTCTCTTTCCTGTTCCTTTTCTGTCTTCCAATTGACTTTCCATTTAGAAAGTCCTCTTGAGAGAAAGAGGCTTAAAATCTATTAGATTTTCCATTCCTCTTGTAGATAAACTATGATTATTTTTGGTTAATATCTTACTTTCCTCTGATATCTCACACGAGTACACTCGAATTCTGGATGTGTATGCATAATGGGGTGTATTTTGAGTGGTTTATTCTTTCCTACTGATCTGTCTTCTTTTATACCGGTCAATAAGTTTGAGTTATTTTAGTTTCATGGTGAGATATTTTGTTAAAACTAATTCTTCTTTCTTTAAGATGATAACTATGCTTCTGCTAATACTTTCAAGTCAATTTTAGGATCATTTGGTCAAATTCCAGAGGTGTTTTTTTGTGCTTTGAATTAGAATTATAATAAATACACTAAAATTTTTGAGAAAAACTTTTATGCCCTAAAAATTAGTTTTCCCATTTAGGAACATGTTAGGTTTCATTATTTTCTCTTTATATCTCTCAATAAAGTATGGGACAAATTGTCATATAAAACTATTTCCTGTTAGTTTAAAATTTGCTTTGCAATTATAAAATAACCAAAAAAAGGTTTACATTTTTTCTATTGAATTATTATTTGGTTATGAGAATATTTGTCTCTTGTCTGGCTGTTATGCCAACCTTTAATTAATCCTAATAGCTTTTCATTTGACTCCTTTCTATTTTTATGTTCTAAAAGCAAGTCACTGGTATGTAATCTTGTTTTGTCTTCCTTTTTACTACTTGTAATTTTGTTTGTGTTTTATGCCTTAAGAACTTTCAAAATGATGTTGAATAGGTAGTAGTCATATCTTTTAACCAATTGCTGACATATTATAAGAACTCAATAAATGTCAGATGCTTTTAATAATATGAATATTAAATAATAATAGGAATCTCATATATATCTGTATTTTAATGAGAATGATACTATTATTTCACTGACAAAATGTTGGCTAATGGTTTGAATTAGATATTTAAAAATATATTAAGAAGACATAGTACTATTGAGATCATTATTTTTTTAACTTTATTTGATAAACTTAAATACATTTAATTTTATTTATCTACTTATATAGAAATAAATTTTCTAACTTTAGACTATTAATGGATGTCTTTAATAAATACTGTTTGGTTAGAAGTAAAAGATTAACTTTAACTATATTAAGTTCTATTTTCTAGTATTTTATTTAAGTTTTAAAAGTATGAAGAGAAATTCAGCTGAGTTTTTTTCTGGAATTTTGGTTAGAAATGTAAAAATTAGGGTATGCTTCTTCTTAGAATGATCTGAATTACTTTTAATCTTTTTCTATTATCTGAGGCAGATTATATAATGTGGCAACAAAGATCTGTTCCTTGAAAGTTTGAAGGGATTTACTAGTAAGTCTATTATAATTCTGAGTTTCTTTCTAGGGGCTCAAATGTAGTTTTCAAATAATTTTCTCAATTTTTTTGAACTTTTAACCCGTTGTGCTAATTTTGATATATTTCACAAAAAGCATTAATATCTTAATGTTTTGAAATGCATTAATATACAACCACATTAGCCTCTCAATTTTTTCTATCTGCTGTATTCCATTCCTCATTTAAAAAATTTGCAAAATTTTTACCCTTTCCCCTTGATTTGATTTTCAGTTACATACATTCTCTAAACATTCTCATCCTTTTTGTTTGTCTATCACTGTTTTTATAAAAACATTTTTGGATAAGTTTATTTTTTGCAGCATTTTCCTATGACTATCAAAACAACACATCAATATTTTTTTGCCTATTATTAACTTCTTTTTCACTAGCTTCAGAAACTTTCCAAACATTCAGTTATACCGGTTATTTTGGAATGAAATGATCTTATTCCTACTAGTACTGCCTTGATATTTCTGAACTGGCAATTTCAGCACATGCCCACAAATGTAACCCAATCAGATCTTTATGACGATTAGCCTGTAATTCTCTAGTTCTTATGACTAATGTGTAGGCCTAGACCTCATAAAACTCTGTATTTTAATTCATCTTAAGACATCTTCCCTAACAAGCATTTGGTATACCTTAAGATACCTTTCCTAATAAGCATGTGCATTTAGATGCTATTCTCATTCTTTATAAAGCAATGAGTACAGCAGTTAATTAACTTATTATAATGTCATAAATCCCAGCTCTAGTCATGACCACTGACTCCTCCCCCACCTTTACTGAGTGCATTTTCATTTATGATGAATTATCCCCTGGGTACTCAATGCAGAGGTGGCTGACCATGCAGAACTCAGGGTCAGACACAATAGTACAGTCTATACTGCTGCGTAATGACAAGCCCTTGTACTCCTACCACTTACCTTCCTGTGCTTGGGTGCCTTTATGCTTCACTGAAATCAACACTCTGATGACAGAATGAAGGGGCTTCTCTCCTCCAGATTTCAATTCTTTGAAAACTAATCTTCAGGATGATTTGCATGTGGGTAGATGTATGTGGTTAGATTCCTGTGTCATATGATAATTAAACTGCTTTTATGACTACAACAGTGAGGGCTACTGACATTTACAGCTTTTTTTTTTGAGGTGCTTTTTACATAGAGGGAGTAGAATTAAGAGCTGCTCTGGGTGCTTTTCAAACTTTAAGTTTCCTTCTTAACCTTGACTATCAGTTTTTTGTTGAATGATGGCTTCTGACAGAAATTTGGACTGCTATAGATTTTTCTCTTCTTGTGACTTTACTTATTCCCCATTTTATAACATGTGGTTCATTTTCAATAACTTGAAAATTTGAGGATACCCACTTGTTACAGGTTGAACTGGGTCTCCTCCCAAAAGTATATTAAAGTCCTCACCCCTGGTACCTCAGAATGTGATCTTATTTAGAAATTGGGTTATTGCAGATATAATTGGTGCAGATGAGGTCATACTGGAGAAGGGTAAGCTCTTAATCTGGTACACCTTGTGTCTTTATATGAAGATGATGTGAAGACACAGGGCAGAACACCAGGTGAAAATACAGGCAGAGACTGGAGTGATGTGTCTGCAGACCACGGATGCTAGGGATTGCTGACAACCCCAGAAACTAGGGGAGAAACATGGGACAGACTCTACGTCAGAATTTCCAGTAGGACCCAGCCCTACTGACACCTGCACCTCAGACTTCCAGTCTTTAGAACTGTGAGAGAAGAAATTTTAGTTTTAAGCAATTCTGTTTGTGATAATTTTTTAACAGCAGTCCTTGGAGATGAATACACCATCCAATGTACATGCTAAAGGAATGTATTTCAAAACTAATTAAACTACTTTGCCAGTTACAGGTTGTGTAGCACTGCTCAAGTTATGGTACCTCTCTGAACATCAGTTCTTCATCCCTAAAATTAGGATTCTGTTTATATTTTGAAGATATAACATTTGTAATGTGTTTAATAGAAGGCAATCACTTGATTGTTTTTTTTCCTACCATTCAATTTTTCAAGACTTTTACTGAGCCAAATATAATGGAGGCAACGTTGTCCTAAAAAATCCTCTTCTGTACCAAAATAGCACTTATTTAGAATTTTAACAAGTTACAATATAAATATATGTGAGCCAGTTTGAATACCAAAATAGTCACATGAGTAACGCAGATATTATTATCCTCATTTTAAAGTTGAGGTAACTGAGGATCACAGTTTAGAGAATAAATAATTTACTCATTCAAGGTCATACCTGATTTCTAATCCCAGACTTTTCAACTCTACTCTTCCCAGCATCATAGAATGCTTAAAGTGGCAGGGTTTTTGAGATCATTGCCTTTCAGTAGCAAATGTAAGTGACTTTTCAATTATTCATGCTGCACTCTTTATTATCAAGAACTTAATATATTTCATCAGAATCACTATTTTTGAGTTCTCCAATTATTTGTCTGAAGGAGTTGCATTTTTCCTTCTGAAATCCATCAATAAGAAATTAATAATTTAAACATTTATTGAACACCTACCGTGTTTCTAAAACTATTCTAGTCACTAAGGATATAGTAGTAAACTCTAAGGACCCTTTTATTGTATAAATATTAATAAGAATAAAGCAAGTGTTAGATATACTTATCACATTTTAAAATAAGTAAAATGAGAGTAAGAATTCCCTAAGTACACTTGCTCTCCATTATGCTTTTTTCTGAATGAGAAATATATACATTCATTTCCCAGGCCAGGGATGCCAGGGATCGCATTCATATTTTCTAAATTTGAGAAATATATGTATATGTTTTTATGATCTCTTCCTCCACTATTTGTATTTGGTTTTCTCTTGTATATGAGTTTGAAGAGGGCCAGGATAGACCCAGTTTATGACTTGAATTTCCTTTTGTCTTAGTATAGACTCTAACTGGTCCCCCGAAGAGTTGATAGTTAATGCTGTCTGACAAATCTGATCTCCCATTTTCTGTCTGCAGTACAATTATGGGAGTTTTATACAACCATTGTTGGATTGTGAAGGTCCCTTTCCCAACATGATCGTTCAACTCAGTTATGCCTGCATTTAATTACTTTTCTTCACTCAGTATTCCTAGCAGGTTTCATTTGGGCCTGTAATTCCATAATCATGATTGTTATTACACAAGTTGAATAGTATTTGGTTGCTAATTCTTGCAGTACTATTCAGGCATTTAGGAATAATAAAGTAAATTGACTTCAAGTGTTCCTAGGCCATGTGAAGATGACTCTGAAAGATAGATTTAGATATTTATGACCTAACAGAGAGACAGAGTCAGAATCACAGAGACAGAGAGAAAGAGGAAATAAATCTTACTGGATAAGTAAACTTACCGATAAAATTAACTTCTTTAAAAAAATACTGCTTTGATCAGAAAAATAATACATGTATGTTATAAAAAATAGATAATATATATACATATAGCATACATATATACATATATCTATTAAATACATACATATATCTACATAAATAATAAGGAAGCAAAAATTTTCTGTAATCATCCTATTCAGAAATGAGCAATGTTAACATTTTGGTATATATCCTGCAGATTCTTTTCTATGCATATATCACCTAAAACAAAACAGAACAAAACAAAAATGAGATCATGCTCTGCATATTTTGTAGTCCTCTTTCCCCCTTGAATATAGTGTGGATATTTTTTCATATTAATAAATAAAGATCTTCAACGTCATTTTTAGTGGTTATATTTTATGGATGAAGCATCATTTGTTTAACTTTGAAACCACTTTAATGGTCATTTATGTTACTTAGAATTTCAAATATTGTAATAAATTCTGTGACAACCATTCCTGAACAAATGTCTTTATATACTTGTCTGTTTTATCTTAAGGAGAAATGTTTAAAAGTATAATTGCTGATTTTAAAGTATCTTCCTTCTCTTCCCATATCCATTTCTTATAAGAGTAAGTACAAATGTCTTAGCATGTTTACAAGATCTTCCAAAACTTAGACTTAGCCTATTATTCTTCTTGAGTTACATCCTTACTCCCAAATGTATACTATACTGACTCATAGTTCTTTCAAAAGCCAATGTACTTTATTCTCTCTTTCTTTATTCTTTATTTATACTCTATTGTTTACATTTTTATTCTTATTTCCTGCTGTTCTTTCTATCTGAAATGTTTGCCTCCATGTTTTCCCATTCTAGTAAATTTTTAATTAGCCTTTAAGGTCCAGCTCAAATATTAATTCTTCTCTGTATCTTTTTCAAATTCTTCATAAGAAAAATTAATTTTCCCTGCTTCTGTACATTTATAATTTGTTGGATTGTGGTGTTTCTTGAAGGTCTTTCCCTCTATCAGTTAGCCAATCATCAACTCATTAGTATGCATCTACTAAGTGTTAGACTTAGTGTTGGATGAGCAAAACAGGCTTTTATGCAGCTTATATTCCTATGAAGCTTATATTGTATATTTTAGTAACATGTTCATTGCACAGTTTCTTACAATGTTAATAAAAGTGGAAGTAACTGTGTGTTTAACGGAATTTGTTAGCTAAATTATGATCCATTCCCACAACCCAGTGTAATTTTCAATTCCTACCATTAGGTGGCATGGACCACAGAAGTTGCCATGATCTTAGTTTGGGCCAGGGTTAACAATCACAAGTAAGTGGCTTTCATCCCCCTGGTGAATAATAATAATAAATCACTAGTTGGCTGCTTGGAGTGTGTCAAGAATGATTATAAAGTACATTGGGCTTAATGGTCTCTTATGGGTATTTGCCATACCAGGGCTTGAGGGGTATGTCTTATGTCTGCTCCAATTGTTTAGGGTTTGGGAATCTAAGAGGGAATGAGAAACTAACTGGGTAGGGAGAGAAGATGGGGATAGGTGAAGGGCTAGTTGGGGAACCACAGGACATTGAATATTGTGCAAAGCACTCTGAATCCTTCTATGTCAGGGAAGAAGACAGTTGGTAAGGCCTGTCTTAAGTATTTTCTCTCTTCATCATGGGCCGTTGTTTCTAAGCATCTTCCTAAACACCCTCCATTAGTCTTAGGAGCCTAATGACTTCAGGCTCACCAGTTGCTGCTTTTCTTCTACCATGTTGCCCTAGCAGATGGTGTCCTATCCCACATTCTAGACTTTCCTCTTTTTCTCAAAGATTGCAGTCTTTCACACTCTCTGCTAGGTTACTAATAATCTAAGTTATGTGGAGGTATTTATGGGCCCTAATGTGGGCCTGAGATGCATATTAATTGGCCTTTTCTAGGCATTATGAACAATGTTGTTAAGAAAATTCCTGAGTCTACAAATTTTTATGTTTGTTTTTTTAGGCCTAAAGGGATGCCTGTAGACAGGATGATAGGACAACTATTCCTCCTGGTTTGCTGGGGACAGTCCTGAGTTAAGCCTATTGTCCTGGCATACAATTATTAGTACTTTTTTTCATCCTGCCATAGAAGTTTATTTGCCCCCAATGTAGATTTCTGATGGTAAGAACTGGAGATATCTGTGAGGAGAATGGCTTGAATAACAAAACAGGACAAAACCTCTCCAATACAGCCCTCAAATCAAGAGAAATAGTAAAATCCTTGGCATGGGCTAGGAATTAGGCTTTTATTCTGGAGTGGGGAAGGGGCACTTTGGAACAGAAGGTGATATAAAGTATTTTTAATATGGAAATACATCTTATTAAAACAGTATATTTAATCATTTATATTAAATCATACTGCACTATAATGATACAGTAACTACTTTGTTCTTTGGAGAAATACTCAGTATTGATTCAAGATTATTAAAATAAGACTAGGAGGCTCATGAATGTTTTTAACATTCCTTCTCATATATTAGCATAAAACAATAATTACCAAATTATGTGATATTCTCAGGAACAACTCTTAAGATCCTTGGAAAAATAACTCCATCAGTACTAATAGATTCAGTGTGTAGCCTAGCTTTAGTCGCATTTAGGAGTACTTATTTGTTTTTAGCATTTGAAAAGAAGACTAAAATTGTGTCCAGTGGGGGCACTTAGAGTAGCAGGCTTTGGCACCTGCCTCAGGTAAGGAAAGTTTTTGTTTATTTCATTAACGCTTGATGCTTTGACAGACTATGGCTTTCCACTTCTTGTAAGAAGAGCTGCCAGCCATCCCTGCTGGGAGAAGCTAGTATGGGACTAGCAATGAACTTTTGGAAGAAGTTATTATGCTTTATATGGTTGATTTCCCATGCAAATAAATGAAGCATTTCATACTGTAGCTAACTGGAATTGTTGCTTTATCCAATGTAAATGTATGCCAGCATGCTTTCTGGCTTTTATCAAATGCCGCATCTCTCTCCAAAGTAGATTCCAAGTTCATCCATCTATAGGACAGTTGAAAGCAGGGCTGGAATAATGCAGACTTATGGATCTGTATAGAAATAGAAAGGAATCAGTTAGACTAGCATGTGTTTATCAGTAAAGCCTGGGTGCAGAGTCCAGGGATCCAACCACACAGATTCTGTGGATCTGAGATGGTACTGTTTTTTTTTTTTATAAGTGGTATCACTTGGATGTAGAGAATCAGCAGTTTATTATAAGAAGCACCCTTTTACTCTCCACCCCGTACTGAACCAACCCTCAAGACAGATGTAAAGAAGTAATAGATAGGGCTTTACTCTTAAAGAAGCTTAGGAATGCAAATATATCCAAATTACTAATAACTAATATTTATCATGTTGTTTCTAGGACACATCAGGCATGCTCTGCACCATGGCATGCACTTGCTGTTTCCTCTGCACAAACGTTTCTCCCTCCAGATATTTTTTTGGCCCACTCCTTTATCTTCTTTAGGTCTGTACTAAGATGGCACCTTCTTAGTGAGGCCTCTTCCTTCTACATTTAGGATTACAACGTCAGCATTCCTTATATTCCTTACAGGAACTTTATTAATTTTTCTATAGCACTTAAACCATGATATATTATCATATTAATACTTATATTTTACTTATTTGTCTATTGTCTAAAATGGATATAAGGAAAGCAGCCATTTTGGTTAGTTTTGCTCACTGCTGAATCTCCAGTCCCTACACAGTGTCTGAAACAGTGGTCACCTGATAAGTATTGTCCATTGAGTAACTAGCAACTAACATTTATTGAGCACTTCTTACTAGCTGTTCTAAGGGTTTCACATCCAATACTCATTTCATTTCCCCAAGAAGCCTAGAAGGTAGGAACTATGATTATGGCCATTACAGATAAGGAAACTGAAGCAAAATATTGCAAAAGGCTATCCAGGTGGTACATGGGGGAGCCAGAATTTGAATGTTGGTGATCTGATTACAGATCTCATCTTGTTAACCATATGCCTCCTAACATAAATAATATCTTTAATACTCTCTCTGTGGAAAATTCAGTGGCAGAGCTCTGTGTTTGTTTCTTGGTCTGACATTTGCAAAAAGCTGATGGTAAATGAAACTATAAGATCTTCCTCCCTCACTTTCTGATCTGGGGTGATCTTTTCAGCAAGTTGGTCTTTTCTAAAGCCTGAAATTTTAGGATAAAACAAATTTGACATGTATAGCGAGAGGTTTGACCAGGCTAAAATGTGGGAGTGTCACAGATGGTGGTGGGAGGAGCTTATTCTCAAACCATGCTGGCATTGAATCTTAAGGATAATAGAATGGATCCATCCACTTAAGCTTTTAGGGCAAGCCTGGATCACTGACTGGGATAACTGTGCTTGGCTGATTCAGCCAATATGGCTCCTCCAGGTGAATGCACCTAGTCCTTTACCACCTCATGTGTGTCCTTCCCAAAGCAGAGTTTTTAATCAAATAGAAATTTACCTCTGCTTTTCAACTCTTACCAGTATTTTACACTTATCTGAGTTCTGATCTATATTATTATGATGATCTCAAGGGTCCTAGAAAAATCGCATATTTATTAGAATTATGTATTTTGGTAGAAATTTACCGACTGTTTTATTATTCAAATCCCTGCCACAAATGAGCAACAACATTCTAATTTACCACTCCTGCAAGAATATATGCTATGGTCCATATTGCTGATTGATCCTTACATATAGCCCTTGATCCATATTGTTTTGAATCATTAAGGAAAATGTAATTGGTTATTGAATAACGAAATCCATTCTATTTTTCAAATTTATTACTCTGCTCAGATTCATTCAGAGACCATTAGGCTGTTTTGATTTCACCTTGACTGAAAGCCAGCTGGGATGACTGACCTACTGTAGAGCATACAGTAAGAAAGGAAGAACATAGGTCTTGGAATTTTAAATGCCTAACCCAGAGTCCAATATTTTAGCTTCAAATATCACCTAAAACTTCTAACAACCACATAATACATACAGAAAGAAGCCTATAGAAATCTCATCCTCCACTGAGCAATATTGCTTTTGTAAAGACAATATTTATACAAACTTTTAATACTCTGTGGATCACTATCTGGCAGCACACAAAAAGAAGAGCATAAAACATTAACAACTAAAAGGGGGTTCTGAGTCCTTGGAGTTTCTAATTGTTGCTCATTACAAAAAGCCACCAAAATCATCTTGAGCCGATTCATGGAGAATTAAGCAGATTTGGTTTAATAAAATCTTCAGGCCTCTGAATAAATTATGAATGCATCTCTACTGTTAGAAGGATACATTGACATTAGGAAATGGTAATGAACAGATATTCAAGAGAGAGATAAAAAAAAACCCTTCTGCTGATCATTCTATTTGAAACTGATTAAAAGCTGATGAAATGAAAGTTTTGTCATGGGTAGATATACAAGTCATGAGTTGTGGACTTAATAATATATTTTCTTCACAAGCAATAACACAGCAATTAGGAGATGCTCATTGAGGTAGAAATAATGGTAACTGCTGTGTAGATTAGCTTTGCTGAAGGGAGCTCTCAGACATACACTAAAACAACATATTCAAGGTTCTTGTTGGTGTGTAATTTCTACTTTATTTACTTATCATCTCAGTTAAAGAGGACTCCTGGCAGTAATGAGGCTACATAGAATACTTTAAGATGCTACAAATTATATCAAAGATAAATCTAATGATTACCTATTCTAATGACAGTGCAATCTTGTCTTTCCTCGTGGGGAAATTGTATGGTTGTGAGATGCTCATAGCTGGGGAGAGTGCCATGGTACAAATGTATTCATTATTTTTCTGCCTGCTTTGCTTCTGCATGGCTGTTCATGAAAGCTAGGTAATTCATTCGAGCAGGAACCACTTACCGAATGGTTCACAAACCTTTCACTGGTACTGCAGTGCCTGTGAGCAACCTGGCAAATACATAAAAATAACACACTGGAAAAAAGGATGGACAGTTTTCCAGCAAGGGGAGAATGACCTACAAGGGTGTTACCAAAATAAGGGAAAAGAGGGTCAGGTGAAAATACTACCTTGCTACGTCATTTCTATTTACTGTAATTGCCTTACAAGTAAACACTCATGAAAGATACATAATGAAACTTTAGAAGAGGCCACATATTTAAGGATTTCTGCATTCATTGGGGGAGGAAGCTAGAAAAAACAGAGGACTCGAGTAGAGTTTTGAGATACGTGGTTTGTTTGCACAATAACTCCAAGTTTCAGAAGACAGAAATAATTTGTTTTTCTTTTTCTTAATTGTATCTTGTTCCAGATCAAATGGATTTTTTTTGTAAGAATCTCCCAAGCTCTGCCAACTAAATGCAGAAAAGCTCAGGAAAGTAAACAATAATGATGGTAGTAATAAATAAACATAATTCCTCTTCATGGGGGAAGATGATTGAGAGAAGTCTCTATGTGGCAAATAAGTGGCTTGGGTGAACCATGTGGCTTGAAATGTACTTTGTTATTTTCTATGAAAGACAGATGTAGCCACATTTCTGATATGAAACCTAGTATATCTTAAGTGGTAAAATTCAGTTTGTGTGGTCTTTTTGAATTTTAATTTTTTAGTTCTCTGAGTTAAACACTCCCCTTTCCTCTCCCTGCCCCCATACAAAATTATTTGGAGTTGCTGTTTAGGATATGCTTGTAGTTGTGTTAATTACTAGAAGCATATGTGAGTGTGTGGCTCAGAGTGAAAGCTGTCCCTTTCATATTCTTAAAGGTAGAAAGTGCCTTCTTGTCATTCAGGTGTCTCTCAGAGTTTTGCATGGCAAAATCCCTTATTCTCTCAGCTCTCTACACTCCTGAGTCCACAGTAGGCCTTTCTAATTAGCATGCCACTGCTTCTTTGGAGCCTGGAGGAAGTGGAATAAGCCACTGCCCCCTGTCAGAATAGGCCCACGAGCTGAGACCCACCAGCCACCTCTGCTCTAAGGCAGCTCTGTATGGGAGTCGGGGGTATGCTGTCCGGAGCTTTGGCCTTGTTCTTGGCTCACTCTTCCTTTTCATTTCTGACTCCTTTGATGGTTCAAGAAGAGGGGCAGTTCTGGATTTAAATTTAAAAACAAGCAAACAAGTTCTGCTGTTCTCTTAGCAATGATAAATCAATTGCTGTGAAACCCTTAAAACTTGGTGGCTGGATACTATTAAGGTTTGAGTCTTAGGCAGGTCCCAGAACAGTGCTGTACTGCATGGGGTTCTGCTCTGTGGCCCTCTGCTGTCTTTTCCACCTAGTGGCTGTGCCTTTCCCTGTAACCTTGGAATCCTCATTAGATCCTCTGCATTTAGCCCTCAGGAAGGAAGAGAGAACTGGATTGCAGAAGAAGTTTTAGGAAAATCTAGTTTAGTTAATGCCTAGGACAGGGATCAGCACACTTTTTCTGTAAAGGGCCAGATAGCAAATATTTTAGGCTTTGTGGGCCATATAGTTTCTCTGTCAGCCACTCAAACTCTGCCATGTAAAACACAGCAGCCCCTAACGGTATGCAAATGGTGGGTGTGGCTGCTTTCCACCAAAACCTTACTTACAGGAACAGGTGGCAGGCTTGTGTTGGCACAGTTTGTCAATGCTTGGTCTAGGAGGAAAAGGGAGTTGGTCTCGTCAGCATCTCGCAGTGTCTCTTCTGCAGTGATCGCACTAGCTGTGTGACCTTGGAGAAGTAACTTCTCCTTGCGAGTTTCAGTTTTCTCATCAGTTAAAAAAATAAAAAGGACATGTCATCTGCCTTGATTTATCTCAGTGTCGTTGTAAAGGTCAAAAGGGATAATGGATTATTAGTATTTAGAAAACTCTAAGACAACATACATATGTATCTTTTTAAGACTGTACAGAAATGCCGTTAAGGACAGCTGTGACCCTCTGCCTCTCATAGACAGAAGAACCCCCACATACTGGAACAAGACAAAGGAAAAACACTATCATTTTTTAGACACTTGAGTACTAGTTAAAATTATTACTGAAAATCCAATGACTTAAAATAATCCAATGCTTGATTTATTCTTTCCATGAAAACCCCAGCATGGATCTAATTTGAAGATTCAGTATAGTTAGAAAAATCAGTGGCTGATTATATCAGACAACCTGGAAAAAACTTTTATTTAGAGGACTTGTTACAGATGCAACTAGAATATCTTTGGAAAGGATTCTTGTAATAAGCAAGTTGGACAATATATGAAGAGTTCATTGATTTGCTGGGCTGCCATTACAAAGCACCAGACTTAAGAGAATTTATTCCTTACAGTTCTAGAGGCAATAAGTTCCCAGTTGAAGTGTCAGCAGGGATGGTTTCTGCAGAGGGCCTCTCCCCTTGGCTGCTAGAGGGCTGTCTTCTCTCTGGGTGTCCACGTGGCCTTCCCTTTGTACCTATCTATGTCCCAATCTCCTCTTTTTATAAGGACACCAGATATACTGGATTAGAACCACTCATATAACCTAATTTTACCTTAATTACCTCTTTAAAGGCCCTGTTTCCAAATGCAGTCACATTCTGAAGTCCTGGGCATTAGAACTGCAATGAACATAATTCAGTCCCTAACACAAAGCTTTTGCTTTTACTCTAAAAAGTAAGAACCTCTCTTACAACCGTAAGCCTATTTAATTGCTTATTTGTTTGTTTGCTTTTCTCTTACAGATATGTCTTTCATGTTGTTCCTTTCCCCTTAATTACTGCTCCTCATTACCTTTTTCTCTCTTCATCATATTAAAAAATCTTTCTTAAATCCACATATCTCCCTAAAATGAAGTTTGGATAAAGAGAAAACAAAGAGAACTTTTGGTTCTCTGTCCCTTTTTCACTTTTCTTTATAGTTGACCTCAGTAGCTTGAATCTAGAGGGAACAGCTCTTAGGAATGAAAAGATTAAGAGTAGATATTAACTAGTGATAAAATCAATTTTATATCCCACTACCATAGAGAAGGAGCTATTCTATTTGTATGTATGTTTCCTGCCTTCACCATTTTATGCCAGTATGAGTAATAGATCTAAAAATAAGTCAAAGGATATAGTAAAAGATCTAAAAATAGCATCATGAGTATTAATTAATCATTGAAAAGCACTTTGAAGATGAAAAAGCATTCTATGAACAAGCACAAGGCAATATTACTACTGTCATGCCAACAAAAATTGTACCATTATGTCATGATCCTTAGCTCCATTCTTAATGTATTATAATGCTCAAATACCACTATTTACTTCTATATTATCAAAATGTTATTAATAAAAACATTTAGTCAAACAAAGCACTCTGGTAAATTAGACCTATGTGTGGTCTATAAAGCTGAGCTCCTATACTGTGGCTTTCAGACAAACCCAGTGTTTATGATTAGAACTTGATAATAATTTCGAGTTTGTTATTTTAAACCTTCTCTGCAGATTCTTCACATCTCCAAGTCTCCCTCTTCATGCATTCTACATGTACTTTTTGCCAGCTGTTGTGCTAGGTCATGGGGATATAACTGGGTGAAAAACAGTTGTGACAGAAAGGGAGAAATATTTGTAACTACATATCTAAAAAGGGTCCAGCATTCAGAATATTTGAATAACTCTTATATCCCAACAACAAAAAGACAATGAAGCCTATTAAAAAATGGACAAAAACTTGAATAGACATTTCTCCAAAGAAAATATAAAAATGGCTAGCAAGCATATGAAAAGATGCTCAACACCATTAGTCATTAGGGAAATGAAAATCAAAATAATGAAGTACTTCATATCTCCTGGGATGGTCATAATAAAAAAAAATGGAAAACAACAAGTGTTTATGAGGTTATAAAAATAATAGAAAGCTCATTACTGATGGTAGGAAAGTAAAATGGTTCAACTCTTGTGCAAAACAGTTTCACAGTTCCTCTAAAGGTCAAATACAGCTTTACTATATTCCATTCCAAAGGAGTTGAAAATGGGTTCTCACATAAATACCTTGACATGAGTGTCTTATTCACAATAGCTGAAGGGTGGAGACAACCTAAATGCCCATCAACTGGTGTATGGCTAAACAAAACATGGTATTAATATGGCTATAATGGAATAGTATTTAGTCAGAAAAAGTAATGAATTACTAACACATGCTTCAACATGGATGAGCTTTGACATCATGCTAAGTGAAAGAAGCCAGGCATAACAGGTCACTATCGCATAATTCATTTATAAAAACTATCCAAAATAGATAAACCCATAGAGATAAATAGCAGATTAGTAGTTGCCAGGAGATTGGGGGGAGGTAGTTATGGGAAGTGACTGCTTAATAGGTCTAGTGGAGGACAAATACTAATAGATATTAATTAAATTATTCTATAAATAAATAGTTTTATATGTCAGCTTCTCCAGGCCATGTAGTTTAGAAATTTGGTCAAACATTATTCTGGATGTTTCTATAAAGGTGTTTTTAGAATGAGATTCAATTAGTGGACTCTGAGTAAAGCAAATTGCCCTCCACAATGTAGGTGGCCTTCATTCAGTCAGCTGAAGGCTTTAATAGAACAAAGACTAATCTCTCCTAAGTGAGAATTGATTCTGCCAGGAGATGCCTTTGGATTTGAACTGAAACTTTTCACTAAGTCTCCTTCCTGTTGGCCTACCCCATCAGATTTTAGACTCACCAAGCCAGTTTCTTAAAATCACTCTTTGTTTTTCTCTCTCTCTCAGGGCATGTATATACACATCTTGATGGTTCTGTTTCTCTGGAGAACCTTGGTGTAAGGGAAGCTTCACCTGATTATTGACATCCGGGTTAAGGGCTCTTCCTATGCACTCCCACACGACTTTGTGCAGTTCCTGTCATAATTCTCACTGTAGTGTGTAATAAATACTTGTACACTTGCTGGTATCCCCTACTACACCATAAGCATCTTGAGCACAAAGCCCATTTCCGTTTAGCTCATCACTGTATTGGCTACACAGTTCTGAAGTATGAGGTATGTTACAGAAGTTTCTCTCTTCAGGAAAAGTTTTATATAGTTTTGCTGTATTTATCTACAATTTGGCTGTGTATCATTCTTTGAACATTGAATTCTAATCTGAGTTCCAAACATTTCCCAAGATGGTCTCAGTAACACTGAGATTGGGGAAATCCAAGAGTAATAGAAATGTGGTATTGCCTAAGGAAACTTACTTTGATTCCATTTCCAAGCCTATAAATATCCACACTCTGAGAACAATCTGGGGTGTGAGTATTTCCAAGCATAATTTAAAAAAAATTTCCTTAAGTCAAGAATTTTATACAATTTATAGATCACGCTATACCTCTGGGGGCCTCCATCCTTCTTCATAAGATACTTCTTCCTATAGCTTCAGCTTGCAGAGTCCTACTGCTGAGCAACCTATCGATGTCAATGACTGATTATTGCCTCTGTGTCTGAGGAATGACAAATTTTCTCATTGCCCCTATTAATATCATATATAGCTGTACCACCAGCATCTCTCCTCTAAGACTGAGACATGGAAAAAAAAAAGAAACTGTTCTCATGACAAGTCAAGAAACTGCCTGAGAACTTTGTAGTAACATTATGTTAGAGTAGAGCTTGTGTATATGTTGGGCTGATTTTTGAGAAGAGTTCTCCCTTCTGATCATCACTGCATCAGAAAGACCTTTGTTATCAGGAGACTATCCTATGAGATGGTCTCCTGACTTCTCTCACAACAGTGCCAAACTTAATTTCTTAAAGGCTAATGAGAAATCTGACGGCCTGCTAGCTTTTTATGTAATTGGTCCGTCACCATAGAAATGTTGATTTTCTGCTTTCCACAGTTTCAGTCTGTCTGAACTCTGGAAGCTAACCATTCAGGAAAGAAATAGCAACATTCTTTTAGCTTCTTGCTCACTACAAGTGATGGAGAGTCGTTTACAATGGAGAGAAGGCTGCTGGTAGCTATGAGTCATTCCTGCCTAGATCTCCTGTGACTCATTTTCCTTCATTAAGCTGAGCAGAGTCAATAGCCCTTCAGTTTTCTGAACAGTAGATCTAACTGCACTAATGACTGGCTGTTGAACAAGTTTAGCTGTGTTCTAATTTATTTATTAAGCAACAGTAACACAAGTATAAAGCACCCATCAATGGGTAATGGCAAGACATTAGTGTTTTTGCTTGTGAATTAGACCTAAAACACAGCTTCTTTCAGATGAAAATGGAGATGGTTGGGCTAGGCCTTGTCAGCATAAGAAAATAAGTCAATTTTTGAGGCTTCCTTGCCTCCCATTTTTAGATCTTGTTCTGAACTGGTAGCCACCTGCAAAGTCCCATAGACTTGGGCCTTCTCCTTGGCCCAGCTACATGATGTCCATTCTTCCCCACTGTTTTCCTGACTTGGGCCACCTCTGCACATCCCCTTCTTCTGCCCAACTTCTTCCTCACCACCTACTGGTCTCCTTGTCCCTCACCCAGCATTCCCCTATAATTTACCAACTTACACCTTAAAACCGTGGGGCTTGAATGTGCTAGTCTTCAATCTGATTCTCTCAGCGCTAATAATATTTAAAATTTTTTTTGTAGTGACCCTGCATTTGTCATCTACCACAAAAAGTAATCTTTGTGGGATTTTAGAAGAGAACTTACAAGCAGAGCTCTGGAGCTACATTGGTCTTGGGTTGAATCTGCCATTTGCTCATTAAGTGACTCTGGGCAAGATATTTAACTTTTATAGGCCTCAACTTTCCTTGTTTGTAAAATAGGGATAATAATAAGGATTGTAGATTAATGAGGTAATGCGTGTGTAAGAGTATTTTACTGAGGTGGGTGATACATTTTCTATCATGGTTATGTGAAATCTAGGTAAAACTGTTTTCTAACTGTCAAGAGGGTGTCTAAGGAATTTCTTAGCCACTATACAATCTTTGGTGCCTTTAAAGCAGATATTCCTTGATTTTTTTTTTTTTTTACACAGAAGCTGGAAACCAGTTAGGAGAGAAATTGAACTGGTTACTGTGAATTTATATTCATCAGTTGGTGAAGAGAAGGGGTATTTATGTAAAAATACCTGGCATACTTCAGTGCCTGAAGCCTAGTAAGTGCTCAATGTATGGTTAGAGTTATTATTTCATAGCAGGTGGGAGGAAATCTTTTTGGGAGTAGCTGAGTTTTAATTGACTTTCCAAACCATCATTCTTTCAAAGGGTATTTATCACACTATTAATAAATAATGTCTTACTATTGCACAGTGCTTTTTACTTACACAGGTGTTATTTTCTTCAGTACTGAATACAACTCTTATTTATTATTCCTGTCTAATGTTATTTCTCATTTATAATGTGCCAACACTCAGAGATAAAGTGACCATATACTTTCTTGTCCAAACTGTGATGCTTAGCAGTGAAAGGAGTAGTAAACTGGGATTACCCCAGATAAACCACGAAGTTTGTTTACTTTTTTCAGAGTTATGACTGCTCTAAAGCTACCTAGCTTGAAAAGTGACAGATTTTGGACTAGAAAGCAAATATAATGACTCTATGTAAGATTCTACTAGAATTCCTAGGGGATGGTATGATGTAGGAAAGTAACCACTTTAGGTCCATGTGATCATGAAAAACTGGTCAAAAGGACAAGGGATTGTAATTGTAAATTGAGGTTCCTCATTCTTTTCTTAATCTATTGATTCATTCATCTAACAAACTTATATTGAATACTTACAGAACTATTTGTCTATTTTTGTATAATAAAACACCCACAAAATCAATGGCTTAAAACAACAACAATAATTTTATTTACTCATAGTTCTGTGAGTCTGCAGTATGCCTGGGCTCAGCTGGGTGGTTCATCTATTGGTCTCATCTGGAGTCACTCATGCGGCTGCTGTCATAATGGCAGTCAAGCAGGGCTGGGTGGTCTCCAATGGCCTTGCCCACATGTCTAGCAGTTGGTTCTCATTGTCAGGTAATTGGTGAAAGGGGGCCTCAGCAAGAATGGCTCATCTTTGCTCTGTGCATCCTCTCATCCTCAAAAAGGCTAGTCCAGGGTTCTTCACAGGTGACACATCACCTAAAGACGGTGAAGGCAGAAGCTTCATGCCCTCTGGAGGCCTTGGCTTGGAACTGGAACACTGTAAATCTGCCTCAAAGGACAAGTTGTAGGTCAACCTGGATTAAGGGGGTAGAGGAATAATTATACCTCTTCGTGGTAGGAACAGAAAAGTACCCTTGCAAAGAGGAGGGTGGAGCACACACAGATGGGAGGAATTCATGGTAGTTTTTGTCATCTGTCTTAATCATTACACATCAGGTCCCATCCTAGGCAGCGAGGACATGAAAATTGATAATGAGCACTCATTTGTATGGGAGAATAAGCAAGGAGACAGAATTGCAATGGAAGGTGTACCCGTGATAGAAGAGTGCATGTGGTGGTGTAGGAACACAGGAGTAATATTAATAGCTGACTCAAACTGGCAAATCACTACCAGAAAAATTGTCTCTGGACCTGAAAGCACTTATTTTCACCGTGCTTATCCTCTTATTCAAGTCTCAGGGGTCAGACATGAAGGCCCTGGAATGTTCTTGGACCTGACCATTTCCTTCATCCCCCACCTTTGAGGGCTGTGGGTGAATTGGTAAGAGAATGAAGAGGTGTGGTGGTAAGAATGTTTGTGTTCCCCCAGGTTCATTCATTGAAATCCTTCCTCCCCTGCACCCATGAGATGGTATTAGGAGCTGGAGCCATTGGGAAGTAGTTAGGATTGAATAAGGTTAGGAGATTAGTGTCCTTATAATTAGTGCCCAAGTCAGGAGAGAACTTGCTTCCTCTCTTTGCTGCCCATCATGTGACATTATAGCAAGACGGCATTCTGCAACTTGGAGGAGGGCTTTCACCAGAACTTGAGCATGCTGGCACCCTGGTCTTCAGACTTCCAGCCCTCAGTACTCTCAGAAATAAATGTCTGATGTTTATAAGTCACCCAGTCTATGGCAGTTCGTTATAGCAATCAAACTAAGAAGGAAAGCAAGGAGGAAAAAGCAGGGGAATTTGGAAGAAGGGTTTTTAGATGTTCTCAGCCCACTTACAAATGGGTACAGGGATTGAAGGATTAAATAGGAATAAGGGGAAGGTCTTTTTTGCCACAACTGCCCTCAAATCTAAGCTCTGTTTAGAAGGTTTAAGAATTCTTAATTCCAGTTACATATATGATACTAGAATATTCAAAACATATAGAGTCTTTTCATCCAAACCAGGTCTGAGAATAGCCGTGTGCTAGCAGTTTGGCCCTTGACCTGTGTACCCTCAATTAAACATGAAAAAAGCGAGATCAAATTAGGGATATTTGGTGAGCAGCTTCATCTCTAGCCAGGAAACATTAAATTGAAGGAGAGAAAAAAAAAGCCTTGCTAGATAATAAAGCCAGTTAGATTTATTGTATATATGACAGTAGGGAATTCTCTTAATCACATATTCTCAAGTGCCTTTGGGAAGTTGGATGATAATAAAGTGTATGCTGAGAGGAATCAGTGACAGTATTCTCCCGAAGGAGAAAAAATGATACTGAGGCTCTTCATTCCAGGGTTTCTTGAGGGGCTCAGAAGAGCCAATCTCACAGCTGGCTGGAAACTGGGATAAGTGGAGCTTTGAGTGGGAAACTGCTTAGGAAAACTATCATGATCCCTGGCTGGCTTTGTCCTGGAAAAGTCATTTTAGTCTGTGTTGACAGTGTTAGGAAGCATAAGGGATGGAGAGGAGAAAGTTGACTTGGATCAGTACAAGGTCAGGCAGATCATTATGATCCACACCTTCATCTCTCTGGGTGACTTTGTGGTTTGTGTCACTGGTCCTAGCTAACAGGAACCAGGGTGAGGTCAGAGGCAGTTCCGGTTGGATGGATGCAAACGATACCACTTAGTGGCCCAGATGGCTCTAGTAATCAAATTAAATTCTACACTATCAATCAGTGAGTGTGTATTTAACACCTATTATGTGCTTGACATTGTGAGGATGCATAGGAAATATAAGACTAGTTTCTTTCCTCATTTGAGTCTGCTGTCTAATTATGAGATACAAAAGCATGACAGAACAGATTTAAGAAACGTCAACATCTATTTCCATTTCTGTGAAGCTGTGTAACATCAAACATGGGGAAAAGGATGCATGTGTTTAGAAAATGTTCCTTAAAAATCTTTCTTTTATATGAGGTACATCAGGCAATTATAGAGAAACTATTAAAATAGGGTTGAATGATTTCCACTGATTTGGAGATGCTAAGAAGGATGCAGTGCGAGAAGAAGCTTCAGTGTGATGCTTTGCGGCTGGGTGATCTTGCTTCCTATTGGGTGTCCCATTTCGGAAAAGTGAAGACCACCCACAAGGGGTCACTGGGCAAATGCCCAAATTCCCAGTAGCATAGAGTGACCTTGGATAGAATTAATCTTATGTAAGCAGGACCGCATTCATTAATCATTCACAATAAGCCCTTATTTACATGGTAGTGAGACACACAAGTTAAACAAGATAAAATTACTGCCATGAGGTCTTGGATTCTCCTTTGTTCCCTTGCTTCATTAATCATAGCCAATGAGAATAGGCAACCTATGTTGGGCACTATGTTCTGTGCACTCTTCTAAGTACTTCACATTTATCAAATTTAGTCCCGTTACAACCCTCTGAGATAGTTGCTGTCACTAATCCCAGGATCTGGGAACAAGTAGCATGCTCAAGGTCACATAGCCAGGAAGTACCGCAGGATGCCAGACTTGGGATAATCATGGGTCTGGGTGACAATCACATAGTTGGCCCTGTTCTTGTACTAATCAGGGTTCTTGGTTGCAAACAAGGGAAAGCAAAAAAGAAATGTATTGGAAGGATATCAGGGATTTCATAGAATAGCCAGGAATCTTCAGAACCAGGCTCAAAAAATAGGCAGGAGCCAAAGGATACTTGGCAGCAAGTTCTATAGAAAATGCCACAGAATGAGTCAACTTGGGAAGCTATTATTGGAGCTACTCCCAGTGGCTACTTGCCCCTGTATCTCTGGACAGTCCACCCACAATGACTGCCAGGAGCCACTCTTGGCCCCTGCGTCTCCATGTCAAGTCTGGGTCACATGCCTACAGCCCAGCATCTGGGAGGAGAGAAAGGAATTACCTGTCTCTCTTCATCAGGATTCCTTCCTTTTTCGCAATGGCTGTCAAACATGGAAGGCTAATAGACACATATCTGACAAGTGTCCACTTCAGGTCTCCCTATCGTGTGACTGTATGCTAGTGGGATGTCCAAGCCAATCCCTTCCCTTGGTTCCTGATGCTGAGACTTACTACTTCCCAATGCTTGTTGTGTTTTCTGTTTTAGCATCACTCCTCACATAACCGTTTCTGTGTCCTTGCTCTGCATGAGTTCCACTGCTCCTTCTGCCATTGCGGGAACCATCTTACAATGAAAGAAAGTTTTTCCTTCCTGAGAATTATGTGTTTATTCAATCTTAGGTGGTTAGGCTTTAAGACTCCTTTGGCTCAGGAATTGGAAGAAGAACATTTGAGTGATTACTCTCAACTTCAAAAGTATTCAAAAGTTTAGCCAATTCAATTCAGTCCAACAGGTAATTGTAAAGCACCTACTAAGTGCCAGTACTTCATTAGTAACTGGGTAAATAGAGAAGGATGCAGGTAGTTCCTACTGTCAGGGACTTCACAACTGAGTTATGAAAACAAACATATACTTATAATACAGATAATTGCTTGCTTAGTGCTCTTACTGTCCCTGAAATCCCTCTTGGTTAAAGGGATCTTACTGTAAAGCAGATGCAGTCTGGATAAAAATAGTGACACATATTAATGAGTACTTGCTGTATGTTGGACAGTGTTCCAAATGTTTTGTATTTTTTAACCAGCTTAACCATTGCAACAAGACTTTGAGATATCATCCTCATCCCCATCTTCCTCATCCTCATCATCAACCCCCTCTTACTCATGAGGAAGGTGAAGCACAGGGAGATGAGGGAATGTGCTCAGTAACTCAATCAGCTGGTGGGTGGTTATGCTGTTTCAGGCTCCTGTACCCTGGCTACATTACCTGTCCCTTTAATGATACCTGTCTGAAAACTGTGTTCTTTCTAATGATAGAAAAAAGAAAACAAATATTTTAGCTGTCCTTTCTCACTTTTTTGGCATCATATCCTTGCTTGTTAAATCATCTATTAAGCAGCATACATATTAAAAAAACTGCATATTTAAAAATAACTTCTTAAATCTCTTAATTTAAGTTGAGGTATGCCCAAAAATCTAAATAAAAAGATGCCAGTCTGCTGCATCATCAGCAATCAGCCTCATTAAAACAACAACAACCGATTAGATCTGTATTATGATTCCTGCCACCCCGTGATGCTTAGCAGAGTGCTGGATATAAACTAGCTGCTCAGTAAGAGCTTTCTGAGCCAGTGATTATATATGCAGGAGTATCCAGTTAACAGTCCTGTGAAACCAGCCCTTACTTGTCCCCTTTGAGATCGAAATGCACAAGAAAGGCTAGGAAGGATGCAGTGAGAGAAGCAGCTTTATTGTTATGCTCGGGGGCTGGGTGATCTTGCTTCCTATTGGGTGTCCCATTTCGGAAAAGTGAAGACCACCCACAAAGGGTCACTGGGCAAATGCCCAAATTCTCAGTAGGATAGAGTGACCTCGGACAGAATTAGTCTTATATAAGCAGGACCACACTCATTAATCATCCACAATAAGCTCCTATTTATGAACTAATTTCAAATAGACACATTGAATCCATTTTCCCAAGCAAAAATGGAGTTGGATAAATCATAAACAGCTAAATTACACTTTTGGCTCATGTACACTGTTTTGTTTCATATTTAGAATTATTTGCCTCCTAGAGTAACCCAATACAATGGGAACACTCTGCAAAACACTATAGAGGGTGAGTGTTTATAGAGACTTACATCTGATTTACATTTAAGGAGCGTAAACTAATTGCAGAGAGACTGTGCTACTAAAACATTAAACCTAAGGGACAGCTATATATGAATGCTTATAAGCACACTGATATGAGTGCTTGAAATTGAGACCTTCGAAATTAATTTCCACAACTAGAAATAAAGGTATCTTAAAATGTCCTCAATGGACACAAATGTATTATAAATGATTCCTAGACAAAGTAGCTGTTATGAGAACATCTTTCTAATATGAGATTAAAATCTGGAATTGGAAATAGTAATAACTATATCCATCTATATTAGTGTAAAAAAGTGACAGTATTTTAAGAGCAATAAACAGGTAGACAGCTAGTGGTCAGTGCCTGTGATAAATTGCTGTATCGTTATTGCAGTTACTTTTATTCTCACAAAATAGCCTAAATTTTCTTTTTTCTTTAACCACATATGTATACGAGGGAAAAATTCCCCTCTAAAGATATTATTTTTAAGCCATTTGAAATGAAATACATAAAAAATACCCTTCCAAACTTCTGCTATGGAGTAGTCTTTCATGATGCAAAATTCTCTAACTTAGAAATTATATATTGCTTTAATATTTTCATTTTCAAACATTTTGGGGCCTTTTTTTAGTACTAGTTTCATGTTGCAACAGTTACTCTGAAAAATAATAAAGGTAATATTTTTATGTGTTAAGACTGTTATATTATTCATCAACTCCCATGGACTGCACCTAATCCTTTAAATCATTTGCATCCATATGTGTATGCCTGAGTGTGTAAGTACACATGCAATGACCTGCTTTCTCCGAAGGCTATGTGTGGGTTTGCTGTTTTGTCCTGTCTTTGCTGTGGCATTGTCTGTGAAGGCTTAAAAGAAATTTATAGCATGCATCATGTATTGTAAATTTGTCTGTCATATAATAATCAGCATGGAAAAAAAAGCCACGTATTTGGACTGTATATTTAAGCCTTGTAAATAATCATATACAAAGCAATGCAAAAATGTGAACATTGTATGGCAATTAATAACGTCTCTGCCAGTGTAAATACATTTTTTTCCCCATAAATCATTCCCAGCTTGTCAAAATGGATCCATGCTGGCAAAGAAACAAGGGTAATGTTTCAATTTTCTCCATATGGCAAGAAATTTTCTGTTAGATATCCTCCTTCCCTTTTTCAGTTACAGAATTTATATGAGCAACTACATATAGTATGATTAAGAAAGAGTGTGGTATGATAAGAGGATACAGAGCAATGCTGAATATTAGGATCTTGACTCTGAATAACTGTCCCAAATTGTACATTCATGTCACATTGTGCATATAGCAGAAAATATTTGGTTGTTGAAGCATAAAAATGATTCCCTTTGTAAGAAAACATTGCTTTCATTAAATAAAGCACAACTTTCTTTTAAAATGCTTTCCTGTAAGGGATCGAATATATTTTAACTTGTTTGGAATAATTTCTTATACCGATTGGGGATGCATTTAAATCTTAAAAATTTTTATCATGGTACTTTGGAACACTGTAGAAGTTCCAGTAGTGCACACACAGATAAACTCCCAATATATATCTAGGAAAGGATTTACCCTTTCAGAATCCAATATTTAAAACAAAACTCAGTAATTGGTGCATTATATGCACACTGTGCTTATAGAGTTCCAGCAGGAGCACAAAATGTTGTTTTTGATCACAAAATATCTATGCATTACTCTGATCATGAAGGTATGAATCCATTCATAAGCACCATAATTCAGTTATTTTTACGTACAGTGATGGGTAATTTCCAATTTTCTTTTATTGTTTCTACCAAGATGTTCTCAGAGCTTATTCAGTGTGTTATCATGCCTGGTTACTCAGCTGTCTGCCGTATGCATGAGAGCAGGTTTGATAAAAATGATGTATATTTGAGGATTTGTGTGTGTCTTACGGGAAACCAAGCACAATATAATGTCATGCCAACAGCTGCCTCTGAAGCGTCCTTCCCAAGTATCTCTGCGTTTAGAAGGGCACAGATCTAGAAGCACAGAACTCACTTATATCCAGTTTTGGAGTATAGTATATGGTGCTTTGGGAGGCTCATTTTTCTCTTCAGTTTTTAAAAACTGATAATTTGTATTAGCATCCTGGTAAGGCAGATGAGGCAGGGAAGGGAAATGTGCAGTATTCCGGTTTGAAGAATTCACAGGCATATAAACAACAACTGTGGCCCAAATCTCCAGATACACTTGTAGAATGAGTGAACTGTGAGCAGCTTCCCTGGGAGGTTGGAGGATCGGTGCAGCATCTCTGGGTGGCACAAACGAACCAGCTTGTGCATTTTTGTGTATGACTTTATTCATCATGTAGGTCATTGAAGAGGTGGCTGCAGTGTGTTGACATTAATCACTTAGAGCCAGGGTGCTTCAGTTGTCACTTACCCTTGTTGCGGATAGTTTTAACTGCACATATGGAATGCTATTTGTCATGCACTCTTCTGAGACCCCTAGAATGTCAGGACACAACGGATGATTAAAGGATTGAGAAGCAACCTTCACTTTGAATATCTTTGTCTTTAATTGTCAGATCAGAGCTTTAATGTGATTTGACAGTTTAGTTTTCTTTCACTGAAGTTTTATGGGCATACGCCAAAAATAATTTGCCCAAAACTTTACCTGAAGAAGTAGCTAGGGAAAGGGGCTTGGAATTAAAATATAAGCAAATCAATAGTTTCTTCTTCTCTCCCTACTTTTTATCCTCCTTCTTTTCCCCCCATCCATGGGAGGATCTATTATTCAATCCAAGGCTTTTATTATTCACTTTTATTTGGGGTTAACTTTTCACACTGAGGAAGATTACCTTCACTCTTCATTCGTCTTGTTTAAAAAGGACCCCCTTCTCCTCTGTTCCGTCATTTCTTATATTCAAAACACACGATGTATAGGTTATATGTAATTCCTCAAACTGAGCAGAACATGAATTCCTAGTGCTGCCTGCAAAGCAGGTCCTCAGAATCAAGACATAATTTCCTGTGGACATCAAAATAGAAAATACGTGTTTTAAATATTTCTACAAAAAGACAGGTGGGTCCAAGATAATACGATCATCCTGAAAAGATGACCAACTATTTTACTATTATACATTTTTTTTAAAAAAAAGGAATTATATTAATATTATATTTAAACTAAATGGCAAAAAAGTCTGCACTGAACATCCACGGAGGCTGCGCTTACTCTTGTAAGAGGCAATGATGGAGCACATTGGGCGATGGAGAACGTGGCATGAGTCATCTGCCTCCACCCGGGAAAGCACCATTTTGCTGTCACTGGCTGTGACCTGGAGAGGAGCAGAGAGGACAGAAGGAAAGCTTGGTCTTCCTCTGGGCTTCTCAATGAAGTTTTCTCTTTTTCACCCTACTCTCCATGGTTGGACAACTCTGCAAAACACCACATTTTTCAAAGGTCAGATTCCCTCAGTTGTCTTGAAAGGTTTTGACACCCACTTGCCAGAGGGCAGTGAATTGTGCCAAATAGGTCCTCATGGTTCCTTTCAGCTCCTAAGTACTGTTGTTTCTGAATCTTCCTTAGTCTGTCTTTATTATCTGTAAACTAGGAAAGCTGATTTGTATTGGGCTGTAAAGTCTTAAGGAAAGGTTCTTTCTCTGTCCAACATAAACTCCCTGGCAATCTTTCCTTGGCCCTAGGGCCCTTGACTGAGCTGTGGAGTCAAGGAAGAGGTAAACCAGCAGATGATTTTCTTCTTGGTTGGGGGCTATTGACAAAATCATAGGTGGAGGCCCTCTGTGATTTATAACTACTTAGTTACAACATTCTCTAATCTGAATGAACAGTCCAGAGCTTATCATAGACAATGGCCCATAAACTCAAGGGAATTAAGCTGCATTTTCCTATAAAAAAAAAGTGAAATTAAGTGAAGGAGCAAATTATGAACATGTAGAATACTTAATGAGCTTGGGAAGCAAGGCTTTTGCAATCATTTCCACACATGACCCTAGTGCTTTGCGGGAACAGACCTCCCTGTGACTCTTTACAGAGGATGGGAGTCTATTTGTGTTCTTTTAAATGATAAACTGACGTGCACCTGGAGGAACTGAAAAAATAGACACTAGAAAATAACATGATCTGGTAAGATTTTAGTGAGATTACTCCTCCTTCTTATGACATAGTTTTATTTTTTGCCACAACATTTAATCACAGCCTAAAGATATAACTTCTAGTTTTGTCAACCACGTAAAGAGGTTAAGATCACCCAAGGAGGAATTGTGAGACTGATCAGTATATTCTCATTTTCATCAGAAGGAAACTGAAACATAGAGTGCCTATGTGATTTGCCCGAGGTTAGTGTTTAAAACAGTCCTAGAACATACCACCTAAAATGCAATAAAGCACAAAGTTTGTTTACTAGCCCAGGCTTTGAAGTCAAGCAGACCGGGATTCTGACTTCAGAATTTAGTAACTCCCCAGGCCTTAGTTCCCACCACTGTAACATGGACAGATAATACCTGTCTGGTGGGATTACTGCGTGCATAAATAAAATACATGTAAAGCTCTTAGCATAACTGCTGGTACATATTTGTTCTAGGTATATTTATTAATACAGTTTTTCCACTTAATGTTATTCCATTTAGACTGTGCTGCCTAGTTTACTAGACTTGATTGATCTATTGATAGCATCTTTTCATTCTTAATAGTATTAATTAGAGTAGAAGAAGAAAAAAGAATGAAACTTAATTTCCCTTAGAGTCCTAAGGGATTTGTGTGGCTCAATTTATTAATGAAATGTGAAGAACATTTGGCAAACCCACCAAATGAGACAAAGCATTGTAAAGGGCCTTTAGAAAGAATTGGTATCTAATGTTAATGTCTGTGGAATGGAACTGTCATGGGATAATGGCCTTTTGATGGTACAGAAAATGCCAAGGCAGAGATACGACATTTATTTTTAAGGCACTAGACAATCACCTTTGGACAGTGTCCTTCCACCAGCTCTTTATTTTTAATAGACCAATAATTGATATGGACGTAATTATTTTTCTTGATGGGTTTGATATATTAGGCAATGGCTTTGCTCTATAGTCATTGAGTTGCTGCATCCTCACAAGAAAGAACCTTTTATCCTATATTCTCTCCAGTCAGAATTCTGAGTATCTGTGATTTTTTTCTCTAAATACCAAGTGCAGCAGTTTATTTTCTCCTCTTGATACCAAGTGCAGCACCCTCGTAGATCACCAGAATGACCACAAGCCTTTGGTGTCAGCTTGTCTGAAATGAGGTGATTTGGGCAATCTGAACACCTGATACTTGTGGTTACCCTAGTGGTAGGACCATCAACTCAAGTATTTTTTAAGTCTTTTGTGAGCAAAATTTTACTTTCTTTGGTGAGGTGCGGTAAATATTTTCAATGTGGAGAATCAGATTTGTGGATGACTATGATTTTTTCCTCTGTAAACTGGAAGTAAAAAGAATTCAAACTCTGAAAGTTTCATGGAACCATTTCAGTTGAAGAAAGTTTGCTGTAGGATAATAAAATCAACTGTAGAGTCAATTCTATATACCTCATGATACTAGAATCCTTACTATCCAGAAAAATCAGGGTGTGTGTGCATGTACGAGCATGTGTGTGCACACGTGTGCATGTGACAGGCAGAAATCAGGCACCTTAACTGGGTACCTGGTTATTGTTGTTCTTTCACGGAGAGTAATGAAAGTTTAGTAGAATGTCTCTGATGTGTTATTATTAATCTTGTTTCAAGGAAACATGAGACAAGGTTGATGGTTTGGATTGACTTTTTATTTGGTGTAGGTATGGTAATTTCAGCCATACACTATCTTGAATGTACGTGTTTTAGCTTAATGGATTTCTCAAGGATCAAGTTACGGCCTTGCTGCAATGAAGTTCATTCCATAGTACTGTATGATAGTACTACAAAGAAAAGAGGCCTTTGACCTTCTTTTCCAAGCCTACCCATACACTGCAACAGAGATCAAATGGAGCTCATACGGCAAGAGCAAGATTCCATGTTTTGTATCCTGTCCTGAACTTCTCTGACACATGTCTTGAATTTTTATTCAAATTACTTTGGGTTTTAATTTATTCAGTCAAATGTCAACCAAGTGTTGTTTATCCTGTGGATTACATTCATGCTCACTGCAGAATTCTCTAACATTTGATTTCTAATTATTTTCTTGTTTATCCATGTGGTTGGATGTTTTGAATATTACCTTCTGACCACTGACCAGTTGGAATCATAATTTTCTCTCTTTCCTAAGCATCTGGTAGTAAAATTTGACAAGATGTAGTCTTAGCAAATCTAATGACTGCATGCCACAGCTTTTATTCCATATAGCACTGACTCCCTTAGGTATTTACTGTAATAAACAAGCCAATGCATTTGGGTTCCTGCCTTTCTGTAATTCCTGCACATGAGGCCTATAAAGGGGTCTTGAGGTACATCTCCAAGGAATTTTACACTAAAAGAAAAGCAGAGTTGACTCAAGAAACTGTGAAGCTGGCTCTGCAAGAGAAATCAACCTTGAAGTCCCTCTCGCTCTGTTCCACCATCTCCAATTCTACTTTTAAATCTGTTTCTGCCTATCCTCCTCTGAGCCCAGTCTTCTTCCTCCCTCCATGAACATACCTTGAGGAATTATGGGGTAACACTGAACCTCTCATCTGTCTTTTACAACCAGACTGACTTAAACTTGGGATGGGAAGAGGAGCATCGTATTGGGCAATGGTAATGCAGACATCTGGAAAAGGTATTTAATCCAAGAAGAGGGGATCTAGGTTCCATCAGAGTGAGGAGATCAGTTCACAGGTCAATGGCATGAAAGATCAAAAGTTTTAAAAGATGAAGAATTTGGCATGGTTAAAAGGAAGGAAGGGGCAAGGAAGAAAGGTAAAACTGGAAAGAAAGGTGCATCCAGATTGTGAAAAGTTGCCATGCTGAGGAGTCGAGCATGAGCATCAGGTAAAGGAGGGTCAGTGGAGGTTTCCAATCAGATGTGGGACACGATTAGATTTATATTTCTTTAGTCTTTGGAAACAGTTTGGAGAATGGTCTAGAGGAAGAAGAGGCTGAAGCCAAGGAGATCCTCTTAGAAGGATGCTATAATATACAAGGTGACAGATAATAAGGGACCACAATAATGGGAGAGAAGATGCCAGAATTGAACGATGTTGTGAATGGTAGGATCACAGGACATGATGACTCATTAAAATTAGAAGACTGAGAGTGGGATGAATCCAAGATAGCTCTGGTTTGGGGGATATATTTGTTTGTTAGGGCTCCTACAATAAGGTACTACAAGCTGAGTCACTTAAATGATAGAAATTTATTTTCTCATAGTCTGGAGGTTAGAAGTCAGAGCCTGAGGTTGACCACATTCTCTCTGAAAGATTTAGGGAAAGATTTGTTGCAGGTTTTTCCTAGGTTTTGGTGCTTCTTTGGATTGTGATAGCATAATTCCAAATTTTGTGTGGTGTTCTCCCTGTGTGTGTGTCTTTTTACATGGCATTTTTTTATAAAGACACCAATCATATTGGTGTAGAGTCTCTTCCTACTCTACTACGACCTCATCTTAACTAATTAGATCTACAGTGATGCTATTTCTAAAGAAGTCACATTCTGGGCACTAGGGTTTAGGACCTCAGTATATTACTTTTTTAGGGGACACAATTCAACCCATAACAGTTTGTTATCAATACAGCAGCATAGAAACCACTCTTGAGTTTCCAGCCAGCCTGGCCTGCCCTGTGGAATTTAAATTTAAGACTTCAACATCAACTGCCACCTGAATTTCCAGCCAGTTATTTTGACCTATATATTTTAGACCTGTCGGCCCCCACAATTTCATGAGCTAATTCCTTAAAGTCACTCTACAGATAAAGATATGCATAGATAGATGTAGATACAGACATGAATATAGATATACACATAACATAGATATAGATATATAGATATAGGTATAGGTATAGATAGATATTCCCTTCTTTGGAGAACCCAAAGATAATGGAGAGACTAAATACTTATGGAAGGGTTAGGAGGACTTGGAAAGATGAAAAGTTAAGTTAAACTTAAGTTAAATTTCTTAAAAAAGAGCAAGATTAAAGCTATAAAAGAAGTGAAAAAAAGAAAAGGGGAAAATATTCCATATTTCCTGAGGTTATAGGTTGTATCTCTATGACTCCACTATTATTTCTACCTCAGTTTGCAACTTCACAACTAGAACCAGGCTCAGCTAACACCTGCTTGCCACACTGAAAAAGAATTGAAAATTTTCAAACAAATTGAAAAAAATTGGGTTGAATGATATGAAATTATCAATATTTGACAATTTATCTTTTGTCTTTTTACTAATAATACCAGTAATTTCACATCATTCAACATAATATAAATTAAATTCTTTATATACTTGCAATCCTCATAAAAATGCAAGCTCTTTTCTTGAATATCCTAGGACCCAGTCCATTGTGTGAGACTTTGAGAGAAGTATGGTCTGTGGGATCTGGGGTTAATGCTTGTCTTGGTCAGGTAGAAGCATGTGGTGGGGTTGGTCAACAGATCAGCATATTTAAGAATATCCATTTAAAGGCATTAGCTAATATTAGCTAATAGTTATCAAATGCAAAACTGAAAACACAGTACTGGTCATCACAATTATATTATCCCATCATTCTCACAAAGCATCATATGAAATGTTACATTCATTGTGAAATAGGTACAATCATTATTGGTATTTTATAGTCAAAGAAACTGAGTGCTAAAACGTAGAAATAACATGCCTCAAATGATGAAACCAGGAATTGAGCTCAAGCTTGTCTGACTTAGCCTGCACATCTCACGTATATGCTATGTTGTTGTTGGTACAGTAGATAGCCCCTGAGAGCTGCTTCAAATGGGAACTAGAATCTAAACTCCATGAATATGACTAAGGCAGAAAAAGAAGCTAACAAGACAGAGGATCAGGTACCAGGAATACCAGACAAATTTTGTAAAGCAGTTTTTCTCTTGCTTCTATTATGTTTGCACTTCATTTAATCATTAAAAATATTTATTAAACAATACTATGTACCAGGCATTGATTTCAGTAAGTGGAAATCATCTTTGAATAAGACAAAGATCTCTGCCCTTGAATAGCTTAAATCCTAGATGAGGAGACAGAAATAAATAATAAACATAATAATTTTATAGCATATTAGATTATATGTGCAGTGTAAAAAAGATATAGATGAGTAAGGTGGGTCAGCAGTACTGTGGTGAGGAGGGAAATTGGCAGGATTCAGTATTAAATAGCAAGGGCAAGTTTGCCTTTATTGAGAAAGTACAATTTAAGCAAGACTTGAAGAAGTGAAGGGATTAGTCACCTGGATGAAGTTACTAAGGCTGGAATGTGCCTGGCATGTCCTAAGAACATGAAAACAGAGTGGGAAACAGAGTGAGGAGAGGGGAGAGTAGTGGACATGAGGGAGACTACTAGCAGGAGGCCAGAAAGCACTGGGCCTTGTGGGTATTGTGGTGACTTCGGTGGGAATGTAAATTAGTTCAACCATTGTGGAAAGCAGTATGGAGGTTCCTCAAAAAGCTCAAAATAGAAATACCATTTGACCCAGGAATTCCACTTCTAGGAATTTACCCTAAGAATGCAGCACTCCAGTTTGAAAAAGACAGATGCCCCCCTATGTTTATCGCTGCACTGTTTACAATAGCCAAGATATGGAAGCAACCTAAGTGTTTATCAGTAGATGAATGGATAAAGAAGATTTGGTACATATACACAATGGAATATTATTCAGCCAAAAGAAGAAAACAAATTCTACCATTTGCAACAATATGGTTTCAGCTAGAGGGTATTATGCTCAGTGAAATAAACCAGGCAGAGAAAGACAAGTACCAAATGATTTCACTCATCTGTGGAGTATAAGAACAAAGAAAAACTGAAGGATCAAAACAGTAGCAGACTCACAGAACCCAAGAATGGACTAACGGTTACCAAAGGGAAAGGGACTGGGGAGGATGGGTGGGAAGGGAGGGATAAGGGGGGGGAAAAAGAAAGGGGGCATTATGATTAGCATGTATAATGTGGGGGGGGCATGGGGAGGGCTGTGCAACACAGAGAAGACAAATAGTGATTCTACAGCATCTTACTGCACTGATGGACAGTGTCTGTAATGGGGTTTGTGTGGGGGACTTGGTGAAGGGGGGACCCTAGTAAACATATCTTCATGTAATTGTAGATTAATGATAACAAACAAACAAACAAAAAGAGTCACTCTGGCTACTGTGTTAAGAATATAGGTCAAGACTGGAATCAAGGAAACCTGTTGGAAACCATTTTAGTAATATAGCCACGGAATGATGGTTGCCGGGACCAGGTGGTAGCAGTGGAGGAGATGTCATTAGGAATCTGGGTATATTTTGAAGGTAGAGCCAGCAGAAATGTAAGACAAAGCGAGGAATCAAAGATGACTGCAAGAGTTTTGCTGGAGAAACTGGAAGGCAGGTATTATCAACTGATACAGACAAGGCTTTGGAAGCTCATGAGTTTAGTCAGGATGTGTTGAATTTAATATGTCCATTAGATGTCTGAGTGGAGATGTTGAATAGGCATGTAGATATATAAGTCTGGAGACTGGAGAGAGAAGTCCAAATAGAGATGTGTATTTAGGAAGCTTCAACATTAAGATGGTATTAAAGCCATGATCCTGGGCTGTATTGAGAGAGAAGAGAGAAAAGACAGAAGAGAGGAGGCTCCAGGACTCATACTAGCTGCCACTCCCTCCTTTCCTTGGCACTAAGAAGCTAATGAGAAGGAAAGAAATCAGTAAAGGAAACCAAGAAGGAATGACCAGGGAAATTGGAGTAATATCAAGGAAGTGGATTTTGGCATGAAAATGGAGTGAAAATCTTACACACGTTTGCAGTGTTCCACCCACTGGTTGAATGCAGAGGACTCCAAGGACCAAGAGGAGGGCAGAGTGATGAGGACTGAGGAGCCTTGTCTCTGGAGGACTGTGGTGAGGGCAGGAAGTACATGGCACTGCATGAGGCCTCTGTGATGTTTTTAAATAGCTGTTAGCATGCTCTAACACAAGAATTGTTGCCATTTTAAAGGCACCAGCATCTCAGTTTGAGAGCTTTAGCACATTTTAATTGTTGGTATACACATGAGTGTTATTCATTATTAATGAGTTGCTAGAGGAGTACTTACACTTAGAAAAGCTTTATTTGAAGTTAGGATATATTCAAAAGCAATGCAATACTATTTTCAAGAATGATTTATCATCAGATCTATACTTTCTTGAACTAGGTCTGAAAAATTTTTCTGAGTTAAGTATTATGTCTACCCTAAATTCTCAATATGAGTTGACCTGGTATAGGCCAAGTTTCAGCAAAGCCTAGTTCTGCCTTGGAATTCTGTGAACTGGGATGGTTAATGGCATGTTCCTGATGTTCACTTTTAATTGGATACTGAAAACACCAATTACTGATAGGAGATTGTCATTTTTTTAAAGGCCCATCATTGATAAACCTTCGATTGATTGTTATGGTTAAAGAAAAATGTCTACCTTCCCCCAAGGACAGAATTTAGAATTGCATTTGGAGAACTGATTGAAAAATTGTGAGATCGAGGTTGATAGTGTGAGTTCTATTTAATGCATTTGAACCTTAGACTATTCATTCTGAAGTCTTTAAATTATAGCTACGAAAGAACAAGTCTGAATATCTGTTACAATGGCTTCTCAACATACTTAGCATGAAATACAAAGATACTACCATGGTGTACAAGGTCCTACTCATTCTGGCCTCCTGCTTTTTTCCCATCTCCCTCCTCTTGCACATGTCCCCTGCTCAGATCGTCTGCACCTGCTGTTCACCCAGATACTCACATGGCTTTTCTCGCTTCATCCTGATCTTTGGTCTCCTTGTTCATTCTATCTAAAATTATAGCTCCCATCACACTCTGTCCTCCTCCCCTGCTTTTTTTTTTCTTCAGAGCATTTATGGCTAACAGATAGGAAGATATGTAGCCATTTGTTTCTTTGTTTATTGTCTGTTTCTCCCACTAGAATGTAAGCTCCCTGAGGGCAGCAACTTTGTTTCCTTCATTGCTGTATACCCAGTGCCTAGAATTGTGCCTGGGACATGGGGATGCTTGGCAAATATTTACTGAATCAATGAATAAATGAATGGTTGTAGTCCCTGATTTCTCAAAACAATATTATCAGATCTTAGGAAAGATTAATTGTCCCTTTCCCGCAGTACAAAACACCAGGATGGTAGCCAACCTAGGTGGGGCTTGATTATAATAAATTCTGGAAAAATCTGAAAAAAAATCCTTTTGTCTCCAACTCCCACCATTCCAACTTTCTATCCATTCCCTCCTGCTTTTTTCATATTTCTTTTATTTAGTAAACATTCAAGAAATATATATTGAGCATCATTTCCCCCCCCCAATCTAATAAAGAAAAAAGCCTCACCTCTATCCTGATACTGTACTTAGTAGAAATACTAATTGAATAAGCAGGCTTCCTACAAAGGAGCAATACCCATTGGTTGTTGTTCAAAATTTTCAGGGTCCCAAAAGGAGAAAACAACCCCTGTCTGCATTAGTTACTATCCAATTTGTAGCCATGGAATCTATCGGTTTTCACATTTCCATATTTTTGAGGCACATCAACAACCAGAAGGAAAAATATTAAATGTGAAAATGGTTAGAAGTGTGTCAGTAGAAAGTCTGCCTAGGAAATGCTTCCTGCCATACCAAGTCATGGAGTGCTGACTTACATGATTTCATAAACTCGGTTACCCGCTCTCAAAGTTATCCAGTGCTTAAAATGTAATAAGAGTTAGAGGCTTTTTTCTTTGTTTTCACTGTGAAAAACTGTGTTTCCTTTAGAGGAGCTCACAATTTATACACTGAAAATATATAAAAGAATTATGTGTCAACAAAATGATGTTTAAGGTTTTAAATCATCCCAACAGTCAGCCCTGAGACTTCCTCACTAGACATCTCAGAGACTTTATGAAAGTTTTATTCTACAATTCCCCACTTGCCTTTACTCTTAGCTGCTTTTTCCAGCTATTCATATAGTTTGAAAAATAGAGTTTATATGCTTTAAGTTGCAAGGCATTTAGAATTTTCATAATCTCTTTATTGTGGCTGAAGCAGTCAAAAAAATGAAGTCTACTGTTGATAATATTTCATTGTGTCTTTACTAAATTAACTGGGGCAAGGAGCTTGAACTTGTGGCATTTAAAAAATACTCCTTTTTTAAGGAAGCTTTTATTATGAGCAAAGTATAGGATAATTAAATTGGTTTCAAAACAGTTGGTAAAGATCAGGGAGCAGGGTGATAATGAAGCTTTGTAAAGAGCAGATGCTGAAAATAAGGTCCTTAAGAACAGGAATTTTGCATTTTTGTTTTGTACCTCTTGTGAGATGAGCAACGGGCTAAGCACATAGTGGGTGGTCATTAAGATCTTGTTTAAACTAATCTGTAAAGGTGTAATCAAGAACTGTACACAACATTACATTTTGGGTCCTGTATTTTACAAGATAGAGAGTAGTGTGGAAGAACATCCCTTGCATAATTATCAGTTAAGAATGAAGCATCTTTAAGTAATTGATGAGACAATTATACTCTTTTATTGTTTTATATAAATTCCCTTAACTGTTAACTGAAGCTTATTGGCAGCAGGTCCCCATCACCTGCCCCCACTTGGTGCTCTTCTATTTGGCTTCTCACTCATGGATTTCAATATCTATTCTATTTAGTGTCTGCTGTGTTCCAGATACCATATATCTGTTCCTCAGCCTTAGAAATCTTATAGTCCAGTGGTAAAGACCATTGAGGAAAGAGGAAAATTGAGTGCTGTTTTAAGTGGACTCCTTTACATATTAGAACTAGGACTTAGCTCATACTTCCTAATGTGTTTTAGACAGTATTATAAGAACATAAGCACACAGCAAAATCTGAGCCTTTTGACTTCAGGAAGAGCAAGAATTGAAGGTGGTTCTGCCTCCAGGAGGCCCTGAGATTTCAGTAGTTTCATAGCAGGAATTCAGAATGCTCTCTCCATTCTCTGTCTCTTACCTTCTTCTTACTTGTGATTTCTGGTCTTTTAAAACATTTTCTTGTGAAGGACCAGTCATGATTTTTCTTTATACAACAGACTTTCATAATAGGCTTTCAGAATTTTTTTGTCCTTGCTTCTAATTTTTACTCTGTACTCCTCAGTTTGAAGTACTTAGAAACATGATAGAATTGGCTTTGCCCCTGTTTTCCCAAGCAACCACGGCTGCCCTTTGACATTCTCTGTCTACCCCTAATTCAATCGATTGTGACAAGAGGGTAAGGTCATATGGTAAAAACAGGTCTGAGGACCGTCCATCAAAACTACAGAAGTAGGCATTGAGCAGATGCTGTGTTGATAGTGTCTCCTTTAAATTTAGCCTTGTAAGTGCTAGGATGTGATAGTGCACAGAATTCTTGAGGTTATAGATTTGGACCACTTGGCCAAGTCCGGGGCTAGTTAGAGCATACCCCTTAAGGAATATGACTATCTAAGCAGTGTTTATAAGAGTTAACCACAGTTATCTAGGTGAAGAAGGAATGGGAAGCTGTATTAGGCAGAGAAAGTAAGGAATAGGGGCAGAAAGAAGTGTGTTTCAGGGAAAAACACCTATGGTTTAATCTTCCTGGAACTTGAGTATTTAAGCACAGAGTGGTGGGAGGTAAGAAGCACAAGCATCCAGGTTAGAATGCATAGTGAAGGTATGTACTGAGGTGATCTCCGTGATAGAACGCTGTGCTTTCCCCAAAGGCAGGTGACTATGCCTGAAACAATACAGTCTTTATCTATAAAAGCCTTCCATCCTGTGCAGCTCTTTGGAGCTCCTTTCTATTTGCTAGATCCATCCCAGCTAACGGGAAACTGTTGTCTTATGCAGAACAATGACAAGGCCACCTTCACACTTCTGATACACGATCCTGGGAGCAAATGGGAGATGCATGTGAACATGGCAGGACTGGAGCATGGATACAAGGTAGGAGTAGAGTTCAGGTAAGAGATTAGAAGAATTTCAACTGGAAAATGCAGGTAAGACTGGAAAGTAATACTCAGGACATATTACTTGCATAGAATCAACTATACTTGGTAACTCATTATGGTAGGATAGGTGTGGGACAGGGAAACATCCTTGTTTCAGTTTGACCAAGCTGGTGGATAGCGGGGCCCTATCTGAGATGGGAAAGAAACAAAGGTGACCAGCTCTGGAGACGGGTATTGGGAGAGAGCTGCGCTGACAGAGGAGCTGTTCTATTGTGGGTGCCTGGGAACTAGTGCAGATGAAGTAAATGACTCAGAATAAAAGGGAGATAAATGGTATTTTAATCAAGGAGGTGGTCCATCTAGCTCTTCTTCATATGACTGAGAGAAAGGATAGTTGAAAGTTGAATAGGGAGGGGAATGTGAAAGGAAAACCAAGGGTTTATTCAAAAAGGGACGTAAATTCAGTCATCCAATCACAGATGACCACACCACCTGGTGTGTCCCTGTAACCACATGCTCCCAACCGAAGATCCTGATGGGACTCGAGTCAAATTCATTGCTTTTGACCCTGATGTCATAGTAGGAGAGTATTCATTAAACTAACAGGGAAGTGTAGTTTGGGACATAAAATACTTCACTCATTCTTTGAACAAATACCTACTATGTAAAATATTCTAGTTAATAATTTACAAGGCAAAATTTGCTTACTGTCTGCAAATGACTTTGACAAATTGGAGAATTACTTAGGAAAAACAAGGTAAGTGGGAAGCACTGAGTTTAGTAAACAAAGAAAGAACAAAGACAAAGTACCAATCGAATAGAATAAATGACTGATTTAATTTAGATGAGAAAGCAGAAAAAGATGGATCATGGTGGAGTACAGATTGAACACTATTCAATAATTTAAAAAAGCAAATATGATATAGAAATATCTAAATCAAGCATAATATTGCAATATCTAAACAGAAATACAGCATATAAGAACAAGCAGTGATTCATCTTCCTGGGAAGTCAGATTCCTAATTAAAATTGTATTTGTTGTATCTGTTAATGTTCTTTGTTTCTTACCAGCAGAAACAGACTCTGGACATTTTTGGGGATGATTTTAGTTGTAGCAGAAAATCCAAATCAGAATGACTTAAACAATAAAGAGAATATACTGCCGTATATAACTGAAACGTCAGGTTCCAGGCCTCTTACAATATCTTCAAGGATGTGGTTTCTTCCTTTCTTTTCATTATAGTTTTCACAATATTGGCATCAAGACTGGTCCCTCTTGCTCTTGTGATGGGAAGCTAGATCCTGACACTGATACAGCTAAGTTTTCATGCTTCACATCAGGGACCAGTTGACAGTTATTTTGGAGCATACTGCCCGAATGAAGCAACCCCGTTATTTTTACCTGCTTGTTTTATTCTGCCTGACAGCCAAGGTCACCTTTGAGAGTTGACCAACTTTGGTTCATGTGCTCACAGATCAGCTAAGGGAGGTCAGACAATCTTGATTTATGGTTCCATCAGAGCTGATCATGCTGGAGGAGAGAGGATTGTTCTTAATTATTGAGGTAATTTCCTAAACAAAGGGGGAAAGGAACCTGGCTTGCCCCTAATAATTATCTGCTTTAAGAATTATTTTTATTTTTATTTTATATTTTGATATCGTTAATGTACAATTATTTGAACAACATTATGGTTACTAGACTCTCTCTGCTATCAAGTCCTCCCCACATACCCCATTACAGTCACTGTCCATCAGCGAAGTAAGATGCTATAGAATTACTACTTGTCTTCTCTGTGTTGCACAGCCCTCCCTGTGCACCCCCCCCCACATTATACATGCTAATCATAAAGCTCCCTTTCTCTCCCACACCCTTATCCCCCCCTTCCCACCCATCCTCCCCAGTCCCTTTCCCTTTGGTAACTGTTAGTCCATTCTTGGGTTCTGTGATTCGGCTGCTGTTTTGTTCCTTCAGTTTTTCCTTTGTCCTTATACTCCACAGATGAGTGAAATCATTTGATACTTGTCTTTCTCCGCCTGGCTTATTTCACTGAGCATAATACCCTCTAGCTCCATCCATGTTGTTGCAAATGGAAGGATTTGTTTTCTTCTCATGGCTGAATAATATTCCATTGTGTATATGTACCACATCTTCTTTATCCATTCATCTACTGATGGACACTTAGGTTGCTCCCATTTCTTGACTATTGTAAATAGTGCTGCAATAAACATAGGGGTGCATATGTCTTTTTCAAACTGGCCTGCTGCATTCTTATGCCTTAAGAATTCTTAAATTCCAATGATACATGGGGCATAACAAACTTAGAGTGAGAGAATTAAGTAAAGAAGATAATTACAGGATAAGCACTTTTTGGCTGAAAATGTGTCTATGCAACAAATTTTTATGGAGCACCTAATATATGCAATATGCTATGTTGACATAAAGATTTATATGACAGCCCCTCTACCTTTCTGGATAATACAATGAATTTTAGAACTAGGAGGAAAGGAACTTAAAATTTATGCAATCTTACACCCTATTTTTAAGATGAGGAAAACTAGGTAGAAAAAGGTCAGATAGGGAATATTTGATACACCTGCAACTAAACTCCAAACTGCACTATTCTAGTCCATCTGCAATCTTTTCCTCAGGCTTTACTACTCACTTAGTTGCTGCAATGGTCATTAAACAAAATAAGCTTCAGAGAAAGAACCCAGAATAATCTCAGGTTGGAAATAAGGTATGAAGTGACTATGAAGTGACTTTATCATCAACAGGGGCAGCTCCAAAACCCACTGTTAAGACTCTCACCTGTTCAAGGTACAGCAAAACAAGAACTACCTGCTGGAGGAGGAACAAGAACTTGCTCCAACAAAAGGTCTTTCAGTAGAGGGGTTGAAGCCAGGGGGAAGGCTGTATGTTTGGGGTTCCTTTCCTGAGGATTAAAAATAAAAATAAAAATAAAATTAAAAATAAAAACAAAAACAAAAATAAAAATAAAAATAAAAATAAATAATGACATATCTGCTCAGGATGACTTCCAAACAGTTATGCCCCAATACAGAAGAGGGTAAGAGGGGCAGGTGCTCCAACTTCTAAAGGTGACTTCTCAGATTCTGCAGCTTCAGCCTCTTTAGTTGAGTTTAAGTTCAAGAAAAGCTTTTTTCACATGCTCCTTTTAATCTGTTTGCTACTGTAGTACACTTAAACATCAGCAGATGGGGCCCTTGTTTCCTTTGAAGAATGTCAGGCTTGAATTTTGTTAATGTCTGTGGGTCTGCATGAATTTTTCTTGTTTTACAGCATGTTAAATTGGCACACTCTTTGTAGTTCACAAACCTTTATTTAATTAAGAAAAATAAAACTCACTAATGACAAGAAATTTCTTTTTTCCCCATCCATGGTTATACAGATACGTTAGCTCAGTTTATGAATGGAGAAATGAGTATGACATAATATCCAGACAGCAGCATTGTTGAAAGGGCAGAAGTCAATGCCAAAATTAATCTGTTGTCCTTAAGTCAGGAAGCTGTGTGGGAGTGTTTCAAGGCAAGGGACCACAGGTGACAGACAAGTTGCACCTGAGCTACCTCGATTCTGGATCATTTTCTTCCCTCTTTCCTGAATTTCATTTTATGAAGGCATTGTGTGAATTGGCTGCTTTTAGCACTCACCAATGATCATTATTTTTTAAGTGATGTTTGTCGATAGTCCATAAAGCGAACAACTAGTCATCTGGCCCTTGCACCTGTTCAAGTGGTAAGTTTTAGCTTCTTAAAGGTGAGATCCTTTCCCCGCAAGAAATGTAACAGCCCTTTGAGGAGGAGTGTAGTTTACAGGGCAGAAGAGAGCAGCATTTAGGCCTCCTGGAGCCCCTTCGTAATTTTTTTGCCTGGCTTTTAATGGGACTTTGCTCTGAGAATTAATCACTGTTTCTCCTGTGTCCCCCAAAATGGGATGACCCAGAATTTTATTTTTGGCAAAATACTTTGAGATACCCAGAGCAAAAATGTTTCCTATGTGCAAAGCTTGATTATGTAAATACTTACTTCAATGTGCTTACTGCATCTCCGATAAGTATGATTTAATTGATAGATTGACGGCATCTTCCTCAGTGTAATTAATATTTGTGTTGTAAATAAGCTCTTATGCTTGGACAGATCTTAATAGCAGATTTAAAACACAGTAAGAAGACTAAGGGTGCATCACTGATAGAAGAGATAAAATTGGGCCTCCTTTTTGTCATTATTCTGAGTTTAAACAAATAGGTCTGTTTTCCAACATTATTGCCACCTCTTAAGAACTGATGTTTTTAGCTTGGAAGACTGCCTATATATTTTAAGGTACATTACAGATCACATTCATTTCTAAATTCAGGTCTTAAATACTCATAATTCTGTGAGAATGAAGTGTCCTCATTGATAACATTCTCTATATTTTTATAAATTTGCAACCTAATGTGGCAAATTGGGATGCAGTTTGCAGATTTAGGATTTACAGAGTTTACACTGATGAAATCAGTGTATTCCTTCTGGGTAGAGTTGATGTTTGCCTGTGGTTAGCCTGGAGCAAATTTTAGGGAGGAATTGTTCATTTCTTCCCCCTCTTTTGTGCTGATGTGCTAAGTGATATATACGGAAATTGTGTGCACTACTTGTGCCCTAGTCTGAAGAACGGCTTGTGGGCAAATTTCATTAGTACTTGATTAGTACTTGTGCTAATTAAGCCAGGCACAATTTTGCCTCCAGTCCTAGTGTGATGAGTTCAGGCTGGACTGAAAATGTGGCCCTAAATGCATATGCTGGAAGCCCATAAAGCTCATATAATCCCATAGAGAATTCTCACTTGACTCCTCCATTAAGGGTCTGAAAAAGTGGAAAAGAGTGCTCCATTTCCAGGGCGATTTGAGTTCACCCAGATATGTGATATGCTAATGTTTAGATTAAGCAGATGGCAAGGAAGACAGTTGTTAGTTGAGGATTGTTTTTCCCTTTCTGCATATTATTTTCAAACAAACAGCTTAAGAGGTAAGTTACTCTATCTCCTCCCTTGCTTCCTCTGGAATGAAAACCAAAAACCAAAAACCAAAAACCAAAAAAGACTAATAAGCCCTGGTTGTATTATCATCCTATGTGTCCAAATGCACAGTCTTATTTGGGGTGTGGTGTAAGAGTGTTTCCACTGTTGGGTGAGTTTTTTGCTATATACATCATTTCAGAGAAAAGGGAAATAGGGCCTGGCTGAGGCAAGGAAGGGATAGGAGGTGAATTTGGAAACAAAAGCTGCTTGGAACAGAAGAACAGATGTCAGGCCTCTCCATACATCTCTCATTTCTCCTCAGGGCTTGGCAGTACTGGCCCTGATTCTCTTGTTTCTCTGTGGTCCTCCTCCTCCTCTCCTGCTTTCTCTGAAATCTCTTTTTCCCTGTACGACCTCCCTTGCAATTTTGGACTTTTCCACATTAGTGTGCTATGGCATCTTAGTAACTTTATGAAAAACCTTTAGTAACCTTCAGAATTCCTCCAAGCTTGCTCAGCCTCTCACAAGTGAAAAGGTGGAGTTTAACTATCAGTTTTATCATTTATAGAATCGTAAAATTTTAGAGCTAGAACTAGACATCATTTCACCTCACTACATTTATATTTTTAGTAAGAAATTTTCTTGAGACTATGGAATGGCAGGAAAAGATAGAAGTGGGAACAGGAGAGACAGAGAGAGACAGCGATGGAGAATAGAGGAGTGAAAACGTTTTAGGAAGTTTTGTTCTGACTGTGTGTCACTAATGCAGTGTCTTTTGGGGATTTCTCGAGAGATTGAAATAAAATGTTTAACTGCTTTCCAATCATGTTTGAGTACTGGACTGACATTTCTTTGAATGGGACTCCTTGCTTATCTAAGCTCCAGGGCAGCTTGGCCCAGCCGGGTCAAGTGAGAGAATCAGCAGGCCTTCTCTAACTTGTGCCCCTCTTCCCTCCCCTCCTCTCCGCTGGGGACGTGTCCTTCCAGCCCAGATGAGTCCCCTCCCTGGCGTCTGGATCTTATTCCCTTCCTGACTTCTCAGGAACATTATTAGTTCCCACCGCCCTTTCTTGCTTTGTCAGTTGGTCCTTCTCTATTAGGTTATTCTCCTTGGCCTACAAACAGGCAGTTTACAAGGAACGTAGGCTGTGCGGGTCCCTTCTGACCACCCCTTTTCTGTACTCCCCTTTTTAGCAATGTTTGTCAAGAGTGCTGTCTGCACAGGTTATCTTTATTTCATTGTCTGACTTCCTATTTACTCTAACCATTCCAGACTGGCTTCTGATCCCTTTCATTCACTGAATTTACTCTTGTTAGTTAATAAAAATTCTTGGTAATGACAGATCCAACTCATGTTTTCTGTTTTTATCTTGTCTTAGCAGCCGCCTGCACAGTAGGGCAGGGACCCAGCCCCTTTCGAGAAGCTTTCTCTTCTATGAGTTTCTCTGATACCACTCTCTCTCCTGTTTTTCTCTGACCTGTTTTTTGCTTTTTACTTTTTATCTTGTTCTCCCTTTTGGTCAGAAACTGGTGTCTATTTTGTTTGCCATATTCTGTATAATGTCTTGTTACTAAGTCTGGTGTATAGCAGGCTCTCAAAAAATATTGGTTGAAGCAGTAAATTAAATAGTTTCAGTTCAATGAGCATCATGTTTTTCACTCTAGAGATGAGCTGTGTAATATGACAGTTACTGGCCATATGTGGTTATTTAAGTTAATTATAATTAGGTGAAGTTAAAAATTCAGTTTTTTGGTTATATTGGCCACATTTCAAGTGCTCTATAGCTATATGTGCCTGGTGGCTACCATATTAGGCAGTGCAGCTTTTTAGAACATCTTTTTCATTGCTGAAAGTTCTGGTGACTTGTGCTATCCTATTGCTGAAAACTGAGTAATATAAGTCATAAGGTCATGCAGAAACGGGCAAGTGATTGGATAATTCTCTCTACCGTACTACAAAAACACACAGAACACATGCTCAACTAGGACCAGAAGATATTTTAACCATTATGAAGAAGGAGAGTTTAGTATCCTACTTTAGTGGATGGGATTGGTGATGGACAGACTTGAGTACTTGTCCTGCTATACCATTGACAGATGTATGCCAAGAGCAAGATTCCATCTACTTGGCTTCTCTGCCTCTCAGTTTTCTTACCTATAAGTGGGGTTATTATCCTCTCATAGGGTTGTAGAATTTAAAGAGATGGATATATATAAAGATGAAGTACTTAGGGTTGTAGTATACTATAGGGTTGATATATATAAAGATTGTTCCTGGCATAAAGTGAGAGCTTTATGACAGTAAATGACAGCTAGTATTATTATTGTTGTTATATTTATTTTCAGGGTGAAGACACAGACCCACACATCTGTTCTTCCCTTCCATCAGTGCTCTTGAACCCTAGTGTCTTAAAAAAAAAAGCCAACTCTAAAGAAAGGTTCACACATACTAGGCAGTTATGTCAAGAGAGCAAAACTGGAGAATCTTGGTGTAGCTCCAGGATTAAGGGGGTTCCCCTCCCGGGACAATTTCCCTATGAATCTGGTGAAACCAAAGTAAGACAAGGGGAAGGACAGGCAGGGTTAAGGGGTGTTGATCTCACTGCTTGCTTGGGCTCACTAGCCAGGCTCCACACAGTCCGTCCCCTCCGGCCGCCACGTGCGTGCCCTCTTCTCCTGCCCGCCCCTTCCGGGAGGAACTCCACGGGCAGATCCCGGGTGACTGGCCAATGCCAGGCCATTTGTACCAGGAATGGAGGGGCAGAGAGAATATCTGTTTTCTCTCCACTGCTTACCCCAATCTACTGGAGGCTCTGAAGCATCCATTGGTATGTAAATAGACTAAGGTCCGGTGGGAAATTCTGGAAACTCTGGGTGAAAACTTCCATTTACCCCACACTTGGACAGCTCAGTACAGAATGGATGGAACCTTCTAGGGCCATGCATTTTCAGCTTGGCTCTCTACATCCACTGTGCCCAGTGCGCAGGAAGGTTTGGCTGGACTAGTTTCCGCCAGGAGTCTACATGCACCCCTGAGAATATCAGTGTCAGCTATTTGCTGTCTTTGGGCTGACAAACACTGTTGTTTTCCTCCAGCTGGGAGAGTGCCTCACAGAACAATAGACATCATGCGTTTGCCAGAATTCCTCTTGTGGATCCTATGCATTTCTTTATAAAGGTTTTGTGCAATCAGTTCCCTGTAACACATGGATAACTAGCCACAATTTTCAGGTTCACCCCAAGAATGCTAGAGAGTTAACTAACCTGTTTTTGCAGGGACTGACAGAGCCTCTGAAGAAGCACTTCTGTAAGTACTTGTTGCTTGTAGTTTGACGTTTCTGACTTAGTGTGCCCAAAGCCTGAATTCAGAATTTCCTTTAGGAAGGATTTACGTTTCACAAAATTTTAGAATAGGTCTGATTATCATTTGCAGTCCCAGATTCAGCTTTTCTTTCTTGTTAGAACTTGTTCAGTCCAGGTCAGCAGTGGTTTCTATAAGGGAATTGGTGTGCCAGATTTAAACATAGAAAGTGGTCCTGACACACCTGTTTAGAAATTTACTAATTTTACAGGTGCAGTAATTTGAGCAGACCACATGTGAAACACTTTTTTAAAAAAAAGCAACCATTAGTAGCAAGTGCCCTGACTCACTGGATCTCTATCCGCCACAGAACCAGACCCAGCTGCTGTTAGTAGAGTCCACCAATGAGGTGCTTGACTTTCAGAAGTTCTTATGGCCAGCTTTTGATGATTTAGAATGTTTTAATTCAATTTGATATCTTCTGGAAACAAAATTGATTTCGGTTTTGCATTGTCTTTCGCTCAGTTGTGATTACAAATGACTAATTTCCATATTTCTAGCATTCCCACGTCACATGCCTGGTCTTTGTGCCTCCTTAGTTCCCTGGGTTAAGACTTGAAACCAGTGGTTCCTCCAGCCCATGGTCCCACAAAGCCTTCTAGTCTGGCCTGATGGCACTGTCACAAGGGAGACAGCTGGACAACTCTTTTCTGAAAGACAGATCCAGGGCTTGCCCTTCTCAAGATGGGTTAGTCCATCATTTCCTTTGTGAATAACAGCATATTCTCTAGGCTATCACTTCATAAAATTGGGTTTACAAATGAAAGTACAGGCAGAATTTTTAACTGGGCACCACAACGATGGTTTTCTAAGTGAGTGAGAAAAGATTTACTTGTAAATCCTGGGTTCTTTCATGCAATGATATTGCCGTCAATACTCACCTTAAAAAAAAAAAAGGAGGTAGTTTTGTGATTTGTAGCATATAGAATGTTTATATAGACCAAAGATCTTAAAAAGAAGATATAATGTTTCCCTCTCTATTGCTGAAATAGCCAGTGAAAGAGAAGGAAGACTGATGGAGACAGTGGCCTGCTTTCCATAGGGAATGCATTAAATACCCCGATAATGAGAATGTTAGTTCCAGGGACAAAGAGTTAGTCCATTTAAATGATTATTACTTTGTCTCACTTGCAATTTTTTTCTTCTGCTTCCACAGTTTTTTTTTGTTTTTTTTTTTTGTATTTTTCTTTGAGCCACTGTTTCTGTCCTTACCAAGTATTTACATTTTCTTTCAAGTGAGATCAAATGGGATTGCACTTCCTGTTTCGCAGGGGTTGGCTCCAGCACTGAAAATTATGGGTGCCGAGCAGAAAGAATCTGTAACTAAAGGGAGATTTCTCCCTTTGGAAGGAAAAGCTGCATTTTCGTTTGAAAGGAAAGACAATGCAGCTGTTTTGAGTAGCTTACATCTTTAGAAATGCTAATGAATGTGATTGAATTTCACTGAAAGTGGGGCTGAACAGTTCAAGTCAAAAAGAAAAAGGAGTTTTGAGGAACTAGTCTCATTTAGAGACAAAGATCTTATTTACAGTAACTTTATCCTAAGATCTCCATTTGCGATGCTCCTAATTTAAAAATAGGGAGCTAAAGCAAAAATGTTCACCTAAGGTTTTGGCTCTTATCAGTTTTCTCTAGATGTCTCTTTTAAGAAAGAAAAACATTGTTCTCCAAATAATAAATTCAGGAAATTTGGTGTCAGATTTTGAGAGCCCATCCTTGTTTGATTGAATAGGATATGTTAAGTGAAGAAACAATTCAGGCAGGCAGAAGGAGACACTCGCTCCTGCTGAGGGACTGGTGACAATGCTGAAGTGAACCTTGAGAGCAGTGGAGCTGCATAATTACCCAGGATTACAGCTGTTATTCTTCATTATACATGGATTTTTAAGGATAACAATTGATTTATCCATCTAGGCAACAAGCTTTCCATTTTTTAGGGATTTGGAGGGAAGTCTTAGATATTGTTAAAGAACAGAAATTCAACTGAGTAAATTTGAAGATCTAATTGACTTTATTCAGCAACTCATCAATCAGGCAGCATCCCAGCTAGCAAGTAGAAAGGAACTCTTCCAAGGTATTGAAAAGGAAGGGTTTCTAAGGGCAGATGGGAGGCAGAAAAAGGGAATTATTAGCAAAGAATGTATTGTTTTAGACAAGGCTGCCTTCCTAGGGGGAATGGAAGGGATCAAATTATCTCTCTAGTGCTGACCAGGTAGTTCCATGTTGAATGGTTAAAGGTCATATTCCTGGGGGTTTAAAACTGCAGTTAGGTTAGGTATTAAATCTTGGTTTGGTGATGTGGGGTTTAGCACAAGTGACTCCATTTCATGCTTCTGTCTCCCTTTTAATAATACCTACAAATGGTAAACTTAGTTTCTTAGGCTTCCTGTAGAGAAGTAGATGGGTGGCAATGAAGCATCCAAAATAAAAGATGGCAAAGAAGACAGAAAGTAGGAGGCTCTGAAGAAACCTCTGATTTTAACGTAGCCCATCTCCCTGACTTCCTGGCCTTCATTTCTCTTTCAGTCATGCTAGTTTTGCCCTTTCCTTTTTCTTTTCTACTATCTGAATCAGTTCATACTCAGTAAAATAAAATAAAGAATTTGGAGGGGTTGCTTGCATCTATCTGCTCCTATGATGGTAGGATTTTGTCTGTTTTTAGGTATTTTGGCACTGATGAAACCCTAACAAGTATAAGCCTGGCCCTGAATAAATAACTAAAGAAATGCAAAATAAATCTTGCTAGTAATTTGCTATCTCACATGTATCCCTCTGTTAGGGTCTAACTGGAATATTGTAGCTAGAACACCAGGCTTTAAGCAGGATAATATGGCCTCCTTGTGCCTACACATGATAAGAGCTCAGTGAATATTGAAGGAAAGAAGGAAGAAAGGGAGGAAGGTTACATTTAATCTCAAGCAGGTTGACACCAATCCACTTGTTTAGGTGATAACCTCAGAAAAGTAACAGATACCGAGGATGAGCATGTTATTAAATTTTCAACACTAAGTATGTAGCATACTCCCCGCATTTTTGACAAATGCAATAATTAAAGATAAATACAGCTTTGCTATATCTGCTTTGAATGGGAGGGCTGTAACTGTCTCTTTGGAGATAGGAGGATTATGGCCATTGGTATCACTTCGGGGCTAGAGTTGCAAAAGAAGAGAATATTGAAGAAGAACCTTAGAAGAATTTTTTCTTCAGGTAGGTAGAGATATTTAAATGGAAATATTTGTCCACATTATACTGAAACTTAATCTGAGTAAATTTAAACTTAAATGTACATGTGATGAGGTATAGTAATGTAGATTTCCTGTCATCAAGAACTTGTTTCCACTGGAGTGATTATTTATTTCTTTGTCCATTCATACACTCACTGAACAAATATATGAGCATCTGCTCTATATAAAACACATTGTGATAAGAGATCACCTCACACCAGTCCGAATGGTCACTATCCAAAAGACAAGAAATAACAAGTGCTGCTGAGGATGTGGAGAAAAGGGGACCCTTCTATACTGTTGGTGGGAATATAAATTGGTATAGCCACTATGGAAGGCAGTATGGAGGTTCTGCAAAAAATTAGATAGAAATAACATATGACCCAGTAATTCCACTTCTAGGAATTACCCGAAGTAAACAAAATCTGTGATTTGAAAAGATATATGCACCCCTGTTTATTGCTGTATTATTTATAATAGCCAAGATATGGAAACAACCAAAGGGTCCATCAATAGATGAATGTATATAGACAATGTGGTACATATATGAATGGATATTATTCAGCAATAATAAAGAAATCCTGCCATTTATGGCAACATGGATGGACCTAGAAGGTATTATGCTAAATGAAATAAGCCAGATGCAGAAAGGCATATACCATATGATATCACTTATATGTGGAATCTAAAAACAAAACAAAAGAAAATGAACAAAATAGCAGTAGACTCATAGACACTAAGAAGTGGCTGGTGTTTACCATGGGTGAGGAGTTGGGGTGGGTGAACTAGGTGAAAGGGATAAAAGAGGCAGAAAGTCTCAATCATAATATAAATTAGTCATAGGGATGAAAGTACAGCATAGAGAATATAGTCACTAGTTCTGTAACATATTTCTATGGTGACAGATAGTAACTACACTAGTTGGGGTGAACATTTAATAATATATAACTGTTGGATCACTATGTTGTATACTTGAAACCAAACAACGTATATCCACTATACTTCAATGAAAAAAATGTATCAAAAACTGAAAAACACATTGTGATAGACCAAAGGAGAAAATAAACGCATCCAGAATGAGTTACACTGTCTTTTAAAATGCAGTATTTTATACTCTGTATCTTAAAAATCCCTGACATGTATTAGATTCTATGCTATGATCAGGCTTAGTTATTTTCATCAATGACCCTAATGGTGGAATTGAGAACGCACTCTACAGAGGCATGTGAGGCCCACTTGAATGAACTTGAGTTTGGAGAGCATATTTAGAGTTCCACCTAAAAATGTGGACAAAAGGAAGGCATAGGGTAAATGAAGAAGCCAAAACCAGTGGAAAAGGTAGGGCACCAGTGTCATAGTAGACCTGGCTCTGGTTATCTGTGGCTGTGTGTGGATCTGGCTGGTACACCGGGCATAGGGGCACAATTGGCAGGGAAGCAAGTGTGTAGTTCAACAAGCATGCCAGTGGGGCAGAGGGAGGAGAGAGGAATTTCAGAATAACTTTCCCTAAAGAAGAGGAGCAGGGCATCTCTAAAGAAGAGTGCATTATTTAGAGTCCAGGATGGGACTTTGGTGTTCAAGGGCAAACTTAATGAGATAAATTGTAGAGAATTTAGAGTGGGGTTCTCATCCAGTGCAGGAAAACAAAATCAAAAGCAAACAAACACTCCTAATACATTGCAAGAATCTTATTGGTGTGTTAAATAAATTTTAGCTTTCATTCCTGCTTATAGTAATTTATTCATATCTACTGTTTGATCAGATTGACTAAGTAGAAAGGTAAAGAGAGGAATGAAGGCAGCAGGAATATTATATGTTCTAAAAGGGTTTTGGAGAAAGGGACCAGTGGTTCTGGAAATAGATGGTATTTAGCCAGAAGAAGCAGCATGTTGAATTTAGCCATAAAAAATAGCCAACTTCTCTGCCTCTAGTGATGATAGTTGGGGCCTTTGTACTAAATGAAGGTAAAAAAAAAAAATCAGCAGTTAGAAATTTTGGATTAGGAATTCCTTAAGGGATTATGGCATCTTATCTCTAATCATCTTTAAGAACACAACTCGTGTCTTAGGTATTGTTTCACTGCAGACACAAGAAGCACCCACCTGATGTCAGGTAGGCATCCTTCATAACAGTGTGACTTTTGTGAATTGAACTTGTTGGGAAAAACGTCAGAAACCAGAGTAACTTAGCTTGAGAACAACATGGGTAGAAGGTTAGACAGAACATGATAGCAGGATCTAAGGGTCTGCCTGATGTACCTGTGTGCTGCTAGCCTCCACAGAGACACACTCACTGCAGAGATTTCCAGTGTGGCAACACCCCAGTGGGTAGAAGGCAAACAAGAGTGTGTTTACATAACAACTACAGCTACCTCTGCATGTGATCCCTCCGTGTCCAGGACAGCAAAGGGAAGTGCGCCAGCCTTCATTTCCATCACTGGATATGAGCGGGTCTCTCAGCCAGACCTAAGAGGGCTCCCTGGCTTTGCTGTATTCAGCTTCCTCCGGAAAGCAACTTGCTGTTGGGAGCAGCTACTAACTTTTTTCAGTATAAATTAAAAGTCACAAGGCTTTGCCACTTCTCTGCATGTGTTAAAGAGTTGCAAAAGCCATTCTGAGTTCACTTTCCTTAAAGAGTCCTTTTTATTATTCACATTGAAGCTGTCAATTCAAAAAAAAGCTTGTTATAAATGGATTAATTTATGGCAAGATTGTTGATTGACAGGAAAAAGTTTGTTATGGATGGATTTGACATCACAACCATGCATAGCCAATTTTTCCACTAACAGCTTCTTTATGGAAGAATTCTTCCAGCCACATTGCATAAACAGCTGTTGGAAACACCTTTGCATCGATCATTTGTAGTAGTTTATTAAAGTGGTACCTGGCAACATGTCTATATAGTTAAAGGCTTGCTCATTACCAAACCCCATTTTCCAGGAGTTTATTACTCAAGCTTTTCAAATCGTATCAAACTCAAACCTCATATGTGATCACTCACTCTAGGCATTGTTTCTTTTGTTAGTGAAGGTTCTGAAGCAAGGGCCTCATTGCTTACAGAGTGGTATGGACTATGACTGATTTTCCATCAAATTTTTGAAAAAACTGTCTCTCTTCTTATATTATTTTCTTCTCTGAAAATGAGTTTTTGAGTGCTTACATCCTTTCTTCTCCAGAAATAAATATTTATTAAAGAAGAAATGTCCTAGTTATCATAAGGATACCCTTATGATTTTGTAGTTTATACTTTCATGCACCCGTACCGTATTTGGAAGCTTATCTTGATGCTTGTCGTATTCCCTCCTCATATTAGTTCTTTCCTGTTCCCCTTTCCTCACATAACAAAGTCCTCCTTAACCTGCTTTCCTCTTTGTCTTTAAGATGAATAGCAACCTTCCATTCTTAAAGGCTGCACTGGATAGCAGGTAGGATGATAGGCTTATTAATAAGACTCAGGTTAAAATGTCAGCTCTTTTCCATGCATGTGATTAGAGGCAAATTATTTGTCTATGTACTCCCCCACTTCTGTTTACTCATTTAAAAATAGGGACAATAATAGTACTAATTTCTTAGGGTTGTTTAAAGATCTAAATAAGCTCATATGTGTAAAGGCCTGAGCATAGTGAGAGCTTACCCTACTGATGTAGAGTAAGATAGAATGAGTAGCTGACACGCATTCTCCTGCATCCTTGGATTGCCTTCTAGCCTTCTGAGGTCAGGGCACATTTTCATACAAATATTGTATCTCTTAGCTCCTCCCTAGGATGTTGGCAGCTCCTTGTGGCAGCTTCAGTGACAATGAGGGTTCCTGCCCCAAACCTGGTATTTACTGGAGCTCAGTCACACGGGGTAGAGGCGGAAAGTGCATTAAGAGCTGTGATACTCCATTACCCTGGATAAGCCCCAGGGCATATGAAGAGCTAAAGGAGCCGCTGGCTCCCCAGTAAGCCCTGGTTCTGCCGAGACCCACTGATTGCTGATGAGGAAGCAAAGAGGAGATGCTGGTGCTGGCAGGGGTAAGGAGGACGTTCCCCCCAAAGTTTAGAAAGTTATCAATCAGCTTAAGCAAATTGTGAGGATTGAATGAGCTGATGAATGCTTTGGAATCCATTGAGAAAGATTCTATTAAAATTTGTTATATTAGTTTGTCATTTCTAATCTCTTGGGTATTGTGCCCTTGAACAGGTTAGGAGCAAACTTTCTTGGTGATGATTTACAGAGTCCCTGAATTGACTTCCAGATCAGACTCACACACTGCATGCAAAGCACTGTGCTTGGCTTTCTCCACAACGATCAGACGTCCACAGCTGGATTTTAAAAAAGCTGATGCCACAAATGTTGTGGTGAAAAAAAATCATGTAGAATTTATTCTTTTCTTTCCTTTTTTTTTTAAGTTCATTAAGAATGAAAAGTCCTCTGCAGCTTGACTTCACTTGTTATTTTCCCAGATATTTAAAAAGGAGATATTCACACGCAAAGAAAGTAACTTTTTCCAGCCAAAATGTGGCATTTTTCCTCTGTCCTCATAAAAGTGTTGATACGTATGTCAGTTATAGAGTACATCACCCTCTTTTCTTCAGAAAATGCTCCTTTTGTTGCTGGTGAAAATAAAAGTTCTCCTGCTATATATGCAAATTCTCAGGGGAATATAGTTTTGTCCTTGAAAAATATTGCCAAGTAGAAATTGAAAATGTCATTGACATATTTTCTAAATTTCCAAAAATGCTCATGTGAAGCAGTAGGCAGTTTTTGGAGTAATCATGAAAACCACATACATTGTATGATGTCCAAAATATGACTTTGCACACTGTTGATTTAGTACAAGCACTTGAGAATTTTTTCTTACTTTATTTTCATGGGAATCAAACTTCAAACAAATAGAGCTAATCAAACTAGACAGTTCTCGTCCATCGCTTCGGTATAGGCAGTAATAACAGCTGAGGGACCTTATTTAAAAATACTGGTAATTCATGAGCTCTGCTCTCTTGAACTATTTGGTGATCCGCTCTCCTGTGATGTTATTCCCCGCAGTGACAAAAGGTAGGAAAATCAATGTGCTTTGACATAATTCCAAAAAGCACTCAGGAAATACTACATTGTTTTGAGATGAGATAGAAGATCAACATTTTTCAAACACAGATATGTACCTGTATGATTCTAGCAACACCATCATCCTTTGAATCTCACTTGGGCAAGTTGGGAGGAAAATCTTGGGTAAGCAGAATATTCATCAATTTCATCCCCTTTAGCTTGGTGGATGGTCCAGTGTCTAAGCAATTGTTGATGGAATCCCCCAGAAAGAAGTCCTCTTAAAGTCTTCTGCTGACTGAAATCATTGCATTTGTGATTTGGGGGCACATTCCATTTTCATGACTATTTGAGGATATCCCAAAAGGCAGCAGTGGGAGGTATTTGGACCAGGGATGATTGACAGTGTCTGTAAGTACTTATTATGTCAAGGCTTCAACTCGTCGATTGATGGGAAATGATGTATAATAAATTAGAATGATCACACATCATTTCCCATCGATTGAAATGCCAAATCCTTGACGGAGTAATGAGTTATGGCCAATACCACTCACTGTCTTAGGGGGAGATTGATTGCATATCCTTTCATTGATGTGATCAAACAACTAAGAAATCCTAAGTACACATCTAGCTCCCCAATTTTACCATTGTTCCAGTGCAGAGCATGAAGTTAGTCTTGCCTCAGTGAGTACTGAACAATGTCATATGGGTATGGGAGTAAGGGTATACCTCAACATCTGATGCAGTGAGAAACTCACTCCCTGTAGAAATAGATACATCCTAAGTGTGGAGGGACTCAGTGAAATACCACTAGCCACCCTAGCTACAACAGAACAAAATGGAAGGCACCCAGGTCTCTCCAGAGTAGCAAAAGGAGGAAGTTGACAGCAAACTCAATGGAATGAATGTTTAGTGTGCTATGTACCAGTGGGTGGATGTTTTTCCCTTTTTTCTTGTGTAACTTATTCTCAGTATAATATGCTTTCTAAATCATTCCAGTGGGTGAGACCAATTCATTTTCCTCCCTGGTAAGAAAAGCATTTCCTTCGTATCTTGTAATTAAATACCAAAAATCATCAGCTGTGAAAAATTTTTATTTATTTAGATAGCCAACCTGCTTGTTTTTCCCAGTGGAGGCGGGAGAGCTGGCATGAAGCATAGAATTCACATTCTTTGCTTCTCAGTCAACATTCAATGACTATTTCTAAGGCCTTTTTGGGCTTGTTATGTCTTGATAGGTATTTTAAAACTAAACTAATTAAAGGTCTTTTAAAACTTGATTATTTCAATAAATGTTTCTTGAGCAGCCACCCTGTGCAAGACACTGTGATAACCTTAAAAAATATGTTATTGGGGAGCAACCCAACATAAACATTCTCTTAGTTAAGAAACTATAAAAAGTTTCATGTTTAGAAAATACAAACTGTTTCCTCAGCTTTCTACATAACTTCAAGCATTTGATTTTTTCATAGTTGAAGGCCACTAGTTGAAGACTGCTAGGCTGAAAACCCTATAAAGGTAAGATATCTTAACTGCTCAATCTAATTAACTGCTCCATACTTAGAGCCTAGAAAAGTCCTGGTGCATGTCAGGCATTCAGTGAGTGTTCCTGAATGAATAAATGGATGAATAAGGTATTTGGAATTATAAATCCTTTTTGAATGCTGACGACTTGATTAATGTTTTTAGAAATCTTGACTTTTATGTTTACCTTTTCTTCCCTGGTGGAATAGTGGCCATTAAGATTCCTACCAACATGGTCACATCAAATTCATCTATTGAAGGAGCATAGGAGCTGAGAGGGAAAGTAGGCAGATAGAACTAACATTTAATGATTCCCACTATAAGTAAGCACCCTCTAGGGGGTTCTAAACCTACTGTCTTACTTACAAAATGCCTTTGAAACAGGCTACTGATGTGAAACCCGAGGTCTTGAGAGGTTAAGTAACTTTCTCAGATTTACACAGATAGTGAGTAGAACTACTGACAGTCCAACCAAACTCAAGTCTGCTGCTGACCTATTCTTGGGGAACCAGACTTCCATATGACTCTCAGGTAAGCATCTAGAATATGAGAGTAGAATTGTGGTTTAAGGATTCCAGTGAAAGACTCAAGGTATCACTTTCCAAAGATGGCAGAATGATATGAATATTGTAGGGTCCATAGTCTCCTGTCTACACAACGGCTACACAGAAATCACCACTCCTTCTCAACTAGATCAGATTAATGAATACCCTGTGAAACTTCTTAAGCTGTCAGGAGGCTAAAATATCACAAGCAAAATGTTTGACTCTCAATACCACTTACATCAGAAAAGAATTATTGAGTATTTACTTGATTCACAGTTTACTCTGTAGTTAGTATAGAGGAATAATCTATTTCCTGCCCTCGGAAAACAGTCAGTAAACAAGCATGTATAAGATGGTAAGTGCAAAGTGCTATGGAAGAGCAGCACATGGAGCAAGTAGATTGTGTGTGGGCTGGGAGAGGAAAGCAGGAAGTCCGGGAGACCATGTACATTAACTTGTATTGAACACATCCTCAGAAGAAGACAGTGAGTTCCCCCAAGAGGCAAAGGGGGAAGGTCCCAGGCAGAATGAACAGAAGGTGCAAAGGCATCATTGCATATTTAGCAAACTACATAGTATATTTAGGAAACTTCAAAATATACACTAGAAGTTATGGCAGTATTTGTGATTTTTGGAAAAACAGAATTAGGTTGGGTCTATAGAGCTAAGATAAGCAGACCCTTCCACAACACAATTAATATTGGTACTCAGAGTCATTGCTTATCTGTATACAACTGATTCAGTGACAGCTATTAATTGGCATTGGTGGAATAGCTGAGATGGTAAGATCTGGACCATAGCCATTAATTTATTAGTAACTTTTAAGTTATTTCTTTAATAATATTTATGTCAGGTTGTAAAGAGCATTAAGGTTTGAGTGGAGTCTTTGGCAATGAAGGAGGAAAACGCCAATTTCATCGGCCTCCTTCTTTTATTCAAACAAGTGGAGCATTGTATCAAAACACTATCTTATTAGATAAACACAATGTAAGGTAATAGAAAAACACCCAATAAAGACAATATATGCCAAAGCCAATCGAGACCACTCTACTTGGATTCTCAATAGAGCACTTGGAGCGGCAGTTCACCGTTACCAGTTCATTAGCAGGCAAGTCCCCGATTCTATCCTTGGGAAATTGCAATATGATTTATATTTAATTGATTATAAAAGCAATCCCTTTCAGCCGGGTAAACTCTTAACTATTTATTTAAATTTATTTGTTTGTATTTAAAACACATCTTCCTATAGAAAGAATACCATATGTAATGGTTGGGTTCAGAGGCTGTCTATGTATGAAGGCTTCTTGTGAACATATTTAGAAACCAGAAGTATAACAGTGATGGCAGTTCTTATTTCAACCATCTATAACACCTAACACTGTTCCTACAAGAATATGTATCTGAGCTCTACTTATGAATACTGGGAATCACTTTCCTCGCATTGATGTCTCTCTTGGTAAGGGTTCCTTCATAGTTGTAAACTATGTATGAACTTATTTATAAACTATGGACCCATAGTTTATAAACTCTTTTCTCTTCTACACACACATAAAAACAGGAACTCATGAAGTTATTTCTTTTCCTATACATTTTATATTAAGGGAAAAATAAGCAATAACCTTGGGTAGTAGGAACTATTCTTGGAACCTCCACAGTTTATGTAAATGGGTTGTTAGAAATCTGGGGAAAGGTTGTACTGTTATGATGTTAATCCATAGGATCACAATAATGTGAGTTCTACCACATCTACCCTTAGATTAGTTTGCTCAGTGTATTCATCTGATGTATTCTCAAAGGCAGAAATTATAACTGACAATTGCATAGTGATTGGCAACATACAAAGTACTTTCATGACACTTTTTTCCATTTAATGCCAACAATAGTGCTACAGATTAGGTGTTGTTATCCCATAAGGGTAACTGAGACTCAGTGATGTCAAGTAATACACTCAAACACTTACTACTGTTAAATGGTGGAGCTGTGATTCTAAGGCAGATCTTTTGATCCTCAAGGCCAGTGTTCTCTGTCTATGCTATCAGGCTGTCATAGCAAAATTTATATTGTCAAAAGACTAAAGGTTGAGCACTCAAATCAAGTTAAAGCATCCATGCTAGTCTTTCTTTTGGAAAATGGAGAATCTTCTTCAGCATTAAGTTTGGGTGTCTTTAAGTCCACCAATACCGAAACAATTGGGTTTTCTGCCAAGAAACATTAAGGCTGATTTGACAAGAATGACGAGGAGGCACTTTAAGAGTTGACTGACTGTTAGTGGAGGCTTTTAGAGCTTGCTAAAATTGCATCAACTGTAAGTGAAAGAAATGGAAGTATCTATGCAGTTTCAAAGGAATGCCTGTGACAAAAAGAACAAATGGCAGGATGGTCAAATATGTGTACATTCATCCAACAATTCTCTGATTCTTATAATATTCAAGTTCATTGGGTTCTTCCACAGCCTTCTATGGGGACCCACTGAACTAAAAAATGGGAAAATCCTTTTTGCTTATTGAAGGAATTTCAGATGACCTATTTAGCTAAGTCTCTTTTTGAGGCAGGTGTTTGCAATTCATCTTAGAACTTCCAATGTGAGGCAAACTTACCCTCCTGTTACCACAGTGATAGGGTGTGGCAACACCAGAAACCAACGGAAAACAAGGTCTTTAATATCAACAGTGTGTCTGCTGAAATCTTCAAGTTGAGTGGTAAAAACTCCCATCATGAATCCATACTTCTTGAGGATCCATGTGACAAGAATTATTTCAAAATTGTTGTGATTTTAAAGAAAAAAGGTAAGGCAGATTTTTCTTTCCATCTCTTTTTCAAAGAACATATCGAACTATGCTGTAGGCAAGCAACTAACAGATTTTTTCCATTGCTCTCCTGTTAAAGAAAGGAAAACAAATTAACAACCATAATCTTTTATATATGGCTCTCTTTAATCTCATAAAATTCTGACTTTAAGTTGATTTTTAAAGAAGGCTCTTAACTGTGAACTTTCTCTAGTCTTTGAATTTAATTAATGATCATTTTATATTGGGATGAAATTCCAACAAGAATGTTATTATCAAATCCTCATATTAATGCAATAATATGAGGCCATTGACAAACTTAGTGATAGAAAAAAAAATAACAGGAAAAAACAAGCTCAGAGTTTGGGAAAACTACCAATTAAATGGTTAACTGTGTAAATTGACTGAACTATAGATAAGTCCACATTAATTTCCAAGCTGTATCATATTCATGATGCTGAGACATTTTGTAGTGTGAAAACAGATTTTTTAACTGCCCTACTGAGATAACAGAAAATGTGACTGCTGCCTAAAGTATAGAAGGCTAATTTTACATGAATAATCTCACATTGAGCAATTGTGACAGTTGAAATTAGAGATGATGTTCTAGACTTTTCTAAATATTTCCCATCTTTTAGAAGATGAATTCCACCAATGATCACCTGAACAGGTCTAGAATTCAGCTATAAATGTTCAAACTTCAACAGCCTAAAAAAGTAAATGTATAAAATTATGATCTATCAGTCATTTGAAATTTCTCTCTTGTGATATGGTGCAACTAGAGGGTAGAGCTGGGTTTTTCAAAGTTGTACTGTTGAATTTGGGGCCAGATAATTCTTTGTCATGGGGGCTGTCCTAAGCATTATGTGATATTTAACAGCATCCCCAGCTGCTACCTACTAGATGCTAGTAGCTCCTTCTCCCAACCAATTTTGGTTGTCATAAACAAAAGTGTCTCCAGACATTGCCAAATGTGCCCTGGTGGGTGGGTGGGGTGGGGTTGTGGCAAATTGTATCTTGTTAAGAACCGCTGGTTTGGAAGCATGGATTTCTAGTGTTCTTCTTTTTAGTTTATGTAGATATTAAATTTGATGATGAGTTGGATCAATGACTTGTCCAGGACCACACAAATGGAGAAGCCAAGGGGACATCCAAACCTAGGTCTTATTATCTTATAGTGTTCTGCCTATTGCAGGATATTATCCTTGAATATTGCTTGTGGGAGGAATATTCCACTGATCCATGAACACTAAGGCCATAAGCCCAGAACATCCTAGGATCATTGACATACAGGCTTTCTAAATTGAATCAGAAAGAAGACATTATTTATATAAATGAAATAAAAATATTCAAAATCTCTATTTGCTGTTCAATCTTGCAGTTGGGTGATGATAACCAAATAACATCAAACTCCTCACCTAGCGTGTATGTAGTTATAACAGCAATGAGGTCAGTCTGTGCAAGTCACTTGCTTTCTACCTCCTTGTTCAAGACAGGAATTTGTCGTAAGTGTCTTGGCACTTTAATATTTTATGATACAGATACACAAAATGTGCCTGGCAGGAACGATAAACCGAAGACCGCATTAACAAGCCAGGACCACTCATTATGCTGTGACAGTGGCTGTCATCTTGGATGGCCCCGTTAGCCATCGCTGGTCCTTCGTGGCAATGAAGGAAGCCATTCTCCTCCTATAACGAGAGCTTGCTGAGCAAGTACACTGCTGCGCAACCAGCTGTTTGAAGAACTGAAAAGGGTGAAAAGAGGGTGAAAACAGATGGGATATATTTTGCATTTTCTACTTAGATATGAATATGTGCATATGATATATTAGGGCATCTCTCCCACACACGTCCCCCTCTCATTGGCACATTCTGTTAACTGTTCATCACTTTCATGTATCAACTTTATCCAAAAGTGTACTTTTTGTTTCTTAGATTTACCCCCTTCTTTACATGACTTTTTTTACTGAGCTATTTGGTTAAAGCTTGTTAATTTTTCATAAGAAGTTTTATAAGTTATGCTGCACGGAATGTGCTTTGTGTGAAGCATGCCTTTGTTTGAAACAAAGTTTATAGTGCACGGTTTGCTAGCAATACAACTAGGCTTCAATAGAGGGAGGATTCCGATAGGTGAAGGTAGTTTAGATTGTTCTGGTGCCAATCAGACTGGGTGTAAAAAATATGATGCATAAGGAATATATATTCATTTTTTTTTTGAGTTGGAAAATATAGAAAGAAGAAAAATAAATAAATAACTTAAACAGGAAAATCATAATTGCACCTACTTTTCATTATTTGGAGATTATGTTAATGTTCTCTCTTTTACTCTCACATGTATGGATGTATATATGTATTTATATGTGTATTAATGTATGTGTATATATATATATATGTATGTATGCATTTGGGATTATATGTAAATATAATAATTTTTTTGATACTTCTTCCCACTAATAGTTAGGATTAGTTTTCATGCCCTTAATTATTCAAACATGTAACCTAATCGTATGGAGGTGCTCTAGTTTATTTAACTAGTTTTCATTTTCTTATCATTGAGCTTTAGTTTTTAATTTTATTTGGCTATTATAGTATAAAAATAAAATAATATACAGTACATTACATTATACATTATATAATACATTAGTATAGTACATTAATGATATAATTGATTTTATACCTTCATTTTTCCTTGTTTATTATTTTTAGATGTTAAATGCTGGGTCATAGACCATAAACACTTAGAGAACCTTTGATATATATTGCCAGCTTGCCAATTTAAGTTCCTACCAGAAATGTATGAGGAGATTTTTAATTTAAGCAAAAAATGTAATCATGGAATAAGAATAAGCATTAAAGAGGTCAAGAATTTTTTTTTATCTGGATCCCCTCCCTGCTTTTAGTACTACAAATATTTCTTTAAAGATAACTGCTTTTAATCAGTAAGCATGGATCAAAATTAAGAGATTTGCCATGGGCTACCAAAATAGTTTCCAACTTAAAAATAACAGATTCATTAAAGATATGTAAAATATTAACTATGAAAGGATGTTAAATCTCATTTAGTTCAACTTTATCCTTTATTTAAAATTTAGTCATTTATTAATGGCTGAATATATCATTATATGTCACTTCTGCAGACAAGAAAAGGGCATAATGAAATGTAATGCAATTCCATAAATACTAAAGAAAATAATGGGAAAAATGCAATGAAAGCATATGGGTTTGGGAGGATGTTTAACTTTTCTCTGGAAGATGAAGCCAGAAAAACCTTTGCAGAAGAAGTGATTCCTAAAGAATGACTTCTTCAGGAGAGGGAAAGAAAGGGTTTCTGGGACTGAACAGTGCTAAAGAGAAGCAAGGGCATGACTTCATGCAGCTTGCTCCAGCAGCCCGGGGAGTGAGGCATGACTGGAACATAGAAGGCTGCAATGTAGTGTTAATATCAAATTTCTAGAACTTCTCAAACTTTTCAAAATTTTGTGATTTCTCCTTGTTGATGAAGATGATCGTAATCATGATATGATGAAGGTGGTGATGGTAACAATAATATTAATAGTTTATTGGGTGCTTATATCGGACACTTTGGCAAGTGCTGAAATTCACTTAATTCTCAAAGAAACCTTATGAAGAAGCATTATTATTATTTTCAACCCTTTTCTCAAATCAGAAAATTGAGCTTTAGAAGAAATAAATAGTGTACCCAGAGTCACACAAATAGAAAATGAATGAATCTGGGATTTGAATCTAGGCAGTATCATTACAAAGATGCTATGTTATACTGCCTTATTTTATAACTAATAATTATTATTTTTTTGTTTATGTCACTTTCAAAACCAGTTTCCTTTATTTTAAGAGATTTTTTCACAATGAAAGATATTATTTTTGGGTACATAAAAGTGATGAAAAAAGAAAACTAAGGATAAAGCTTCTGAGCAGCAGGTGAGGCTCCCTCACTAGCTAAGTTAACCTTCCAACATAAAAATCTCACAATGGATGTGAGCAAAAATTAAAAAAAAATCTACTTTATGTACCTTCAGAATAAGTCTTGAATAGCCAAAAATTAAATGTGTAAATGCCAAGGAATTAATATCTCCAGTTTTGGGGAAAGGGAAGAAATTAAGTTACAAAGACTCTTACCTAACAAAATTCTTAGTCCCATGTATATCACAGTTTGGACTTTGCTGAGGCAAAATGTCCAGTGCCTTCAAGGACCATCACACTTGGAGAGGGATAGCGCCAACTAACAAATATTCTATTCGGTTGTATTAATAGAGTCTGAGAAACACTCAGTATGTATTCAATCTGTAGTGTTCAAATGGATCTAATGACATATCTAAATTAGTTGAGCTCACAAAATTTAGGAGCAATTTTTGTAAAGATAAATTGGAAACTGGAGAAACCAGAAAATGTTTATTAATACAGGTAACTCCATTTTGTTACAGAGCAATTAAATGTACACATACCTTACGAATGTCAGTACGTAAATTAGAATTTTCCAAGATCTTTTCTGATGTATACCGTATTTAGTTGAACAAAAGGAGAAGCAAGTGATGATCCAGTGCTTTTTTTCAAGAATTCTGGTGAACCGATGAGAATATGACATTCAAAATGCACATCTAAAAGCTTCTAGGTGGAATTTAAATAGCTTCATTATTTTACCTTTTTCTTCAGATCACCCCAAATATTCAGACTATACTGTGAATCAATCACTTGACCAATTTTCTATATAATTAAAATCACATGCCTTTGAAACTATTTGTAGGAGGAATGCATCTGAGACACCTTCCTAGCCATATGTTTTTATGCTTGTGTAACTTAAAAATGACCGGGCAGAAGTTCTATCTTTTCTTTAAATTGCTTTGCCAAGTTTCAGCTTTGAGCACATTTTTATGACTGATTTGTTAAATCTGGAAACTAGAAGTTTATAATGGAAATTCTCAAAAAGCCTTAACTCTAGTATTGCTAGCAGGTACTCTGAAGAATGGGAACACTGATAGACCCTCAGCTGAGACATTTCTGGAACACAACCTGAGGAATTTGGTCAAGTGTTCATTTACTTATTTTAGGTGAATAATCTGTAACCATTCTAGCAGAAATTTATGTTCTGTTGACAAAAAGGAATCCCCTTTAGTGTGGCTATGAATCATACCTTCTGTTGTCATTATTAATTTTAAAGACACATTCAAAGAAGCTTTCTCCATAACATTGCACTATGAGACAAAGAAAAAAAAATGTGTGCTTATCTTTTAGGCTGACTGAAGAGATTTATTGCAAATTAAATGATTCCAAATTGACTAGGGAGATTTATTGGAAATGAAATTATTAGAAATCCCTGTTCCTTTTTAAGAAATTTAGAAATTATACCTAAGTGGAACATTTTTGCTTTAGTTTCAGAAATACAAACTTCTGGCATTGCTCATCATTAGAATTTTTCCCTGCAGGCTTTGGCTTTATTAGCAGCTTAAGAGTATATTTAGCACTGTCATACATGAAATCTCTTCACTCTGTTAAACTAATATGGGATAAAATGTCTTTTTTTACAGCGTTACTCATTCATTATATAAAAATGAAAGCAACTACTTCAGTGTGGATCCAGAGCTACTAACTATTTTTATGACAAAAGAGAGGTGACAATACATATCCCGTAGGCACATGAGAGTATTATATAAGAGTCATTAGTATAATTGATATCCATAGAAAGAGTATTTTATCCAACATGATTAAATTGTGCAATACATTATGTAGGTTCCAGCGTTCCAGCTGCTGTGTTGTAATCTTTCCTTTGATAGATATCTAGTGAAAAATAAAATTACCTTTGTTAAAAGAATCATCTTCCACTACGTAAGTCTCTGAGAATGTGAGACAGTTGCATGCCATGGGCTTCAACCATTTACGTGTGATTTTTGCCTGTGTTGTGTTGTGCTGTGGATATTTCAACCACAGAAAGACAAATAGGAAGGCCTCTCTAAGATATGACTTCTTTCCTAGTAGACTAGGAAAAAGCCTGGGTTATAATTCTATGCCTAGGCCTTAAATTCTCCTTGTTGGGCCCACCTTTCAATGTGTACAGTATTGGGCCTATCAGAAAAACTAATCATGGAGCCAAAAATTTTAAATTTAAGCTGGCTCCAGGTTAAGAGTAACCTCTTAAAGGCAAATGCTCAAAAAATTATTTTAAAAGTGTGTTTCTGCATACAATGCGTGCATTGATAGAGTCATTCATTTTAGAATTATTAATCGATTACTTATTCTGCACTGTTTATTTAGTAAGGCCCTGGGGACCCACAGAACAAGTCCATGGATTTGATTTTAAACAGTGAATCAAGGAAGGAGAAACAGGAGGGTATCAAGCAAGTCTTGCTTTCTCTGTTCAGTCCTCAGAGCCACGCATTATTGAGCCCCATAGCTAGAGCAACCGATAACATTGTGTTGACATAACGCTCATCTGAAAGAAATGAAAGCCGGGTATATACACTACTACCCTAACACCTGTTACATCGTGTCTCTGAGTTACTGTCATTTTTTCCATTTTGCATATATATATGTGATAATAGCATGCTAAAAGCTGAGAAAAAGGTCACATGCTGGAGATAATGCAACATACCTAGGAAAGTAAATTCAGAGGCCAAAGAAGCAATATATCTAAATCTCAATTAAGTGCTCTAACTGCTTGGGCAGAAGGGTCTGCTGGAGGCTGCCCTGGTAATCGGGAGTCCACTTTCTTCTCTTCAGCTGCCTTGTGGTATTGTTGCAAGGGACAAATGAAATGAAATATGTGGAACTGCTTTGTGAACAAATCACAAAGGACTTTACAGACTTGTGATGTTGTTTAAATGTTGTCAACTGCCTCCTGTAAACTGCAGTCCTTACTTACAAATAGGGGAGAGCACTTTTGCTGCCCATTTAAGTTATAAATGCACTTCCCTTGGGGTGAGATATTCGCTGGTCTAAGGATCCTGGATATCAGGAAATATTGAAATTATTAATATCTAAAAATTACAGTAATCAGTGAGCTGTTCACCAATTCCATGCTTTTGTTCATCTTTAGTATAGATAGTAAGGCATCAGTGTTTGAGAAGGTAAATTATCCTTTAAGAATAGGACAGTGAAAAATAAGAGGCAGTATTAGATTAACCGCACACTTAGGTAAAATTTCAGATAGTGAAATAATGATAGACCAAAATGTGTACTAGGAAGATTGATTTATCTTTTCCTGCTCCTTATTTGTCTGTATGTGATTCAATGCTTTCATTTGTGAACAAGAAAGTAGTATTATGGTGCAGCATTTCTCTTGCTTCCCAAAATGGTCAGATTCCATCAGGTCATTTGCTGACATCGTTACCTCCATATTGACCCCAATATATTATTCTTTTCACAAAGCTGGAGGGATTTCCTGGTACATTCCCCAACCAAAGCCTTTTCTCTTCTCAACTTCTCTTTTGATACCTTCCATGTCATTTGCAGTCCTGGAAGACAGTAAATTGTCTTCCTTACCAGCATTCTAAAGAGTGACTTTATCCCCCCTATTATTTCTTCATCATTGTCCACAGAAATTTTGTGTTAGTGCTGTGGTGTGCTGGTCCACATGATGTCTGCTACCTTGAGATGGTGAGATTTCCTGGGAGAAGATTTCACAGTTTGCTGTACATCCTCCTTATTACAAAGATTCATATCTGCCTGTGGTCTTATAAAAGTTACAGTGATGAGATTGTGATTCTAATACTACATAAATATTGTTATTATTAGTTAGAGTAATAATAACAAATGAGGATAATAACGAAGACTTGGCATGGTCTTTTCTTCAGAGTTTTCAGTGTTTCCACTGGCACAACTGGTGATAGCATTTAGTATACCAAGAAGATACGTGATTGTTTGGGAGCCATTATGAGCCTCTGTTAGAGCCTTTTCAAATCCAGTGCTTATTGTGTATGTTATGAATAAGAGAGCACAAAAATTAAGCATGTGGGGCCAAATTCTCATCTTGCTTTGGACCCCTATGGACCTCTCTTTGAAGTCAATAGGAGCTCAGCAGGGGGTGGAACAAGATGAGAATTTGGAAAAAGAATGTGAAGAGAAAGGGATAATTTTCCCAGACCATATCATCATTTGGTGTGCTCTAAATGCTCACACAGTGCCTAACCCCAGTTCCTTTTTACTTCAGTCTCAGTAAAATTGCATGACAGATTTTTTGTGTGTGTGCCTCTGTGTGTATATACTGTAGGTCATTTTCAATTGGAAGAGAATTGGATAACTTCAATTACTCTCCTGTAAGCTGTTATTATTGAACTGAGCCTAAAGTGCTTTATTTTCAATAAAACAATATTCATATAATACAAGTTTCATGCAAATGCAGGTGTTACAGGTTTTCAATGATTTTCCAGAAAGGGCATTTTTTACCAGCCCAAATAATTAACAGCTCATCTTTGTGTCCTTGCTTTCATTCAACCAATTTTTAAAATTATTTTGTCTACTGTGAGATGCCCACATAAATGTGTGCTCTCCCAGGACAACACTGTTTGACATCAACAATGCAATGTTTGCTTGTGCATTCTAATATCCACTCCCCTCTTAGGATTTGAATTGTTTTGTACACACAATGGTAAATGAATGTCCAGAGGGGAACTTTGAAAAACAATCTGCCTAAGAGCTAGATGCCACGCCTTCCACATTCAGGGGGATGCCCATTCTTTGTTAAATTGGCACGTGCCTTTTGAATAGGGCCTGTCGGTAGGAACTTGGCTTTCAAGATAAAGTTCATTTAGATCCAACCATTTTCTTTCAGGAAGAAGCCAAACTCCATCGGAATTTTACAACTGGATGTGTGTTGATGACATGTCCTGTAACTTAAGGCCATTAATATTCATGGAACATCTCTCTAACATAATTCATGATGGTCTATTATGTGATAGTAAACAGTATCATTTACACTGAATCTTAAAAATATTGACAGAGACAAGTTCCTAAACAGTGATGAAACCTTGTATTTTGTGTTATGATTTCTTGGTTTTATACTTGGTGCAGTTTTCAATGAATTGCTCTGCTTTCAGAGCAATTATTCATTTATTATAGTTAGTGTAGATATGGTGAAGATTAGAGGAATAAAACAAATCATTTTAGTGACACTGGCTAGTGACACATTGTTATTGTTCTGATTTTTATTTATTTATTTTATTTGCCCCTTGCATGACAGGATTTATAGTACCTATTTTTGAATGCTAAGTCTTATTCCTTCCTGGTCTCTATTTTTATGGTTTTAAATAAGCAAAATCAGCCAGAATATTTGAACTGGGGTTACCTGATTTGTCAAATGATAGATACATGTGTAGACATACTAATTCACACATACACACACACATACACAAACATTTTAAAAATTATTTTTTGGTCAGTGACAAGATTTTCTTGGTTACATGAAATAAGTATCTGATCTTTTTAAAGTGTGAAGATTTCTGGAAGTGTTGAAGACAGAGCTGAATTTATGTAGTACATAAACTAGGGCATCAATATATGAAGAATCTCATAAGAAATAGCATGTAATTTTGAATGCAAGTAAACCAAGGTAACTACACATATTAGACATTTGGAAGTTAACGATATGGAGCATGCTTCCCGTCAACCGTGCTGTGTGCTCTTCCCAGTGTATTGCAACGACATGCCCTGTAATGTGTCATTTTGCTTTTAAAGGGGTTTACATGCTTTTAAAAGTGTCTTAGATTTTGGCAAAGTTTATTTTATGCATTATGCATAAAAGTTGTCATCAGGAGTTAACAAAGCATTTTGCACAGAAAGATTAGAAATAAAATCTCTGCACACCAAAATGGTTTGGATGGTTTTGCTAGATGGTGTGAACTTAAAAAAAATTAGCATGTATCTTACCCTTTCCCAAATTTCAAAAGATGAAAAAGCTCCATGGTGAAGAGAATTTTAATGTATGGTACTGGAGTAGAGCTTACCAATACTGTTTTGTTCCCCTTTCTGCTGATATTGTCTCGTTTATTGGTTATAACATTAATAGTCCCAAATCAACAGAGCTATAACATTTAGATGAGGGAATGTCAGGTTGAATAATATATGCAAGGTATTTCCTATCTGACAAGTGAAGACATTTAAAAAAGCAACCTATTCCATATGTTTTGATTTTAACACACAGGACCCTCAGTGAATAAAACAGCATTGTGGATAAAGAGAAGAAATTGGGGAAGGAAGCTGGTAAACAGGAGAAATGTTTGTATTTTAAGTGGAAAATGACCATTTTACATTTTTTTCTTTTTAAAGCTAGGCACATGTTAGTTCCTTTCATGTTCCAAAGGAAGAATGGAGTCCCACAAGAGTGAGCAGCAGTCTCAAGGCTCTGCTTATATAAATAAGCTTCTGTGAGGACCATCCTGAAGAATTCTATTTTTAAAGGCATATGGAGGAAGAGTAACATAGTATTTTTTTTTAAAACAAGGAATGGACTAATTGTGTCTTGAAACTTGAGTCTTGAAATGTCTCTTCTGAAGTCAAATGGAGAGTGTCCTGACCTCCAGTTCACCTTCCTAAATTCCCAGGGTCATGTCCAGTTGTGGGTATTCCCTTTACATATGTGTCTTTATAAGAATAGTCATTCCACCAGCCATTCCACCAGTGGCATTATTGAGGCTTTTTCTGGTAGCTGCTGCTGTGTCAGCCACGCTAACTGACTGACAGCTTCACACCATTAGATTGAAGTAGTAGATTGAAGTCCCTGCTTTTTGTTGCTATTTTTGGAGGTTCCATTATTGCCAAATTTAGTGTACATCCCTTGGAAGTCCACTTCTTTTTGTTACTACTCGGCAGCACTCCTTGGAAATAGCAATTGGATGAGTGAACTGTGAGCTACATCCACAGAAACCCTGAGATCTTGCTCTTTCCCAGTCCGTGGAGCGTCTTAAAAGTGTTGTTTCAGGTAGCAATTAGCATTTGGTTAGCAGTGCCATTGCATATTATTTTTTTAATATATAGACTTCAGTGGCTGTTTCAGCACTGAGAAGGTTTAAAAAATACATATATAACTTGCTCTTTTATTTTTGGCTCCTCACTTCCAGGAAAGCTAATTGGAACTGATTGGTTTTATTTGCTGACTTACCAAGTACCACAAAGCTGGAAATGAATGAAGACACATTAGCTTTCCACTCTCTGCATTCATTTTTAAACTCTGTTCCTCTCAGCTTGTTTTTTATCCACAAAACATCTTTTTTTTTTTTTTTTAAAGAACATCAGTGTCTGGATAAGAGGAGAAAATTGAATTGAAGGATCGTAATCATAATAATAATGCTTTACACTTGCATAGATCTTTAAAATTTGTTCAAGTATATTCATTCTTACTATAATTGGATTCCCATAACAACCCTTTAAAACAGGAAGGAAGGAAAAGAACACTTATCGAATATCTTCTGTACAAATTATGCTTGCCACATTATCTCATTTAATCCTTGCTAAAACGCTGATGAGGTAAGAATTACTTATCTCGATTTCAGGAGGAAATATGGGCTCAGAGTGTGTCCAGCCTTTTACAGTCAGTCATAGAGGGATCCTGGGGTTTGAATACTGCTGTTTGTGGCTCCCAAACTTAGTTTTGTCCATTTTGCAGATGTGGGTGGGTCAGATTATTATCTTATTTTTTGGTCATTAAATTTTGAGATACAGATAAGTAATATGCTTGTTAGTCAGTTAAGCTAATGCCACCAACTGAACCTGAACATATATGCATATACATATTTGTTTTTATGTCTTAGGCTTGCAAACTTCCTGTTGTTTCTGCCTGTCTCTGACAATCTGTGAGAAGTCAACGGTGCTTTCCTGTCCAGAATGATTCCTTAGTTTCTCAGTCTATGAACACCCTCCTCCAGCCCCCCTCCACCCCCTCCACACAAACATTGTGTCAGGGCCCCTTAATGGACTAATGTAGAGATTTTGGAAGAGAGACAGAATCAGCAGGGAGGAGGTGAGACTCAGCCTGGATTATGCTTGTCTTTGCCTCTGTGCATTTACGGATTGTGGTATCGCAGGGTAGGTTTTATGTTCAATACCAATTTGAATCAATGTTGCACTGCAGCATAGCATAGCTAATTTTTTTGTGAGTGCTGCCTCTGAAAATCAGATCAATACAATTAAACTTTAAGCCAGTGATTTTAATGTGAATATCTTAATACTTGGCACCAGAGTTGATATTTTAAATCTAATATATTGGAAAGAATAAATATCTTAGGGGAGCACTAATGGGAAAAGAGTTGAAATCAGGTAAACCTGATTTGGATAATAATCAGCTGGTCCATTAGTTGGACCACAGAGACTGGCACAGGGCTCTCTCTGTTTTGCCATCTTATGTGCCTCAGAAATATCACGTCACTGGCCGTCATGTTATAGCATCTTCTCTTATTCAAAGCACTGTTACACGCATTATTGCATGCTTGAAGAGCAAGGAGGGCAGACCATTTCACTCTTAGATACTGTGCTTTTAAGCATTCGTGAGTAGTGGATAGGACTAATGAGCTCCAGTACTAACTTTTAAGGAATTTTACTTTCTGGTGCTACACCAACAGGTAAAAACTTCAAGCATGCCCATTTATTAGAGATAGAAGTCTTTTTCTTATTCTACTTACTTCAGTAGTGTCCATCTCAACAGTTTGCAGAGATCCCTTATAAAGGTAGGATTTAAAAGAGCTTCTGAAAGAAGAAGGTGAGGTGCTGTTCTGGACAAATAAATCAGTTCCCCACTTTTTCTGTATCTTTCTCATGCTGCGTTGCACCATCATGAGGAAGCTGCATGTCACTCAGGGCTTCCTCAGTCACATCCCCTGTGTTTCTTTCCACACTCAGCTCCTACTGCTTTAGCCAGGACTTCCCCACTTCTTGCTCAGGCTGGTGCAATAGCTTCCTGACTGTCTTCCTCACCCAATCATTCATGTGAATGCCAGATGCCTTTTTGGGAGACTTAGACATTGCTTCCCACCAAAAGTCATGCAGTGGGCTCTAATGCTTAGAGAATGAAGTAGGGATTTCTTGGTCTGGTTTTCAAAGTTTCCCTGATCAGTAATAGCTATGGAGAGTAGCAGGGAAGCATTACTAAAGGTGTAGGTTCAGGAGGCTGAAATGCTTTGCAACTTAAATGTGTGACATTAATCATGATACCTAACCTCTCTGAGCCTTAGATTCAAGTGAGATGGTCTATGTAAGGCACTGAGTACAGTGCCCCACTCCTTCAGTTGATGCTGTTTACCTATACTCTGGTCATATCTCTCTACTCATTGTTCAACATATTTTGGGTATTAAAAATGTACTAGGTATTGTGCTAAATCCTTTAGATGTTCATCTCACTTAATATTCAAAATAATAAAATAGTTGACTGCATTATGTCTATTACATAGAGTAGAAACTTGGATTCGGAGACATTAACTAGCTTGCTTAAGGTCACACAACTTGTCAGTGTTAGAATTAGAATTAGAACCCAATCTCCCGGACTCCAGACCCTAATTCCTAAACTAGAGCACCTTTCTGTCCATGTTTATCTGCCTTGATACATGTAAAACATGGAATGTTCTTGCCCCATTTTACACCTATGAACATCCTTCACATATTTCAAAGCTCAGGTCAAATGAGATCTTAATGAAAGCAGAGATAATAACAAAGATAAAACAAAGAGAACTACACATGGCTGTCAGAGAGCAGACAGAATGTGTCAAAGCATTAATTTCTTATATGTATCTTAATAACAACTTGAATTAAAGTTTTCTCATGGTTATCTGTGTTCTTTGAAAATGTTAAACTATTTGAGGACCCCAGTTTATAATATATTGCTGTATTTTGATGCTCAATACACAGAAGATTAGATTTTTGAGACTGTATGCAGGAATCTACCCTTGCAGGGATAAGCAACTCAATAGTCTGAAATTCCAAGATGTAGTAGAGTTTTGATAAGACTAAAGAGGGTGGTTTCTTTGAGTGAAACTAAGATTTATGTTATAAGGGTCCCAGGTGGCAGGGGGAGAAGGCTAGTCAAGGGGACCACAGCTGGGAAGAGTAGGGGAATGGAGGTTGGTGGAGGCATGGCAGGCTTGACTGGGTGTCAGAGGGGCCCAAAGAGTTGGAAGGTAAACACCAGAGGTCAGATAGACAATCAGTTAAGTACAAATATCGTCGTTTTGGGGTCCATGAGCTTTTAGATATTTTCATGGCATTCTCATGTGAAAAACTTGGAGCTGCTGGTAGCAAAGAACACTAGACCTAGTTCATAGTCTCAGCTAGGATGCCATTGGCTTGGCATTGAGTTTATCTAAGTCTCAGTTTACATATCTGTACAATGTGAATATTAAGAGACTGTCCTGGTTTATCTCACAGAATTATCATAAAACTTAAATGGAAAGGAATATGTAAAGGGATGGAAATTTGAAAAGCAGTTTTTATGATTTTCCAAAGTGTTTTCACGGGTGCAAGGAATTGCTGCTTTTTAATGAAGAATAGGGTAACACATTACCTTCGAGTAGCCTTTTCTTGCATTGTTGAGATATGGCACCCACACACTTCAGATGATACTGTGGGGCTACAGTAGGAATTCAGAGGACAGAGAGTTCGCTGTAAAGCATGATTGTCTATTGCCAAAAAAACTTCAGAATGGAAAGTGAGACTGGAGTTAGCTTGACAAATGCATTGCGACTAGAAAATTAGCAAGGAGGGGTGATGGGTCCCGAGCTGTGAGGAACGTTGGCAGGATAGATGTAGACTATACTGTTTCAAGTAAAGGGTCTGTATCAGAGCAGTGGGAATGGGAAGGGGCTGGGGAAGCCTTGGGACTCAGGTGCCCATGTCTGTGATAAAACACTGATGCACTAGGGGCTCATTTCCTCCTCCATGAGCACAGCCTAGAGCCCTCAGCATGGGTCCCCAAAGAAATTTAATTTATTGTCTTCTCCTTTGTTACATTTTCCTGGAAATTTTATCAGGAGAAAAATTAGTACCATATATTTTCTAAAGCTAGAAGCTTAAGTTCTATCAACTTGTGTTTGGTACAAAGAAAAAGGCAGTATGAATATTTGATATGGGGCCAAAAAGAGGTCTTACAGATTCAATATTATGGAGAGCTGAAAACTAAGTTTTGAAGGCCTTATTAAATTGTGTAAGAGCCCTCATTGTTCTTATTCTGTTGTGAGTATTGAGCTGCAATTTGGAAAAGCATTGGGCAAAGCAATTATACAAATAGTAATCATTGGCTCAATCTTTTTAATGGTAAAAAGATGACTTGATTCTCTGAAGAAGTGAACAGGCAACATTTTCTCATTGCTGTTAATTATAATTTAAGACAGATTCAATTTCGTATTAGTCACAGATGTTTCATTTCTCAGTTCATATATAATGTGGTACATGGAATATCTCCAAAGAGATTTTAGAAGTGTTTGCAGTCTTGTCCATCTCTTTACCACTTGGTGTGGTCTTTTCCAAAAATCATGACATTTGGAAAGAAACTCAGAGAAATTTTGAAGACATTTTGAAGACATTTTGCTTTCAATGATCTCTAAAAATATTCCTATTGAAAGTGAAAATTGCGAACATGCGCTGAAAAACAAAATCAAAATGTATATTGTGTCTTTGAAAGAGCTGGTTTCAGGAGTGGCTGGGCTGTATTCCAGTTGTGCCAGGGGTGGGGGTGGGAGTATCCACGCACGATTCTGAGTTTAGGTAAGTCACAGGAACCTCCACTGTTCCTGCTCCATTGCTATTAAGCAAAAACGTATTTCAAATAATTAGACCAAGCAGCTTGTTCCCAAATTACTCCATTGTGGATTGTTCTAGCCAGGGAGAACTTATCAGTAGGACAAATCACTCGTGAAATTGTGATAGGTTTGGGAATGTTCCAAGACATGGCAGGTTTGGAATTTGAACCATTGATGAGCTTGGGAAACTTGAGTTGTATCTGAAGATTGTTGAGAATTACAATTTACCTTAATGCCAAATCAGTCACAAAGACAATCTGAAATACAGTAACCTCTGGATTTTCTGCTATGGTATTATGATGCTACTTGGGAAGTAAAATAGGATCACCATAAGCACATTAAAGGGCATTTTTCTTCGGTTATAGTGTTAAAAGTTGGAGTTGCATATGCCAAATCTTTCCCCAAAATAAAATGCCATATTGCAATAGTATGTAAAACATAATCAAATTGTTTAACTTTAAGACGAGCATTTATGAAAAGTGTTTTTGGTAAGAGCAGTGTAGTGGTGGTACCTTACGAACAGGTGATGAATTCATTTGGGCATGTAGCAGAGTTCTTTAAATATCATTCTTCCTCATCTTTAATCTTTATTGCATACATTCAGTTTCCCCAAAAAGAAAGACATGTCAGTTCGTATGTTATTTGTGTGTTTTGTGATTCACATCATTCTCTGAAATCCATCTGTTTTCAATGAAATTCAGGCAGTTAATCTTTAGAATAAATATCTTGCAGTTTCTCCATGATCTTTGGAGTCTCTCTTTCCAAAGCCTAAGGTGTGGTGATGGGAGTAAATTCATTTGAGTGAATTCTTCAGTAATGAATTTTCTTGAGTAAAGTTTTGAATTGCAGTTGGAACTCCTAATTGTTGGTTCACAAAGTCAGAAATTCTTTAGGTAAAAATCTGAAACTGGCCGTTATATGTGGAAGGCAAGGAGAGAGGGAAGACAGACAGGTCATTCCAGATGGGTAAGTAGCAGGTGTAATAAACGAGGGAACTTACATAAAAGGCTTGTCTTTGGTGGCCACAAGATGAGTAGATTTCCACACCCTGCCTTCAGTATCTTAAGTTTATATAGACACCTTAATGGGGTTCAGTCACATATATGGTCCAAATGGTCTCAACGTTACATCACTATCTCAAGCCTATGTCCTGGGGTCAGCTTCTGGGAGTTGAAAGGCAAGCAGAGCATACATCCTTAGGACAGGGGAGGGAATGGGGAGCCTTCAGTTACTGGGTCCAGCTCTTTGGTCAACTAGCAGTCATGTCCTCTCCATAACCTCCTCCAATACTGTCACTATTGGAGAAAGAGCTGGAGAGAGGGGAGGAAGGCAGGGATAAGAGGGAGGAGCAAGATAAAAAAGACATTTTCTTAAAAGTTAAAAAGCTGATGGAAATTATTCTGAGTACTGCATGGAATCCTGTTGTTTACAGAGCCTCAGTTTAGGGGAAAGCATAGCCAACCATCTCTAAGATGGGGTTGTGAACACACACTTCAGTCTCAGGGAGGGAGTCAGAGAAGTTTTCTAGGGCCCCCTTCACAGCCGTTCTCATTTCTCACTTGATCCTGGGTATGAGTTCTAAGCAGAGGTACAATTGATTTGAAAGCATAGCTACTCTTACTGCTCAGCTCTGAACGACTTCGTGTTAAGGTTCTTTTCATTCCTTTAAACTGTCTTCCTAGCTTTGTACATATATCTATTTGTTCAGGAGGGAAAAAGAGGGGAGTGGAATGACTTTCAGAAGTAATGTTTGCTCAGTGTGGTAAAATGACATTTAAAGAACATTCTAAGTAGTTTTTTCCTCAGCAGTTTCATAATATGTAACTATGTAACTCCACTAAAGAATTTTGTACTGACAGATTTCAAGACTAATTTTGGGCATTGTGAACTCTATTGTCTGGCATTCTATTAACCTCAACTCTCTACTTAATAGTACTTACTGACAGTGTATCTGTTAACTATGGCAACAAGTATACTGTGTAACAAACAATCTCAAAATCTAAGTGACGTACTATAGTAAATAGTTATTTTTACTCATGAGTCTATGGGTTGACTGATTGCTCTGTTACATTGGTGTGGGATTGGTGAGGCTATTTTTGGTGGCAGCAGGTCAGCAAGGCAGCCACATTCTCTGAAATATCTGAGACTCTGGCTGGGAAAATTGGGTTGACTTGTTCCTGTTCTGCATGTCTCATCCACCAGTGGGCTAGCCTATGAATGTTCACATGGTGAAGTAATAAGAACAGGACAGGAAACAAAGATGTGCAAGTACTTTTTCAAAGCTCTGTCAAGTTTGTTCCTGTCCCATTGGCCAAAGCAAGTCACATGACTGAACCCAGAGTTAGAGTGGGAGGAGCATATAAAATGATGGTCAAGAGGTATTCATACAGGAAAGTGTTAATTGGGGCCACTAATAAAATTAATCTATCACTTTTGTCTGTGGTAACAAGATTATAAAGGCTATTAAGGTTATTAATAAGGTTATCAAGGTTATAAAGATAACCTTGAGATTCATCATGATCTTGAAGTATATTTTCAATAAAAAGAATGTATTTTTAATTTTGATGTGAAAAACATTTGATCATGTTCTCATTCCTTATAATTTGTTAACTCATTGATATATATTCTGCATTAATATGATGATAAATGTTTGGCAAACTACATACAATATTGCATAACCAAATCATATACTAAGAACTTCCATTATACTTTGTATTGATAAGACTTGGGGCTTGAGTAATCACATGAAACTATAAAATTTTTCCTAATTTAATCTTAACATTTTAAGAAACAAATTGCTTTTTGAATAAAAGAAGACTTAAATTGCAGTACATTGGTGTATAATGAATGCATAAGACTTTAATTAGACAGTTACTCCAGGCACTAAGGCTAGTAAGATGGAATGGAGAATTAAAAAGATACCAAGGAGAGTCTAGTGAGTGAACAATCAGACTGAGACATGAAAAGTTAAGGTCAAGTCAGATGGGCATTGATACTACTTATGAAGTTTGTGGCACATCCGCCTTCTCTGCTCTACTTTTGTTTGAGTCTTGTAAACACGGTCCAGTGGCTTAGTGGATTGTGGCAATAATGAGTTACTGATGGGGGTGGGGATGATGTGAATAACTATTTCTTTGAAGATCTCTTCAGTCTGTGGTAATGGGAAGCAGCACAGAAGGAGAAATTGATGGCCTATATTCAGCTTTTGAATAGTAAAGCTTGAAGAGCTTTTAGGTACTGAACAGCTTGAAGAAAAGCAGGATAATGGGATATAATTGTACTAATTATGCAGTGAAGGTATGTTAAAGAACAATCTGCTAATTCTGCTAAAGTGTGGCATTTTGTAGCTCCTGTTAATATTTTCAGTAGAGGAACAAGAGATGAGCTTATTGAGTCTTATCCAAAGAGATGATCCCTTAAATTGGCTCTAGCCCCTTGGTGTTTAGTGGTTTAAGGCACTTCTCAACATTATCTCACTAACCTTTCCAATACCCCTACAGTGTGTGAGTGTCTGTGTGTGAGAGACTCTGTGTGTGTGTGTGTGTGTGTGTGTGTGTGTGTGTGTGTGTGTGTGAGATGTTTATGAATGGGAAGCGACTAGCCCAAGGCTATGTCTATGTACAACACTATTTCCCTTCTGTGTTAAGCCCGTCTCAGATTTTGTTTTTGTAGCCCACAATTTCTCAGGAGACTATAGAGCCTGATGAGGTAGAATGTTCAGAATAACATACGAAATAAACTTAAGCTCTTAATCATTTCATCCAAGAAATTGTACCAGATTAAGTTATGTTCTTTGGTAAATAGAAGTTGTGGAAATGAAAAAATTATTTTTGCTGAAATATAATAGTGATTTGATGTCTCTCTTTTTGAGTGGAAACCATTAGAAGACAGCTTCCTTTACATTTTGCCAGTGTTGTGTACTGTCTATAATTTAGGACCTCTCTAAGTATGAATTGAGGATTGGAAGGAAATTTCTTCCTTTGATTTGCTTATTTTATCACTTATTAAGTCACTCGATCTTTTTTTTTAAGTACTCCTTTGTGATATTCAGTGCTGGTCGTCAAGTATATCCAGCTCTCCTTCTGGGCATACAGTTAAGTTATGTTTCCAATCCCCTTTGAGTTCAGTGTGGCCAGTTGGCTTGCTTTGTCTTACGTGATGCGTGTCACTTCTGGGTGGATGCTTGAAGAGTCAGGTGTGACTCAGCATGTTCTCTCTTTAAGTCTGGAGTGGTGACCAACAGCTTTTGAGATAGTGGTTACAATCTTGAATGACAGGGATGAACAGATATCCCTGGTGATCCTCAATGGTTATGCAGCATGAACAGGAAGAGGCCCCCATTCCCCTCAAAGCCCTTATGTTTAGCTGCTGAGATGTGGAGTTGTTTGTGACTTTGGCATAACCTACCTGGCTGACATAAGAATTGGTACCTAGAATTTTGGATGCTGATCTAACAAGTGACCTAAAATATGTGGAACTGACTAGATGGGTTGGATACTGGTATGTTTGGCAAGACATTACAAGAAAGACTAATTTATTCTGTTGAAAGATTTTGTATATTTGTAGGCAGGAATAAAAAGGAATAGAAAGTGCAAAAACTTGTATGATGGCTTCTGAATCCAAACAGTAAAATATAAAAATGTGAAATTCTTCTAATTATTGTGAAATTCTTATAAATGTTGTAAATTCTTATAATTGTTATAAATGTTTTAATGAAATCAATCCATTTAACCTCAGGATGGATCAAGTTTACACCCAGAAAATACTTTTAATTGGACAAAAAAGAGTAAGAGAAAAGAGAGTAGAGTTGTGGATCTTCCAGATAGATTTGATATTCCCAAAGTGCCAACAATTAATATGAGAAAGACAGGTAGGGGTGGCAATAGAGCAAATCTCAGAATTCTGTCTAGAGAAGAGCTATAGGTATAATTATTAGTATAAAAATTACTGGAATGCAGTTAAGAAGAAGCCTACTAAGTTTTTAAGAATATTGTACTGCCAAGGAAATCACAAGCCTATAAAAACTCAAGATTTAAAATGACTGAATTATAACTGTCTAAGGTTGGTAAATAGGTTGGGAAAGCTTCTTAACTCCCCAAAAGGGCATATTCCCCAATGCCCTGGGCAAAAGAGTATAATGGAAAGGGGCAGACAAACCCAGGGATCATAGTGAACTGTGGACAAGGAATTAATCAGGGACTTATTGAGGAGTATCCCTCACTTCCAGGATAGGGACCTGCAAAACATCTGCCCAGGCTTTTAGATTTGTCATGGACCTGGAACTCCAGTGTGTTTTTTGCTTTCCCTTTCTTGGATGGAGTGATAATGCACGGTAATGAGACCACTGTATATTATCTTGAGATCTTGGGTATTGAGTTTGATGCATAAGTATGTTCTGCATGCAAGAATGAGATGACCAAATGTTTGATAACCAGAAGGACAGATTGTAATAGTCATCTGTTCTATTTACCAAATTTTTCTCGTTTTCTGTTTAGACACATGGTACATTGTATTTTCCTGCTCCATTTGTCCTATGACATGTTAAAAATTACTTCTGGGTGAAAGCTTAAAGAGCCAGGGAGTACTTAACAATGTTTTCTCTTTGTGTTTTGTATGGCTACTAGCACCTTTCAAGAATCCCTCCATCAACTCAAATCCATATGGACCACGAACCCAAAGTTCACAATGCTAGTCTGCAATGGATGGTAGTATGTTTGAAAAGCAAACCATTCCTGATTTGAATTACCATTACTGTGGGTATTGTTACTGCAACATATTCTACCCAAACCTGACAGATACATCCTCCAGTTGCAAAATAAGGATATTAAATGATTATTGATAAAGTACATAAATTTAAAATATTCCATTATACCATTGAACATTGGTGTGTATTATTTTTTCAAAACAAAACAACAATCAAGAAATATTTAGCTCCTTCAAAAGCAATTTTATTCTCTATAGTAGAAGTGTCTCATTGACTGTAATATTATAAGGTCTCATCTTAGTTGAACACTAGTGATATTTAGTAAACTTATGTATCTCAGAATTTAACAAGAGGATAAATAGGAAGAGTTTAGAAACATTAGTGTTTGTAAATATACAAACCAATTTAGGGAGTTAATTGAATTTCATTATTTCTAGTCCTGAAACAGATTTCCCACTGAGGCCTGAAAGAACTGTGTTCTAACCAAGTCACTAGAAACATGTGTATGGAGGGACGTGGGTGGTTATGGGTGTGTGCTGAGTTCTACTGAATCACTGGGCATATGTAGGGTATTTCTGAAGGCATCCAGGATACTAGATTTGAAAAATCATGTTCCCATCTGATATATAAATGTTATGTTTCTCAGTAATTTGGATAGGTGAACATCAATTTCTTGATATGAGCATGAAACCAGATTCCCCCCTTTCCTTCAAAGCTCAATAGTGTGCAGTACTCACTGCTTGTCCTTAGCAATACAACAGTATTATATTTTGTACTTATACTTACAAAGCAATTTTGAAGTGTCTCCTGTTTATTTTATAATATCCTGCAATGCCTAGGGAACAGCTACCTAGACAGACTTGGCCAACCACAGTAACAAGCCAGGCATATTTTATTATTGCTTTAATGGTAGACTTTTGATATTCAATTACTCAACAGCAGCCTTGTGCTTGGGGTTCTGACTACTTTAAATAATTTATTTCTACCTCCTCTATGTTTCTCCACATGGAATAAGCCGTAATCATTTGGAAAATGCTAAATTCCAGTATAGTAACTTGTTTTTCATCATATCCTTCAGCCCTCATTGCCTAATGCCAAATTCATTTAAGAAAAAGTATAGGGTAGTACATGGATCCTCAAATTTGGCTATACATTGGTATTACCTGCAGGATTTTGAGAGAAACTAATGTCTGAGTTGTATACTCCCAAAAATTTGATTTAATTGGGATGGAGATTTTTGAAAATTTTCTAGTTAATTCTAGCATTTAACAAAAATTTAAGAATGACAAGTATACAGATTAAAAGCACAGCTCTCAAGTCATACAGATCTGGATTTATATCCCTGCTTCTTCCTTACTAGCTTAAAGTATTTAAATTCTCTAAACCTTAATTTCCTCATCTTTAAAGTTAGCATAAAATATTATTGTAAGTTTTAATGGGTTAACACATGCAAAGAGTTTTAAGAGTACCTGACACATTGAAAGTGCCTAATAAATGTTTAACACTAGATTAATGATTAATTCAACATTGGGGGTCTTGAAAGCAAGATCATGATTGACTTGCAGAAGAAGGATTAGACACTTCAGAGAGAGCAAGCAATATGTATAAATGTGTTGAACTGAGCAAAGGCATAATGCATTCTGGGAATGATGTGAAATTCATTGAGGCTGGAACATGGTATAGATTACATAGATTAGAGAGAGATGAAGCTGGAGACAAGGTTGGAAGCCAAATTTTGGGAATCATATATTTTAAATTTTAAAGTGGGGTTTTTTACATTTAAATTAACACTAGCATTTGGACATACTGCTGTTTGTATTTAATTATGAGTTATGTCACAGGTAAAGTAAAACTAGATTTATATTTATTAATACTGTAACATCACCCTTCTTTACTATTATTCTGATATTTTTCCTTGACTATGAGGGAATAGGATAGAGTGCAGTAAGTATGCTGGAAATTACTCATAACCTTCCATCCAGCTTCTTTTAGACCTAGGACATACTTACTGATGGAACACTATTAGTTGTGAGGATTGAGAATTACTTTTATGTTGTGAGATGTTTATTGTCTTTATCCATGGATGAACCATGATGGAGCAACTGGTACTAGGCTAGCTGTACTGCCATAAACAATGAGCAAACAGCTAGAAATGTGGGCCCATGTGTGAAACAACTGTTTTCAGACACTAGACACCAAGTAACACGAAAGATCCACAAAAGGTAGAAACAACCAAGGCAAGCCCTCTGGAACTGTGCTTTGTTCCTAGATGCACTTACTAGGCCTCAGCCAAGGGAAGAGAAACCAAGCACAAGCCAACAGTCTTGTTGAACTGAGACAGAGATTAAAGTTGGGGAAAGCTGAGCCTGCCAGAATTTGTAGGACAGAGAACTGAAGATTGGAGATATGTAGAGAAAGAGCTTCAAAAATCTGTGTGGAATGCCCCTGAGTTTTTAGTTGAATATTAAGTTGCATGTGTAAGTCGGTGAAGAACAATTACTAGGAAAGAACAACTACCAGGGGCTACAAACTGAACAGCTACAAGGCTCATATGGTGGGGAGCCATTTCATACCCAGTCAGCCAATGTAGAGACCTTATGGAACACTCACGTGTTTGTTAAAGGTCCTCAAAAGCCCAAACCTTAGGAGTGAGACCAAATTAACCTCTGAGTGAAGGCCACCCTAGACCTGCTCTGACAACAATAACATGTGTCCAAAGACCCAAGCTGATCTAAATGCTAACATTTTTCAAAGGAAAACAACAAAACCCAGACACTGAGCACCATAACATTCACAATGTTGAACTTCCAACCAAAAATACATAATATTTGAAAGAGCAGGAAACTGTGAACTATAACATTAGAAACAGAGACATCAGAGAGGTGATAGAATTAGCAGATAAGGAAATTAAAATACTGATTATGTCAAGAATTTAATGGAAACATGAACATGAATCAGTGGAGAACTGGAAAGCATAAAAAAAAGAAAAAATAAACTTCTAGAGATAAAGTACAATATCTGAAAGGGAAAATTCACTTGATGGATTTAAGAGCAGATTAATCACTTAAGAAGAAAACAGTGAATTTAGAGATTGGAAAAAAATTAATAGAGTCTTAAAGATCTGTGGAAATATCAAGTAATTTTGCATATACTCCATTGGAGTCTTAGAAAATATGAAAAGTAGGGCAGAAATAATATTTAAGGCAATAATGGCTGAATTTTTTTGAGATTTTACAAAAAATACCAACACCATGATCCAAGAAGATGAACAAAACTCAAGCAAAATGAATCTAAAGAAAATTCCACCATGTTACATCAAAATAAAGTTGACAAAAATCAATGATAAAAAAAATATGTATGAGAAGCCAGATGAATAAAGGCAAATATTTCCTACATAGGCAGAGATGTGAATAAACAGAAATAATGCAAACCAGGAGAATAGTGTCTTTAAAGTGTTGGGGGAAACATTAAAAAACACAGAAAAAAACAAAATAAAACAAAACAACTGACATCATAGAATCCTGAATCAAGCAAAAGTTATCCTTCAAAAGTAAAGACTAAATAAAAACATTTTGAGGCAACAAAAATAAATAATTAGTTGCTAGAATACATATTTACAAGTAATATTAAAGGAAGTTTCTCAGGATGAAGGAAAATGATGCAAATGGAAATCCAAATTTACATAAAGGAAGACAATTGGAAGTAGTAAATGCACAGATAAATATAAAACATTTTTCATTAAATTAAAAAATAAACAGTGCATTGGGTAATCTAAAACAAATATAGAAATAAAAAATAAGACAAGAAGAATGGGACATGGGAAGTGAAAAAATACAGTTGTTTGGTTCTTATGTCATCTATGAAATACTGTAATATTATTTGAAGGTAGGTTATATAAATTGGCATTGTAAACCCCAGAGTAACAACTGAAAAAAATAAAACAAAGAGGTATGCCTAATAAATTAAAAGAGGAGATAAAATGTAATACTAAAAGAAAAATCACTTTTTCCAAAAGAAGGAATTAAGAAAGGAAGAAAGGACAAACAATAAACAATAAGATGGTAGACTTAAATTCAACCATATCAAAATTACAATAACCATAATAACCTAAAATATCTATTAAAAGACAAAAATCATTGGACTGAATGAAAAAAGCCTAAGCATGACTAAATACCATTTATAAGAAATACACAGGTAGCTTTTAGTAAAATAATGGAAAAATTACACCATGCAAATAGCATAACAAATCTGGAGTGGCCTTATTCATATCAGACAATGTAGTCTTTGGAACAAGAAATATTAGTAGAGCTTAAGAGAAATGGTAAAAGGATTGAAACTTTAGGTAGATAAAACAATCTTATATACACATGAGTTTAATAACAGTTACAAAATACACAGAGAAAACCTGATAGAACTGAAAAGAGAAAAATAGAAAAAATACACAATAATAATTGGTGATCTCAGCATTCTTTTTTCAGTAATTGATAGAATAAGTAGAAAGAAAATTAGGAATGTAGAAATTTTGAAAAGTAATATCAACTAAACTGACCTTAAGCACATTTGTTGAATACTGCACTAACAACAGGATCATATAAATCCTTTCAAGTGTTATTTTGGGGCCATATTCAGATATTTAAAAAGGTTTGAGTCATACAGATTATGTTTTCTTACCATAAGGGAATTAAATTAGATATTAATAACAAAAAGATGTTTAGAAAATCTCCAAATACTTGAAAATTAAACCACACATTTCCAACTAACCAGTGGGTAAAGTAAACAATTAAAAGGAAAATTATACAGTATCTTGAACCAAATGATTATGAAAAGGCAATATTTCAAATTTTCAGCTAAAGGACTACTTTGAAGGCTATTTATAGTAGCTAAGGCCATGCTTAAAGTGAAATTACAGCTTTTTTTTGTTATCATTAATCTACAATTACATGAGGAACATTATGTTTACTAGGCTTCCCCCTTCACCAAGTCCCCCCGACACACCCCATTACAGTCACTGTCCATCAGCATAGTAAGATGCTGTAGAATCACTACTTGTCTTCACTGTGTTGCACAGCCTTCCCTATGCCCCCTCCTACATTATATATGCTAATCATAATGCCCCCTTTCTTTTTCCCCACCCTTATCCCTCCCTTCCCACCCATCCTCCCTAGTCCCTTTCCCTTTGGTAACTGTTAGTCCATTTTGGGTTCTGTGATTCGGCTGTTGTTTTGTTCCTTCAGTTTTTCTTTGTTCTTATACTCCACATATGAGTGAAATCATTTAATACTTGTCTTTCTCTGCCTGGCTTATTTCACTGAGCATAATACCCTCTAGCTCCATCCATGTTGTTGCGAATGGTAGGATTTGTTTTTTTCTTATGGCTGAGTAGTATTCCATTGTGTATATGTACCACATCTTCTTTATCCATTCATCTACTGATGGACACTTAGGTTGCTTCCATTTCTTGGCTATTGTAAATAGTGCTGCGATAAACATAGGGTTGCATCTGTCTTTTTCAAAACAACGCAGGGCTGCTGCATTGTTAGGGTAAATTCCTAGAAGTGGAATGAAATTACAGATTTTCTAGATGAGCATATTAGAAAAGAACTAAGGTTTAATATTAATGGCCTATACTTCCACCTTAAGGGGGCTAGAGGTAAAAAAAGAAAGTTACAATCAAAATAGGTAAAAGGGAAGAAATTATGGCATGAAACAGATTGTAGCCCTAAACATGAAAGCTAAAATTGTGAAACTTCTAGAAGAAAACATAAATGAAAATCTCTTCATTTTTAGATAGGCAAAGATTTCTTACATAGGAAAAGCATAAACTAAAAGCATAAATGAAAAGAAAATTGCTGAATTGGGCTTGATCAAAACTATAAACATTTGCTTTTCAAAAGACAACTTTAAGTAAATGAAAAACCCAGGTATTTACTGGGAGAATATATTTGGAATATACATAGCTGTAAAGGACTTATACACAGAACACAAAAAAACTCTTGAAACTTAATGTTAAATTAAATAATCCATTAAAAATAAGCAAAACATTTGAGGATACTTCAGACAAAAGATGATACACAAAGTGCCAATAAACACATGAAATAATGTTCAACATCCTTAATCATTAGGGAAATGCAAATTGAAATCACAGGAGTTACCTCTATATTTACATTTGAATGGTGAGAATGTGGAACAACCAAAATTGTCATTAAATTGTGGATAGGAATATAAAATGGTATAACTACTTTGGAGTACAGTTTGTCAATTTCTTATAAAACACATTCACTTAACACAGAATACAACTATTAGGTATTTATCCAAAAGAAATAAAAACATATGTCCACACAAAGACTTGTGCACCAATGTTTATAGTAGCTCATTATTATTAGCTGCAAGCTAGAGGTCCATTGGTTAACCATACTACTCTGACAAAAAGGGATGGATTAGTGACATATGAAACAATATAGTTGAAATAAAAAAATATTATGCTGAGCAACTAGTTCATAGATATATAATACACCACTGTATAATTCTATTTTTATGAAATTCTCCAAGGAACAAATCTAAACTATAGAGACAAAAGCAGCTCAGTGGTTACCTGGGGTGGTAGATTGGGAAAACTGACTGGAGAAGGGTACAAGGATATTTCTGGGTAACGAAAGTGTTTTATGCTTGATTGGGGTGGTGGCTACATATCTTTGTCAAAATGCATCATACTGTAAACATAGTGTGTGTACTTTAAGGAAAGAGTAAGCAAAGTCAGCTGAAGACTGTGAGTAGGGCATCTAGATGTACATTATACAGGCATACCTTGTTTTACTGTGCTTTGCTTTACTGCGCTCTTCAGATGATTGCATTTTTTACAATTGGTTTGTGGCGAGCATTGAGGAAGTCTTTTGGTGACACTTTTCCAACAGGATTTGCTTACTTCATTTCTCTGTGTTACATTTTGGTCACTCTTGCAATATTTCAAACTTTTTTGTTATTATATTTGTGGTGGTAATCCCTGATGAGGGATTATGATCACTGAAATCTAGATGATGGTCAGCAACTTTTAGCAATAAAGTGTTTTTTAATTGCAGTATGTACCTTTTTTAGAGACATAATGCTATTGCATGCTTAATAGACTACAGTGTAAACATAATGTTTATATGTACTGGGAAGACAAAAAGTTCATTTGACTCACTTTATCGTGATAATTCACTTTATTGCAATGGTCTGGAACCAAACCTGAAATGTGTTTGCGGCATGTCTATAGATGTAAGCAAGATCAGTGCTGAGAGAGGTTTCTGTTACTAATGACAAAATTATGGTGATTGGAGCACAGGCATACCATGTCAGTTTTTATAAATACCAATCATTTATATAAATTTTGGTTCTAACTTTGGCAGGAAAGATAATTCTAAATTCTAGGTTATAAAACCTTTTAAAAATAAATAGCTATGATGAGAAGGTGTTTTACATTATTATACAAAGCTTAACAAATGCTATTTTTTCATCACACTATCTGATATGTTTTCGGTGTCATCAAAGTCTGTCTACACCCAAGGGAATGGGTTTTGTCCTTAAAGGTCATCTATCATGTCAAGTAGCTGAAAGTAATTAAAGATTGAGAATTGGGTGAACATGTGGACAGTTCACAGGCTTGTAAGCTGTGTATAACTTGACTGCATTGTTTGTCAAAAAAGAAATGCAACAATAACACAGACTAATATAGGGATAGCCTAGTGTCAGGGAGACCAATAAAGGCTACTACAATAGTTCAGGCAAGATACAATGAGGGTTTGAATTAAAGCAGTGGAATGGAAATCGGAGACTGTTAAAGAGATATTTGTTATTGTTTGGTGAGTCCCAAATTTCATGACCTACAGTGGAATCTCTTGGGTGTCCCTTCTCACTGAAAATAAAATTCTCCCCATGGCCTGTATAGTCTTGCATTAGATGGCCTCTGCATATTCCCCAACCTTCCTGCTCCCCTTCCATTGAGCCCCAACCAGTGACCTTTCATTTTCAAATACAAGGTCATTATTTCCTCAGACACTTTGCACTTGCTGTTCTCTCAGCCTGCAATGCTCTTTAGCCATATCTTTTCATGGCTGATTCTTTAGAAAGCTCTTTCTTAACCATATCCTGCCCTGCCACTGTCACATTACTCTGTTGTATTTAGTATATGTATTTTTGTTTTAAGATTATTTGTTTACTTATTTTTTGTCAGTCATTGCTGCTGTCACTACAGTGTAAAATTTATAAGAATACTTTAGCTGTTCTTATTCCCCAGGGTAATCTCAATGCCTACAACAGTGCCTGGTATAAATATTTTGGGGATTGATAATTGGGGATATGCTTGCTGAACATTTGAATGTTTCAGAATGGTAAAGATTATGAATGAAGAATCATTAAAATACATTATCATAAAATTTATAAATGTACATATTCTGACAAATATATATATTCTCATTACATGTGTTGCATTATTTTAGATAGACTTATAGGACTCAATGTAAAAATGACTCAAAGAGATATCTCTTTTATTGCTATATTGCACTTCCAACTACTGAACCTATTTTTGGGATCATTTATTCATTCAACTCTACTGAAACTTCTGGGCATATAAAGATGAAGAAATTCACAATTCAACAGGAACAAAATAAAATGTAAGGAAAAGTGCTGTGGAAGTACCGAGATGGAAGACATAATTTGTGTTTGGAAGAGGGGTTGAGATGTAGGAAAATCTTTGAACAAAACTTGACATTCAACATCTATTCTAAATGATAATAGAAGTACATCAAGTAAAGCAAGGAGAAAGGGATTTCCAGGCAGTGGGAAAAAGGCAAGAGGTACAGAAGCTGAGGAAGTCATGTGTAGTGAGTAAGATATAGTGCATGTTAGAGAGTGGTAGAGAGTGAGGTTGGAAGAATATGTCAAAGTTGTATAATGAAGGTCCCCCAATGTCATGCCAAAAAATTTATCCAGTAGATAATTTAGGAATCATCAAAGAATTTTATCTAGGAATGTGACATGACAATATTTATGATTTAACTGATAGCTCTTGCAGCAGTTAGGGTGAGAGTGAGCCTGAAGGCATGCAGATTAGTTGAAAGACCATTACAATTTTCAAGCAAGAAAAGAGACTTGAATTAAGGTAATGGACAGTATGAACAGGAAAGAAAGGACTGATTTCAGGACTAAAATTGATAAGTCTTGGGACTTACAGTGGAGTGAGGGAAAAAGAGGAGACAGATCTGACTCTGAATTTCTGGTAGGGAGTGTTGTAGATGGAGCTCTAATTGATTCACAGTGACCTGTAATTGATCAGCCCTCCTGGTTCACCTCATTTCCTTCACTGACCTTTCTCCCCAACTCTAACTCCAGGACAGAGGTTTCCTTCTTCTCTGGGATCATTAATACCTCTTTTCATTCACCAGGTATAGAACCTACTAGGTAATCATTCCATATGAGAAACCTTTCCTTTTCCTCTGTGTCAGCAGCTGAGTATCTTACAGATTGATTCAATATGTTCCCAAGTCCATCAGAACAGTTTCCAGATACCTAGAGAGTTACTTCATGGCTTTGTGAGTTTGCACATATTCTCACATCCTGCTGTAATACTTTAATTCATTCAACTTTCTCTATTATCCCCTTGCATCCACTTAGGATGTCAACTCCATCCTCAGTGGTCTCAAAAAGTTTGCTCTTAGTCCTTATGTGAGATGTAGATTTCAGACTATGGATTCAATACTGAGATGACTACTATGGGGAAATAAACATTATGTAAGGGAAGCTTATAACCTTGATGAAGAAATGAGACTTTTTACCCCTTCTCTCTTTCTTTTCTTCCTTTCTTCCTTCCTTTCTTACTCCCAGTCTCTCTCCTTTCTTCCTTCTTCCTTTCCTTCCTCAATAAAATAAAATAAAACACAAATACTGTGAAGGCAGCAAGAGCTCAAAGACAAATAAGATATGAAGGTTTCTGATCAGAGAAGAATCAATAATTAAGGGACTAATTATAAGGTATAGAGCTACAGATCCGAGAAGGCCTCACAGAGAAACTGATACACGTTTAAGGAATAGCTATTAGTAGTAGTGATAGCTGTAAGAACTCTCATATAATAGAATCTCATATCTCATAGAATCAAGACCTCTTCATTCTAGGAAGTTAGCACAAAAAATCAGGATATTCATCTGAATAAGTTGAAAAATGTGGGCTACATGTTGGTATTGTTAGATGGATTTAAGGATGATTTTGAAATTATGAATAAATTGGGACTATGTCAAAGTGAACAGAATTTCTAGGAATATGTGGTGGGACTGTCATTACCCTGTATTACTCATCAGTGGTTGGACATCATACAAGCTGGCTTATCTAAATTATAGACAGTGAAATAGGGTCTTATTAAATAGCACATTACATTAAGATTAAACCTGAACATGGAAGTATAAAACTTCTGAATTAAAAATAACAAAATAAGATTAATTTAAGTTAAAAAAACACTTAGATTTCATCAGGGCAACCTCCCTTTGACAGGTGATCTATGGAAAAGTTCTTGAAATTATAGTTACCCATGTAACTTGGTGTGATATTGCTGCTAATCAAATAATTTATTCACTGATAGTGAAGAAAGATCATGGGGTAAACATCTCCCTGAAAACAGCCATTAGCTAAACCACAGGTAAAGTGAAATGTTTGTTCTGTGGTCCTCATGTTTAGAAGATCATATACAACCTAGAGCATGCTCTGAGAATACCATTCATGATGTTGCAGAAATCATATCACATGGAAACTAGACAAGAGGTAACTCCAAGAAAAATCTGAAAAACTACTTCAAAATTTTGAAAGATCATGAAAGAATGAATAGGTTAGCTCTTTCTTGTTCCAGAGGGCAGACGCAGCATCAATGGGTACAAATTTGGGTGAGGCAAATTTAGACTCAATTCAGAGAATTTTCAGTTGGTTATTCTATACAAAATTGAGATGGTTTCCATCATTTCCACAATAAACTTCCTTTCACTGAGAATGTTCTGAAAGAGTCCAGATAGATGGACCTTTGTCGGAGATATAATTAAATGGGACCCTATGTGGGTGGGGATCTGGACGAGGTGATCTATGAGCTTTCTTCCAGTGCCAGAGTCAAACTACCTTAATTTTGTATCTCCTTTTAGTACAGGAAGTTGCACAAAATGCTAATACAATAATACATTTGTAGGGAGGGGAGCAAAAGGAATATTAAATATTCTTTGTAAATAGCATGTATTTTCTTAAGAACATAAAGCAACTTTTGGTAGATATTTTGAAAATTATTTTGAATTGGTTTAAGCCAAGAATGGAATCCTTTACTTCATTTTAGTACCAAGGTGAAAAAGGAACCAGTAATACACTCCACGCATCCTTTTGAAAGAGTTATTGTCATATTGCCTAGTGTGGAAACGATAAAAAACAGCTATTGTCAGGCTTCCAATTAAGTCATCCTATTCCACAAATACTATGCTTAACATACACAGGTACTCCATATTTACCAGGTACTTTTTTTAAGAGTTATTAATTTGTCTTCACAACAACCTTGAGAAAGCAATGAAATTACATCTTTACTTAGCAGATGAAAAAATTAAGGCCACAGAGTCATGCAGAGTCACCAAGTGTATCATTCTTCAAGAGACTTGAAGTTTTATATATGTCGTTGTTGTTTTTGGGTGAACTTGATAGTGTATTTCCAGACAGTGAATCCAAGGAGGTAAGTAGTTGATGTGACTCATTTGTTATCACTGCTGTTAAACATCAAGCTGACTCTTTTCTGAGTCTCATTCTTCAAGCTTAGCCAATAATTTTATAGACAGTATGGAACGCTATTTTTTTATTTGTAACCCATTTTGCCATTTATAAAAAAGCTTTAAATTATTAAATTTCATTTAACAGACAAAATTAAATAACCATTCTCAACTCTCCTATATGCCTTAGTTGCTTTCATAAACCCAAGAAAAACTCCAAGCAAACTTGTTTACCATTATTGACTGAAGAAAGTTGGAGTTTAGATGACATAGTTCTTATAATCTATGACTTAGCATGCAGACTTATTTTAAATTACTGCATTAGCACTGATTCATTCACAATATCATCTCCTGGAAGACCACCAAAGAATCCCAGGGATTTGGGGCAGTCATTACAATGACAATAAACAACAAATTGGTAACTTCTGGGGCTGGCAATTTTATCGAAACACATTATTTTTTTTAAAATTTCAGCAGAATTTATACCAGTTATCTCAACTTAAAAAAAAATTCTATATACCACTGTTACTTACTTCATATTATCCAGTATATTCAGGCTTTTAAATTTTTGCTGGTGTAATGGAGATAAACATCACACTGAAGCTTTAATTTGCCTTTCATTGGTTGCTAATGCAATTGTGAATCTTTAAAAATATTCATTCACCATGTGTGTCCTTTACTGTGAAAGACCTATTTGTCTTTTACCCATTTTCTATGGGTTATTTGTCCTTCCCTTATCAGTATGCTGTATTTTGAAACATCATGGCAAGTAAACTTTCTTGGTTACATATGTTATATATACCTTCTCTAAGTGTATGGTTGATTTTTTAAAAAGTTTTCTTTATGAAGTCTCTTGCTAATCATTTTTTTGGTGAGGAATATATACTAATAATTTATTAAATAATAAAGTCAAAATTTTAGAAAAAAGTTTGAATGTTCTGCTAGTCATTTAAATTATGTCTATTCTAGAGTGAAAGCCTGTTTTATGCAACACAATTAACATTGTAGATAGCTGGTTAACAAAAAAAGTTAAAGTGAGTAACCGTAAAACATTATGCAATAAAAAATACAAATGGACAAATGCAGATTTAAGAACAAATTGAAATGGTTTTGGTAAATACAGCTCAAATATAGAACTACTGCAAACAGGTCACTAGCTTCTAAAGTCATCCTGTAGTAAGGATGTTCTGCTAAGGAAATGTTCTGCTAATCACTTTTTTAATACCAAGGTAGGCAAATTTATCAGTTTTGCTCTATATGGTTAGTAGATTTGGGGTTCTTTTTAAAGAAATCCTTCTTTACTTGTGGTGATAAAGATACTCTTATATTTCCTCTAAAATTTTGAAAGGTTTGTTTTTCACAAATATGTATTTAATCTACCTAGAATATACTTTTACATGTAATACAGAGATCCAATTTCCAAATGGATAATCAATTTTCTTAATGCAGTTTATTGATCAATCTTTTCTTTCCTCAATAACCTGCAATAATCCACTGTGGTCACATGTGGTATATCTGGGGTTGTTTCTGGAATCTTTATTATATTTCTTTGATTATTTTTTGTATATTTGTGCAAATACATCATTGGCTTAATTAATGCAGTTTAATAATAAATATTGATTTCTGGTGAGAATATTCCACTTACCTTATTCCACCATACACTTTTGGGAGTGTCTTGGCTGTTCATAGCACTTTGTGCATACATTTTGGAATTAACTTATTAATTTGGTTTGGAGTTTGAGTGAAATTTTATTGCTTCAAGATTATTTTTGAGGAAAACTGCTATCTTAACTACATTAAGCCATCTTATCCATAAATGTGCCATACTTCTTAATTTATTTAGGCATTTTGAAATGTATATTGCAATTCCATTAGACTCTTTTTTTTTTTTGTCTAAAGAATACCTTTCTGTATTTTTTTTTTTTTGGTTCAGGTCTGAATTAATTTTTCTCTGAAAAAATATTTATTTAGTTTTCATTTTGGGGGACCATTTCCCTTGGGCATAAAATTTTATGATAGCAGGTATTTTCTTTCAGCATTTTGAAAAAAATCATTCCATGTCTTCTGGCTTTGACTTTTCTGTGGGGAAGTCAGCTGTCTTATTGATGCTTCTTTGAAGCTATATTTTTTCTTCAGCTGGTTATAGAATCTATGGTATGCTTGGGTGTGATATTTTTAATGTTTATCTTTCATAAAGATTGTAGAGCTTTTTGAAATTATGGTTTAATGTCTCTCAACAGTTTTAAAACATTCTCAGTTATCTTCTCAAATAATACTTCAACTTCATTCTCTCCCTCCATTCTTTTTAGGACATAGATTATAACTTTTAATTACATTGAACATACTTCTTATATACTCTTCTGTTTTCACCTTATCCTTTTTCCTCTCTGTGTTTATTTTAGATATTTTCTTTTAACATATTTTCATTTATTGACATATTTCTATTGACATATTGATATATTGTGGTATAACTTGGATACATTTCTATATTCTAAATCACTAATAGTTCAGTTAGTTGTGTCTATTCTGCAGTCAATCCTAGCCATGGAGTTTCTAAGTTCAATTATTATGTTTATCAGTTCTAGAATTTCCATTTAATAGTTCATATTCTCTGCTAAAATTGCTAATTTTGTGTTTTATTTCTTTGAAAATATTAATTATAGTTATTCTTAAATTCATAGTTGACAACTATGTTATTCAGATTCTCTGTGGATCTGCTTTTATGTTTTATTATTTCTCTTAGGTTTTGATGACACTATCTTGTTTAATTATATGCCTGGTTATTATTTCTTGTTGCTGCTAAATCTTAATTGCTACATATAAAAAATGTACAGAGATAACTTGAGGTTTAGGGTGATGTTATCCTTCACCAGAGAAAACTTATGTTTATTTCTGACAGGTGGCTAAGGGCATTGGTAATCAAGGTTTGCTTTAATACAGTGGGGCTTTAGATCATTTGAGACTGCATTCTGTTTTGTTCACCCTTATTCCAAAGCCTAGGAGATTTGCCAGTCACTTCTTACTTGGTAGTTTCTGAACTTGAATTTCTTTCTATCTAGCCTCATGTGTCTGGTAAAATCTATGTTCAGCTGCTCAGCCTCTCAGCTCTTTATTCTGGAAATAGCAGATACTTATAGGGGAAACTAGACTCAAATGTACGATGGTTTCTCTGGGTGTTTAATCTTCTTCTGAATTTTCACTTCATAATTCTTACTTTCTTTTTTGTTATATTTCCAACAACTTCAAATATATTATTTAAAATATTTTGCCTACATTTATTGTTTTAATGACAGACAAAGCTGGAGTATTGATCTAAAAAACCTCATCTACCATTATTGGGGGCAGAATTTCCTTCCACTGACTTTTAAAATTCAGTGTGTGTGTGTGTGTGTGTGTGATTTCAAAATACTGTATTTAGTTTCCAAATCTGACTGGTCATTTCTGATAGTGACTTGTTCCTTACATATCTCAATTTTTTCTCTCTATCTTTTAAGCATTTTGCTCATCACTATTTTACATTCCATAACTAACATTTTCAGAACTCTAAAGGCTTGGGGGTTTAAACTTTGATTTTTTTCTTCTTACTCTCATAAATGGTGAAGTATTTCTTATGTGCTTAGTCATTTTTTTTATTAATTATAAGCTCATATTTTGTCGAACTTCTTCTGTGGGACTCTTGAAAGCCTAACTTGGGGGTACTTTCCTCCAGAAAGAACTGGTACTCACTCCTGGTGGGCACTCTGGGATGTTACTAGGTTGATACCACTCTAATATAATATTTCAGCATCAGGTTTCTCTGGCTACATGAATAGTACATATTTGAAATAGTGGCCTAAATGGGAGCAGGTGTGAGGGGCCAATTCTCAGGAGAAACTATTATAATGTGTGTGACTGTGTGTGTGTGTGTGTGTGTGTGTGTGCGCGCGCGCGTGCACGAGCGTTTTCCACCTAAAGTCCTGATGAAGACAGACAGGTTCCTGATAGGTTTTCACTGGTAGTATGCAGATGTTCTCAACTTCTTTCTGCTAGTGTTGTAGTACCTTTGAGGTCCCAAATTAATGAAGTCCATATCTCATGGATCCTTTACTGGGTTGCAGCTATGAATACATGTCCTGGATATATTGAGTGAAGAAAAGTACATTTAATGCATCTAAGAAGAGATAAAATAACATATTAATAGAGAAATAAAAATTATTTAAGCCAGGAATAATACTTACAGAGGTCAGGCAGGTAAGGTAAAGGCATGAAGTTACTAAAAATAAGACCATAAGAGGCTGTGGGCATACTGTATGAAAGATTCAAATTCAAATTTAAAAAAGAAGGTGGCCAGGAATACATCTCCTGGATATACTTGACCCAGAGGCTGCCAGTTTTTGACCTCTGCCTGCACAAAACAAATACCTTGATAATATGCTTTAAGTAGACTTGAATACTTCCTGATGAGCTGTAGTAATATCCAATTTCACACTGGTATGTGATCTATAACAGTATGACTGCTTAGACTTACATATTTAAGACCCTATGCTAGGTATAACCTTTGTTTGATATGTATTCCAAGATGCAGGAGATAATTTTAGCATACATTAAAAATAATGGTCATGAAGCAAGGATTTCCTAATCATGGTAAATCGAAGGAGTTTGGATAAAAGATCAGTTCCATAAATTAGGGATTCTAGAGGCTAAAATTAGCAGTATTCATGATTTAGAGAACAAAAGTTACTATTAAAACATTGTGCATACAATGCTTCCACCACTAATCCATATTATATGATGATGAGAGAAATGAGGTGAAATAGAAGATTAATGAAAAAATCAATGGTAATTTCTGTCTTCTTACTAAATAAGAGTCGATTTGTATCATCACTATTAGCATCTAAGTATAAATGGAAATAAAACCTGGTCCAATGGGAAAAGTTGTGTTGAATTTGATGGCTCAATGTAGGCTAAGAGTAGTGCTTAATTCCACAGCTTTCCTTTTATAATGTGACCACACATTATTTTTTTCCATATCCAGACTAGATATTCAGCAAACTCTTCCTTTATATCAAGAAAAAAAAATACTGCAGAAATATGTTTCTTATTTAATTTCTACTATTCTTTTAAATGGTAGTTTGCAGAATGCATCTGGGTTACAGCTAATGACCCATGAGCAATAAGCAACTGTTTAAGTAAAATGCACTATGAAAAAGCTTTTACCAAACAGCATTTTAATATTTTAAATAGGTTTTCCATTGCAGGCTCTTTGTAACTGGATTAGTTCTCTGATGTGTTCTGACAGAGCTGTGGTTAGGGATACTCCATTAACTTTGTCTGTCATCTTATTTTCCCTAGTATCCAGCAGAACACCCTTATATTTCATAATTTGTATTGCTATCAGTGCTGATTTGTAAATGTGCAAATTATAATTAACAGTGGCTACTACTTCTATTAAATATTAAATTATTCTTGCAGCTTATATTTTCCACAGCAGATGGAGCCCTGTGGTATGCAAATAGACTTTCCTTACATTGTCAGCAATTTTTAACCTATATTTTAGCTTAAAGAATACATTTTCCCCTGTTTGCTTTATGTTTTCTATAGCATTTAGGTTAATATTTATTTACTGCAGATTCTCTTTCCACCAATAAGAATTTCATGGACTATTACATCCCAGCACTGTGGTTTTGTTTCCCTTCATTAATAGCTCCTTAATCATCTAGCTTGCTTGTAAGTATGAGAGCCTGTTATTTGTACTGATGCTGCAGTATTGCATAAGAAGCATTTAGTTATATTTTAGTATGCACAGCAGAAGCAAAGATGTTGGGTACACCATCGTAGGTTTTAATTTGAAATCCAATCTATGTGCACATTCCGCTCCCCCAGAATAAGCAAAGGTATTTAAGGTTTTATATTGTGTCTTAAACATTCTATTAAATGTCATCAGCCGATTCAGGAAAATGTATTGCAAAAATATTAGAGAAGTATAAAATGTGTAAATGTAATAGCTGCTTGGAACATGGAGAGGAATGTAAAAGTCCAACATTTATCAGGTAACCATAAACCATTAAGAAACATTGATAGAAAGTAACATTCTTATGATATACAGTATCTTAAGCATGAACTCTTATTTCTGGTATTTATTGCTGTGCTGTTGTATTAAAAAACACTAACACAGAATTATTGCAACCTTTCCTAACTGTGGATTTCTAGAATATGAATATTTTGGTTGAGGAGTGAGTTCTAACTTAACAATGAAAGGATATGTACTCTTTAAACCCATTGGAATCAGAAGGTTGTTTCCTTGACAGGTTTTTAATGGCAAGTTAAGACTGCCGGGGAAACCATAGAACTCAAAGGCATTAACTGACAAATTAAGCAAAGAGTAATGAAAACTTCGATGTGTTTGAATCATCATTCATTGAACTGTAATTGCCTTAGCAGCAGAAAATTAAATTGTAACAAGTAAGGGTCTTGACACTTCCCGCAATTTCTAAAAAAAGTTTGTGCATGCCATGGAGGATAAACAGCGGTCACATGAAATACCGGATGTAAGTCGTTTTAATTCATTAATTCTCTTTATTTATTTATTTTGGAGTTCACCATTCACTAAGACAAGCAAGGTTATTGCAATAGTCTGCTTTTTGGATGTTTTAACATTCAAACATTTTTGATTGGAAGCAGATAATGCAATTAATATTAGCATGATATTCAAGGTGAAAGACCTGTTGGTTTATGGGAACATGTATAAATAACTTGCCAGTTATATGATCTCCTTTCCCCCTTACACCCCCAGGGAGGAAGAAAGGTTGGGATACTATACAGGGATAATTCAGGGTTTGCTTTTAGGAGTGTCATTTAGGTGTCCAATCGAAAGTACTAGTGTATTCATGACTGACCAAAGAAATTAACCTCCTGGTAGCAGGTTTTCCTTCCAAGAAAAAGAATACTTTTTTTTTGCTATCGTTTTTGTTAAGCGGTATGGTTACCAGAGAGAGTACAGGATACACAGAAAGAAAAGCCTATCTGTGTTTCTGTGGATATCCCATAGAAGTCAAAACAGAGAGTTCTCAAAGGCTTTATAAAACAAAATCTTGGATTAATTGAAAATTATAGTTATGGAACCCACTAGAACAGCCTGACCAACCTCTCTGTGGGCTTTAGAGATTGTGAATTTCTCAGCAGATAATGCTTCAGCTCTGGGTGGGAAGCTGTGATGAATGTTTGAGTGAGAAAATATGTGTCTGAGTTAGAGCATCTGCTTTCATTACTTAGATTTCAGGAGGACATTGCGAGTCAAGGGAATGAGTGGGTTTTATCCTGGACAGAATCCAGAGTAAACTAGATCTTCCTAAAGGGACAAAGGAAGAGCAGATTTCAGCAGCTCAGTGGAGGGAGCTGTGGGCGAGCCTGAGATGGGTAAGGACAGGCAGCGCCGGTCAGTGTGAGCTTGGCCCGTCCGGGCACAGTGTACGCTCCCTCAGCAGCACCGAGACTCATTCAGGGCTCAGGGTTAACATGTTTAAAATCCTGTTAAAATCCTCCAGAATGAGGTGTCCTAAAAGAGTGCTTTTGCCTCAGATCGCTGTGCTTAATGGGGATTGCCTGGAGAGAAGGCCCTCACAGGGAGAAGGAGCATAGTGGGATGTGCAGAACAAAAAGGAACTGGACTCGGGTATGGAACTACAGATGTAAAGCTTAGGGAAGGGTCTCATAGGGAGACTAAATATCAGACTCAAGTATTTCATTAATGATTCATAAACCATCTACGTTCAGAAAAAGAAGAGGGGATTTGCATATTATTCAGATAGTCTGTCTATTTCTAAGGCTTGAAAAAAGTAAAATGCAGGAGCAGTGCAGTAGAGATGAATAGGGTATGTGTGTTAATATACATAAGAAAATCTGTCACAACAAAGGAGACAAGTAGGCTAGTTCCTTCTCCTCTTCATTCAGAGGCTAAGGCTAAGGATGGAGGCTTGTGGTGGGCTAGAGAAAGGGGCTCAATGGGATACTTCTAGATGAACTGGATAAAAGGCCATTTTCTTTTGCTTTGACTTTGCATGCTTGCGACAGGCTCTGGGCACTTCATAGTATCAGTAACTTCCATATTTGCTAAAGCCAGTGTTCTTTCTGGACATTACTTCTCTTCCTGTGTATCTCTGTATCTTTAGCCAGCAACATCTACACATCCAGGTTTCAGCCTCCTGGCTTTCTGCTTACTGTTTCCTAAGAAAATGCCAATACTCAAGGTGAGCCCTCCTGGCCACCATGAACTGCAAGTGTAAGGTGGATGAAGTAGAATATAGTTCTTTCATTCCCATTGTATTAGATCCTTCTTTCTGATAAGACCTTCCTATCCCCTCTTTCAGGGAGCCTACTTACAGCTTCCTCCCCTGGCATACCTCACCCCTCAACTATCCTCTTCTTGGCCTCATCTAGGTATAGGAGTTCTGTGGCCTTTGTATGCCCTCAGTACATCGTTAGGTTTATTTAGTCTTATCTGATAAATAAAATTAAAGAAGATGCTATTAACTGATAAAGGTCTTTGGATAACATTGGCTTTTTGATAGAACTTTTCATTTACATGGCCCAAGAGGCCTTGTGCTAAGCGCTGTAAGACAAGAGCATCCTTTGTTTCCCTTCCCATCATCTGTTTACCTGCTTTGCCTGTGAGGAGCTTTGACTTTCTACTTACAGTTCATGAGACTCTGTAAGGCCCCCAAACTGGGGCTGTCTTTAAAAAAACAACTGTGAATAAATATCAGTCTTTCAGCACATCCTCAAAAATAATGCTTGTTCAGGATCTATGAAATTACACTAACCTAGTATTAGGCTTAATAAAAAATAAATAGTAAATCTAAGTAAAATTACCCTGTAGGTATCCAGCTTTACCCCCCCGCAAAAAAAGTCAACTTTCCTTGACTTCTTCATGTTCCTGGCACTTTATTTGAATTTTTTGTGGATTCTGCTTTCAAAGACCTTGAGTATATTTGTTATAGATAAACATGATCTTGGGAAAACTTTACTTTAGAGAAACTCCTTGCAAAAAACTTTGTTTTTGATTGGATACATGATCTAATAAACTTGCAAGGTGCTATAGAGGCTATCTAAACATTGAGGATTTGCAATGTGCATAAGTGTAGTAAAGGCTCTGAGAAGTCTTGTAGTGAGAAAGCTGACTGAGATTGTTTAATTTAGCATTTCTTAAAGGTGTAATTTGTTTGTGGCACAACCTTATGGGGAATTAATTTTTCAGTTAACACAACTGTGGCAGTTGGGGCAGGGCATGTTGCTGTACACATCTGTTTGTGTTCAATTTTTTTTCTTAGAAAAGAAGGGAGAACATGTGTGTTGGAAGATAAGGTAAGCAGCACCAGTGAATACATCCATTTAAAAAACTCATTCATTCACTCATTAAGAATTTATTAAACAAGATAAATAAGACCTGATTGGGAGTTGGGCAGCTCCCCTTAAAAAATCTAATCCATGTTGGGAAACACTTAGATAATAAAAGTATTCTAGACTGCATATATGTGACTGGAACAATGATCAGTGGTGAGAAGATGTCTTCCAGTGATTGAATCTTGAGTTAGGATTTTCAGGAAGTAATGGATGCTGATGGCCACTGCCTCATTGAAGCCACATTTTATTCAGGCATCCAGACTCAGTAGGTGAACAGCCAAACAAAAAAATATCACTTCAAAGACCTTTCATTCTGTGAAAGCCTTGAAATGGAAGTGTATTTCCTTTCTCTGGTATTGAGGAGAGATCATAGCGCTTGGGATCAGAGGAGTTTAGTTTGAATCCTGCCTCCATCTTTCAGTGCCTTGTGGATGCTACATCCCTAAACAGAGGCACAGACACTGATGATCCAGTTATTAATATTTCCCTGGAGTGAATCTGCGAGGAACCTGGGAGGATCTAATGAAAACAACTGTGTCCTTCGTAAAGTGTAAAATTCTACACAAGTGTTGGTATTGTTTCTATTCTACTTGCTTTTATTATTCTCAGTTGAATCAAAGTAATTAATCAATATGGGAGGCATTGTCTTAAATGCTTTCCATTTCTCCCTTAATCTTTACAACAACCCTCAGCATTAGATACTATAGTCATTCCATTTACAGGTGAGATAAATGAGGCTTGTAGAATTTAAATAATGAGTTTAAGTAAAACATCTGTAAATTTCAGTATGTTAGATCTGTGCCACATTCAGCAGCACTGGAATTCATTCTTTCATTCAGCTAATATTATTAAGCACCTACTATGTGCTGTGTATTGTTTCAAGTTCCGTGTATACAGTTGTGAACAAAATGGACTACAATTTCTGTCCTTGTAGAGTTTAAATTCTGGTAGGAAGAGAGTCAATAGACATAAGAAATATGTAAACTCTGTAGAATGTAAGAAGTTGATGAGTGCTAAGGAGGAAAAAGAATAGGACAAGGGTAATTGGGGATGTAGGGAAAGGGGGTGAAATATAATTTTAAATAGTTTGGACAGGGTTGCCTGTTGAGATGGTGAATGTTGAGCAAAAATTTGAAGGAGGTCAGGAGATGAGTCATGTGGATATCAGAGAGAAGAATCCTTGGGTCAGAGTGGACAAGTAGTGCAAAGGTCCTGAGATGTAAAAACCGTGGACACACAATACTATTGTGAAACAGTGTGTTCACTGGAACTGGAGTAAAGTGAGGGAGAATGAGGTAAGAAATAGGTCAGCGGCCAGCTTGTATAGAACTGGAGAGCACCGTTGGGGCTCTGGCTTGTACTCTTCATGGAATGGGAGGCATGGGAGGATTTTGAGCAGAGGGGCAATATGATCTGATGTATATTTTAAAAGGATTGTTTTGCCCATTTTGTTAGGAATACGCTGTAGGGGTTAAAGGTGGAAGCAGGGAAATAAAAAACTGCTCATTCCTGGTACAGAATGAAGTGAATTAGAACTTTCTTCCAAATCTCATTTGATGTACATTAAACTTGGTTAGTTCATTTTCCATATAGAAAAATGAATAAGCTGGGGAGGCCTATTTGAACACCTATTTATCTTGGCCAAATACTTTCTTCCAGCATCTTGAAGTCATTTATTTGGCCATGTTGGTGCTATAACCAAAATGAGTTTTTCTATAATAGTGACATAAATCCTGGAATTCCAATAGAAGATTGGATTAAATAGGACTTTTTGTTTTTTTTTTTTTGGGTGGGTGGTATATTCCAACTACATCTTATCAAAACCAGTATAATTTCCAGTTTAACCTGGGTAGTGATTTGCAAACCTCATTTGTCCAGGTTCTATATGAAGGTGGACTATAGATTAATACTGAAATATCTTTAGAAGCCATAGCTTACTATGTGAAATTAGGATCAGAACCATGATCTTTTGAAAATAAGGCATGAGAAACTGACACAATGAGAGCCTGAATTCATTTTAAATAATCATTGATGTTATTATCCAATTCCTAGCCTTCAGATCCACACACTGAGCCTGGATGCGGAATTTGATGCTGTTGTTCGTATTGAGCTGATAGAGCTGGAGATCACATAAACTGTATGTAGTAAGCTCATTTATTGATATTCGAGCAACTTTATGGACCATGCTTGGGTTAATGATAGGGCAGAAATGCCATTAAAGCAGAATACCATTAGTTAATCTACTGATGACATGCTCTGGTGACACTTGAAAAGTTATACAGTAATGGTGACTTATGTAGTTTTAGCTCATCCCCCTATGAAGATTTGTAGGTGTTTTATATGAACTTATGATTCTCCCTTTCACCCTCAGCAAATTATTCAGATCCCTTTAACCTACCAGGAGGCATGCTTGAGAAGGCTTTTTATTAATGGAACATGAATGCCTTGTTTTCTTTCAAAAGGCAATACAGTTACATTGAAGTTACAAGTCTACTGTGTGACCAAGGAGCATCCTTAGTCAAAATACAGATTGCACATTTTATTGGAAATGTGAATCATAATTTCTTTATTTACTCAAGGGTTCATGATTGGGAGTAGAAGTGCAACAAAGAGAGGAGACTGTTCAAGAAAGTATTGGATTAATGTGAGGTCATTCCCTTTCATATCTGATTTATCTTTTTCCAAGAATTGACCAATGCTTTCATGGAAGATAGGCTCAGACAATGACATTCAATTACCTGTTAGAAACATCTGTGCTGCTAGCCTTGAGAGCACACATACCAAAAAATTGGAATGATACAGGGAAAATTAGCATGGCCCCTGTGAAAGGATAACACACAAATTCATGAAGCATTCTGTATTTTTCAACTAACCTTACTGTGGTAATCATTTTGCAATATATACATATATCAAATCATTAAATTGTATACCTTAAACATGTGCAATGTTATGTGTCAATTATATCTCAATAAAACTGGAAAATAAAGAGTAATATTTATTTTTGGAGGCTGTAGGGAGGGCCAAGGAATCAGGTAAGGTGGTCCCATCTTTTGAGTCTGCAGTCAGGAATTTAACAAGAAATTGAAGATGCAAAATGCTGTTTTAAGCACAGTTACCTGAAATCTAGCATCATTTTAAAACAAAGTGGTTAAGAGGGTATAAATGTTAGTATTCTATTGCCATCCCTGCCACCACAAATCTACAGCCTACTATTTTCCTACCATACATTTCCTAATGATGCTTCTGTTGATAGAAAGCCCCCGTCATTTTTTATTAATGGATGCTGTGACTTCTTCCCACTCTTTTTCCATTGGCACAGCACTTACTGATTAAGGATGCTGGGTGAGTCAGAATATTCCTTGCATAATGATTGGTTACTTGGAATGGGTACCAGCTCTTCCTTTGTGATAAAGAACAGTGTATATAAATAAGGGTAAGAGATTTTCTTGATGTTCAAGGTCTTTGGTCTCTGAGTTACAGACTATAAATTTTCTGGGCCACATTCTAGATGCAGAACTTTCACCGAAGTCAACAGAAGTTTTGTAAAAAAATTAATGGCAGGAAAATGCACTATTATTATTTATGATTATTTCTTTTTGACTGCTCTGAAGATAATTTGGTGCATAAAGTATTGAAGTTTCAAGTTTTTGTGGTGACTCATTTTCATGCAAATGTTTATCACATTTCAGGGTATTGTTTTCCTCTATCATATATATTTCCATCTTCCATGGGTAAATCAACATCTTCATCCATATTGCACATTCAGCGGCTGTAAATTCAGCCTGTATTCTCATTAAATGTTACGAATATGTGATTTTCATTTATGATTTTAGCGGATGTTTCTGAAATTTCCACAGCAGCATCTGGCCAGGAAATAGTGTCTGTGAATCAGAATTACTACACCTAATTTTATTTTTCTTCTGTGTACTCAGTTCTCTAATCCTTTCTTAGTAGACAGGAGGCAATTTGGATTCTTTTCTATCCTGATTCTCAGAGACCCCCTCATGTACAGACTGTAGGTTTGATTTTACTTTGGCTGTTATGCATGTTTCAGGGAACAATGGAAGTAAATCTTGAGTCCCCTCCCTTTTCTTTTTGCCAACACTCACATCTAAGCCACCACCATGTTTTAATCAGACCAGTGCAAGCACCTCCTAAGAGTTTTTCACTACATTCAGCTTCAGTGCCTTCTAATCTCTCCATACTACTATTAGGATGATCTTTTACAAACACAGAGATGATTCTGCCTTGGGCTGCTTACAAACCTTCCTACTGTGCTTAGGATAAAGACTAAATTCTTGAACATAGCTCGTGGAACTCTGGTCGCCATTGGCCTCTCTAGACAACTGCTCTACCCTCCCCCTCCCTCTATGCTCTAACCATAGGGACTTGCTTGCAGAGGCCCACATCATCACTGTCTTTCACCTCCAGGCCTTTATACATACTTTTCCTTTTACTTGACCCACTATTCCACTCCATACACTTCAGAATGTATCCTACTTATCCTGCAAATCTCAGCTTAAACTCCTCTCTTGTGAGTGGTCACTCCTACTGCTCTGCATTCCCACAGGATCCTGCACTTGACCTTGCAAAATAGCCATCACACCTGTGACTTTTTAACATGCATCTTCCCTTCCCTACTAGACTGCTGCCTTTGTGAGGTCAGTGACTGTATCTACTGAGTTTTGCTCTATCCCCAAAACCTTGCACATAAAATGTGCTTGGGCATCTCATAGGTGTGTGAAAAATGTTTGTTGACATCACTTTCATCCTAACTCCACTGCTGTTCTCAGTGACTCTTTTCCATTCCTGTCATTGGAAGTGTGTTCATCTCTTTCCAAGGAGACAGTGGGGTACTCTCTTCTTTTGATATTGCACAGATACTCCTCCTTCCTCTCTGGAGCTGACTTCTGATGAAAATTTCACCCTAAGAGCTCACTCCTCTTTGGAGTGACTGAAACATCCACATGTGAGTAGACGATCACTAGCCTGGTACATAGGAGGCTTGAGTTTGAAATCACCTATGACAGTTGTGCTTTTAACTCTAGGAAAATCATTTAATCTCTCTGGTTGTTATTCTCCCAGGCCACCAAATGAGATCAACAGACTAGATCAGATCTACGTTTCTTCTATGATGCTAAGAAGCCATTTTGTACACTTAGGGAAGAGTTGGCCCACTGTCTTGGAATAAAGAAGAAAAAATTCCTGAAAGGTGATTGAATGGAAATTCAACATATCTTTCTAGAGTGAATAGTAGATTTTTGATCTGGAGAGGGCTGAGATAGGCTGTCTGTTTTCTCCGACATGTGCCCTCCTCTGTGACCCAGCAGCATTGGGCACTTATGGCTCAGAGAGAGCTGATGTGACATTCTCTCAGATGGATCAGCGCCAAGCCAGGTAGGGGGTGGCCACATGGTGGGGGCTGTTTGTGTGCATGGGGGTTGGGGGTTGGGGATGATTTTGATTGTCTGCCACTTAATCATAGTATCTTTATATAATAGCCACATTGCTAAAGAGTGTTTGTGTTTAATGTATAATTAATGAAAGAAAATAAGATTTAGAATTAGACTGACTGGGGTTTAAATTCCAGCTCCATCACTTTGGTGTGTGTGTGTGTGTGTGTGTGTGTGTGTGTGTGTGTGTGTGTTTGTGAGAGAGAGAGAGAGAGAGAGAGAGAGAGAGATTGAGCTCCAAGGCAATTAATTTGATTTCTCTGAGTTTTGGTTCCCTCCTCTACACATTCATTTATAGTATGTCATAGAGCTTAAGAATTTAAAAAGAGAATGTTTGTAAGTTATTTGTGTCCATAGAGCATGCCTATTCTCATTTGAATGCCATTTCTCCTCTAGAGGAACTGCTCCGCCCTTCTTAGATCTTGTCTATGATGCAAGGGCTGCCAATCAACAATCAAGTAGTACTGACTGCTTTATAGAAGCCCAACCCCCTCTTCTCAATGAAAGGGATCTGTGGATAAACTGAGCCTGACCAGTCAGCATACAGCCCTGATCTTCAAACTGAGGTTAGGGTAAGGTGGTGAAGGTTAGAAAACGCAGATTCTCAGAGGCTTTTGGCAGCTGGGATCCTAGCTACTCAGAGAATCCTGATTTGCAGCAAAGACATGGATAGAGGTCGAGGTAAACATTGGAGAGGAAGGATGCTGGAACCATCAAATCTTTGGTTCTTGTCATTTCCAATTACACTCTTACTTTTCCTTGTCATATGAGTCAATAAATTTACCTTTTTGCTTGAGCTAGCTCAAAATGCATGCTTGTAATTTAAGTTTCAAAGAGCCAGAACTAACAGTGTAGCATTCTGTGGTTCCTGAGGGACTTTAATTCTCTTCTTCACACAAATATGATCTTATTTTGTGGTTCCTTTTAGGATAGGCTCAGACATCATGGTTGAAAAAATCAAGAGTTTCTCTAGCCTGAATTCCAAGTTTTTAATAAATCAGTGATTTCTTCTTCTACTTTCCCTCACAGATTTAACTATGACTCCAAAGATTATTTTTTATACTTTGGGGCTTTAAAAATACAACAGATGTAGATACCTATGCTAATGTGTACTATTGCTAGTGTGTAAAATTAGTTCAGTGTTTCTTGGTGGTGATTTTGTAATAAATATCCAAAAGTTTCGTTTATGCTCTTTCCCTCATGAATTCCACTTTTAGTAATCTATCTTATGGAAACAAGCCTGGATGTGAACAATGATATATGTGCAAACTTATTCATTACAGCTTAATTTGTAAGGATGAAAAATGAAATGGCTTAATGAATGCCCAAATTGTAGGGGTTATCTAAATTCCACATAGCTTTTTAAGTAATTTTTGGAATATCTGATAACAAGAGAACACTGTAAAATATACATTTTCAGTGAGAAGTAAAGAGGCCATAAAACAGTATATACAATATAATTTTGATTTGCAGTATACAAACATGCACAAAGTGTGTATGTGCATTTTTAGCATTATGTAGAACAATGGTTCTTTCCTAGGTAACTGGATTACTAGTGTATGGAGCACATTGTGATGGACACCCCCCTCACCATACCCTACAGCATCCATCATGTTATCCCTTCCACCTCCACACCATGTGCAGTAGCCATGCAGTTTGGTAAGGCAGACTTTCACCTTGGGTTCCACATGTGGTCCATCATTGAGTGAGGCCTATCAGGATGATCTCATCTTTTTAGTTATGGTTATTAGGTTAGAGGTGGATGCTTAATCCAGGCTGAAGCCATTTAATGCAAAGCATTATCTTGGCCTTAGTGTATGCTTCAGAGATAGACATATAATTTCATTTGATCCAGTCAGAGAAAGTTGAAAGACTTAGTTGGGTGGGAGATACCTATTCTCTCTCCCTGACCATGGATAAGGAAATAGGGAGTTCTAGGTGATAGTAGGAGAGATTTGGTAATGGGCGAAGCTGGCCTTAAGGTGAACTGACACAGAAGACAGAGCAGAGATGGCATGGGACCTTGTATCCAGTGGTACTGTCACATCTGTGAATCAAAACAGCACTGAAGTCTACCCTAATTATAGAATGAGCTAACATACTACCTCATCATTTAGGTTAGATGGTATTGAGGTTTTTATTACATGAAAATAAAACAGATCAAACTTAAGTGGTTTTCATTGTGTTCTTTATGTTTTCTAGTATTTTAAAAATATTTTTCTGTACTGAACTCATATTCTTTTATAAATAGAAAATATTATTTATTTTAAAAATTGCTATTCACCAAAAACTGGTAAAGACCCATTAAGTCAGTGTACATTCTTCTCTCCTCACTCACTCTCCCCCTTCTCCTGAACCTCCTTCAATTCTCTTCCCCAAATTCCCACAAGAGCCAGAGAAGCCAACAAAATGTCAAAATTTTGTCACTCCATTAATTAGGAGACTTGAATTGGGTGAGGCACAACCTACATTCTGTGAAATTGATTGGCAAGTGACTGGCAGAGCTACCTTCTTGCTAACAGGGCAATGGCAGAGATGGGATTGATCACCACTGTTTATCACCATGTGGCTTGTTCTAAATATGTAGAAACCTGGGAGGATTCACAGAGACACCGGTAATCATATACTGACCGAAGACACTCCGAAGCCAGGATCTAGAACTCCTTAGCCTAATTCAGCAATGTGGTCAAAGGAAGATACCGCATAAGCAGTGTGGATTTGCAAAAGCTGGAAGTAAATTTAAACTAAGCGTATATTCAAGTCTACTGAGCAGCAGTCAAATCAAATTGATTAGAGTAAGGCATGATGCATTGAGAGAGGTTGTTTCCTGAGGGAGGTGAGCCTGAGGCAAATGGTGAGGGTAGAGAGAAATTTAGAATTGATTTCTATTGAGAAGGTGAGCCAGAAATGAAACTGGAAAGGGACACGGAGTCAGGGGCCAAGCATCTTTAAGATATCAGGTGGACAGCTATAAATACTGTCCTCACGAGCAGGATCTGTGAGGCAGATGATGGCACCCCTCTTTCTATATCCCACACCACATTGCTCCTGGTTCCAGATGTATATGTCCCAGGAGGCTGCCATTGACTAGATAGGAAACCTCAGGCCAGTTACTTAACCTCTCTGTCCTTGAGTTTTCTCATCTGTAAAAGGCTTAGAGTCAGACTTAGGTACTTCTAAGGAGTCTACCCACTTTAAAATTCTACAGTTCTACAATTGGTGCAACTAGCTGTCTATCTTTACAAATCAGCCAATGAGGGGAGCCTCAGAAGCCTGGGCTCAGCAGGGCTGAGCTGATTCCCTGCTGGCGAGGAAGGCATCCTCCCACAGTGGTGCTCTCAGGGAGGTAGGGTGCTTTTCCAGTTGACGCTGCTCTCCGTGCAGCTGCTCTGCAGAGGGAGAAAACCTGGATTTTAAAGAATCAAACGGTCGTTTTTTTTGTTTTTGCTTTTGTTTTAACAAAATTAACTCACAGCTGCAAGCAGCACAATGAAAGCACATTTTAAAATAATCAGATGCTTTTGGGGCCTCCTTCTGCTGCCAGAACAACTTCAGTCGGAGATGCTGCCGGCTGGGTTTCCAGGCTGCAGCCTCAGATGCCAACTGTCCAGGGGTGAAGTGGGGCCTAACGCTGTTGGTGTCAGAAAAAAGGCCGAAAGTTTTATGATCTTGGGGACCCTAAAGGCTTCAGCTGTTTGTTTGTTTGTTCTGTTCTAGTTAGGATGCGTTAGGTATTTTTGAAAGGCGTCTAACAGCTAATAGGTTGTTTTTAAAGGGTCATTTCATTAAACATTAAAAAAATAGTGATCTTTTAAATTCCATTTTATCAACTAATCTATATTTTATAGCAGTAGTAAAGTGTGAGCCCATGCAGTCATTGAAAGGTGTTTGAGATGAGCAAGGTCTAAAGTCATACTAGTTTCTGAATCTCCCCCTACTCAATACATTGATTTTTAGATGAGAATGCTATATAATTAGAGCATTGTTTAAAATACTCTATTCCACTATGATGTATCTACATGTATTCTCTGTGCATTGTTTAGGCTGCTGAGTTGACCTTAGAAGGAAACAATTGAGGTTGAGTATTTTGAGAAAAGCCTAATATCTAAAAGAATTAAGATTCTTCACCATGAGATGTTGCAGGCCAAGAACAACCTTGATCCTTAAGGCTGGGCACAGGGACTTATGAGCCAGGTGACCTCAGGGCAAATCCCTTTCTGCCAACTATTAATGGTATGACCCTGAGCAAGGACCTGCATCCCCCAGATTTCTTGCCTGCACAGCAGAGATAGTAATTGCTACCTTACCTTGGTCATGAGTACCAAATAGGAATGCATATATATATGTTTGTGTGTATGTATAGTGAGCATACTGCCTGCTCATATTAGGAGTGCAGCCTGACAAAAATTTATTGCACATCTACTATGTTTTCAATAAATGTTTCCTTTTCTTCATTTTAAATCATAGATTTAGATATCAAATCTCAGAAGGATAATTTTCTGAAAATTGAAAAATTAGACCTAAGACAAATCAAAACTAATACTGGGTAGAAAAAGAATGAGTTTTTTACTCAATATTGAAAATATCACTAAGTTCAAAAAGTTTTTTTTAATAAGTTAAATGAAGTTCTATATTTAGCAGCTTTAGAGAAAACGAGGGAAAAAATTCAAAACAGGTGTAATCTCTTGAGATTGCTGTTCTCAAAGTCATTTGTGTCTTCACATCCGAGTCAGGAACCTGGCTATGTTTGAAAGACAATTCCTTTGTTCTCATTATAACTGAAAATTATGATGCTATCTTATTTTGGATTTTGCAGATAGACTATTACTGTCATAATTTAGAATACTGGGTGGAACCACATCATGTTGTTAAGGCTCAAGCCTGTTCTTTCTTTAATCTGACAATTATAACAGCAATAATAATAATAATGTCAAAGTTGTTCTAAGCTCTGAACATATAGTAATTCATTAATACTCATAAGAACCCTTGTGGTAGTTACTATTTCTTGTCCCCTTTCACAAATGAGGAACCTGAGATGAAAAGGCTCATGACTTGTTCGAGGTTACACAGCTTAATGGCAGAGGCAAAAATTGAAGAATCACAGCTGCTCTAGAGCCTGCGTTAACTCACTGCCTACATGATCAGTTTCTTAGCTCTGAGTTGCATATTGCCACACCCTATCCTGAAACATGATATACCATCTTAAATACCTAAAATCTGGGCTATATTTATAATTTGGAATGAATATTTTCCTTGAAGTTTACTGTGCTGTTTACAATTGGTATATGGAGCAAGGTGTATTTAGGAATTTAATATATTCTTCCATTAGCCATATGAGCTATTAGGTACAATATTTTTTTATTGTGATGTAGCTGTTTGGTTTCTTTATAAGTTGGAGGGAAGTTCATCATCTTAGAACATGTCAACCAATCGTAAGTCAAAAATCCTTATCTGAGAATATACGTGTCACATTGTGAGCACTGTACAAATAGCAATTTCAAGAGAATAACAAGAATTTCCCTTTGACAAACATTCATTCCTGTCTTCAAGAAGCCCAAGGGCTAATGAGTCATGCCACCTAAACACTGAAGGAAAAATGAAACAGAAGATTGGGGAAAATACGACTATATGTGCCATAAATATAATCCAACAAACCATGCTATTCCTAAATGTCTTTCAAAGCCATTTCCCCTGCCCATCCCCTGCTCTTCACTTCCCCAGTTCTGACTCAGGTCTTCACAATGTGCTTGCGGTAGCCTCCTGCTTGGTCTCTTTCCCTCCAGCGTCTTCCCTTTCGTTCCCTTTCCACTCTCCGTGACCCTGCTGAAACAGAAAAACTGACCCCACTGCTCTGCTGAGAACCCTCTCCTGACTTCACCATCACATGATAAAGCTTGAACTCCTTAGGATGACATTTAAGGTCCTCCACAAACTCTTCTGCCTGCTCCCCAGCCTCTTCCCTGATGGACTGTGCCCTTCACACTTTGCTCTTTCAAGCATGTGGAATGCCTTTTTTGCTCTTGTGTGCTGGAGGAAATCCAGTGAATTTCACAGAATTTAACCATCACCTCATTGGAAAATCCTCCTTTGACCATCTTCTTACATCTCTTATAAATAATTTTCTCACCTCTGTGCTCCCATAACACTTTGTACAAACCTTTATTATAGCCCTTTCTGTGGTGTTTTATAGTAATTTTTTGACTACATGTCGATTTTCCTTGCTAGAGGGAGGGCTCTGTGAGGTAAGTGTGTGTCTTCACGCTCTATGTGCAGTATCTAACACAGTGCCTGAAGCAGAAAAAGTGCTCAATAAATGTTTGTAGGTTTAAGAATGAATGGATGAATGAGTGATTGGACAAATCATATTGCTTAAGTGAAGGGAGATTTTGGACGTTTTCTCTAAGTTTATTTAATGAACTCAAGTATCGCTTTAGTTGGTGTAGAGAATATGACATGGACTAGATAGCAGAGTCTGGGGTCTTGTCCCAGACTGTCACTAATTAGCCCTGTGGTATTGGATAAATCACCTAGTCTATCACAGTCTTGGTGTCTTCATCCTGAAGATAAGGATACAGATATCTGACACCCCCCCACTGGGATTGAATCAAGATAATTCATGTTCAAATGCTTTTGAAAAATACAAATAATAAGACATTTCAACAAAGCTTCTCTTGACCAGACCTCTTAGATCTAATTCCATGCCAGAGAGGCACAACATGTATTTGTCTCTCTGCTCCTTATCATCTCATGGTGACCTGCCTGTCTTTCTCTTAAGCCCTCAGGTCATCAAAGAGGCTCTAGAAATTTTTTAGTAGGTCAGTATACTCACAAGCAGAATGTAGAATTGCAAAGAGATTCTTAGAAAATATAATGTAAAAAGAACATGCCTGTATTAGACCATCAAAAGTCAAAGGCATGATTTGAAATGATGAACGTATCCATTTTAAGTTACTTATTACTTTGTATAGTTAATATCGCTATAATTAGTCATAGTTCCTATAATTTATTGAAAAAGATGCTCATCCCCTCTAGTGTACTACAGTGATGAATGTTGGGAGGGCAACTTTGGAAGCTGGAATCAAGAAAATGAGTAACAGTTGGAGAATTAGTATGTAAATCAATAATACCGTTTCTTCTTCATTTTGAAACCAAGATTTTCATGACATGCTGCAAAATCAAAGAGTTCCCACAAGTTAGAGCTGTCACCGCACCCCACAGAACTAGGAAGGCTGCTTCAACACTAGGAAATGTTTAAAATCCTCTCAAACATTTGAGTAAATCTCTAGTAAATATTTAAACTCTGTCTAACTAGTCACAAATAAATTAAGCTGATTTTATGCAGTCTCTCTAATTAGAAGGGCACAGCATTTGTGGAAACGTGATTAGTATTATTCATTAAGCAAAAAATTCTCATTTGTATCTTATTATCACTATTCTGCATAAACCAACACAATTTGTCATGAACTCCCTCATTTGCTGTATCCTCAAAAAGCAGATTATGCTTATTTTTCATTTGGACAGTGGAAAATCAAGCCAGGTGTTTGGCAGCACCAGAGTGTTCAGGTGTAACTGTGCCAGTGATGGAACATTACGAGCAGCGTGGATGAAGAATGAGGCATGGAGAATCTTGGGATGGAGGTGCCTTGAGGCCCATCCCTTCCGAGTGCCCCTGCTGATGAGACAGGTGTTGCACCAGGCTTCTGGGAGGGGAGAGGGAAACAGAAAAGAAACTTTTTGTAATGTCAGATCTTTCCCCTTCCACCAGAACCTGAAAATGCTTGCTTGAATTCCTGCTGCAGTCGAGCTACGGGCATATGCAATGTAAAACAATAACAGCAGAACCTTTGTTTTAAATATTTCCAAAGCATGAAAATGCAGCTCTGTGATTTGTCTAGCACTGTCTGTCTGTCTAGACACATAAACACTGTACATATTTAGCCTTTTGGTTTTATAGATATTGACATATAAGACAAAGACTATGTTGTATTATCTGGATGAAAGAGAATGTGGGCTGCTTTTCCTCTTCTGCAATCTATTCGTTTTGTCTTTAAAATCTTCTTTGTTCTCTAGCTCAGGTTAGAGACTCCATTAGGATTGTGACTGCAGCTGCTTTATGATTCTGGCAGAAATAGGGACGTGAATGCAGTAGTGTCTATAAAATTGTGGCTGGATGATAGGAAATTATTTTTTAAGGTAGAAGTAGGCTTAAATATGCTACTTCAAATCCTGTCTATTCTTTTGGCACTCAGGAGTTGGGAAGGACTGGATATAACTATTTGGCCTATGTGTCAGTTCTTTTTTGTCTCTATTCTCCTGTTATTTCACTACCATCTCCTATTTTTGTAAACCCTCTGCTTTCCCAGGACTTTCCCCCCACTACTGATGTGGTGGATTTTCTGAGCGGCCAATCACATGGAATAGCATGGGAAAAATATCCAACAAGACACCTTGGAAAGAAGAGGGATATTTACTGAGAAATATACACAGCAAAGGGGCAAGGTATGATGTGGTCTCATGGCCAGATTGCCACTATGGAGTGGCTGCAAAAGCTGCTCTAAAGCAAGCAGGGGGAAGATATAGGGAGGCCGACTGTGACTTGCACTGAGAAGTGCTCTCTAACAGACCTGTCCAGACGTGGGCTAGGCTGGCATGTGAGGTAAGCGCCCATCACTGGAATAGAATATCTGAGTTTGGGGCCTGGGAGCTTGAACTATAGGAGTTCCAAGTTCCTTCTCATCACTAATATTGATGAATTTTTTTTTTCTTGAAAGGCTGTGCTCAGTTGCTTCTATCAGGCAAACTGGGAGAATTTCCATGATGAAAAAATTTCAGAATATTCAGGAATCTTGAGTCCAGGCTCTTCTGTGTTTTGCATTTTCTGAAGTCTGGAGAGCAGGCTCCCTGCTACTATGTTACCTGGAAATGTTCTGTTAACCACTGGGGGGCTGGTAATGCCTAGAGACCAGTAAAATCTACAGCCTTTATAACTCCAGTTTTCAGATACTTCTGTCAAGATTTCATACAGAACCCTGACTAGTAGTAGCCTGAGGGACTCTTGCTTCTGCTGTGTAGCCAATTGCACAGCTACAAAGAAGTTAATGGCCCATCCAGAAGGCATGCTTTGCTTTCACATTTCCTTGTCTTCTCCATGAATTGTGAGGACTTGTCCACACACTCTTTGGGTATCACATTTTGGATATAAATAATTTATCCACTTTGGAGAATTTTACGAAGTTGATTGATGTTTGAGAGTACATCTGTATGAGGTGGGATTGATTACAAGTTAAAAGGACAATTATATTATCTTCCCAAGTAAAAAATTAGTTGTGAACCTGGTCTATTGGACAGATGGAATGAAAATTATGAAACTTCTGAGTGAGGTTTCTTGAGCTGTAGTCAGGGACCATCTACCTATTGAAGCACAGGTTCCAGGGCCCAGCCCCATATTGATTATATTAGTTGTTATTGCTGTGTAACAAATCACCACTAACTTCACAGTATAAAACCATATCTATTTACTACCTTACAGTTTTGAAAAGTCACAAGTTTGGGCAGGATGACTGGGTTCTTTGCTTAAGGTATCACAAGACCAAAATTAGGGTTTTACTAAGCTAGGTTCTTATTGAAGCTTTTGGGAAATAACCCAATTCTGAGCTGACTCAGGTTGTTAGCAAAATTTGGTTCTTGGATGGCTGTCAGCTGAGGAAGGCTCCACTCCTGGAGGCCGCCCACCTTCCTCCCCACATGGCCTTTTCCATTTTCAAGCCATGTGATTCCAGCATGTGGAGTCCTTCTCACACTTGGAATCTCTCTGACTTCTTTTGTTGTCACACGTCAGAGAAAAACTCTCTGTTTCTGAAGTGTTTGTATGATTATGGTAGCCCCAACAAAATAATTTCCATATTTTAAGGTGCACTGACTTGAGACTTTAATTACATCTGCAAAATCCTTTCATAGCAATACCTCGATTAGTGTTTGAATAAACAGGTACAGGGATCTTGGGGGCACCCATCTTTAGAATTTCGCCTACCATACCTACTAAATCAGTATTTCTTCAGTGGTACCAGTGAAATTTGTCTTTTTAACAACACCAAGTAATCTGGATGAGTAATGAACTTTGAGAACTGCTGGTTTAGAAGGATAATAAGAAAAGCAGTGATTGTTAGGTAAGTGATATAGAAAACAACTGCTGTAGGGGTTCCAAGTGAAGCACCACTGATGATGCCAGTGGTTGCAGGGATGTTATGGAGAAACTGACATTTAGAAAGGGACAGTGTAGGCTTTTCAGGTAGGTCAGAAGGTGTGAGCAGAGATCTGAACATGGGAAAACATATGATTAGCTTTTCAGAGTACAATTAAATTGAATCTGGTTGGAGTGAAGGTGTGTAATTGTGATTTAGGGAAGAAGGTATGGGGCAGAGCTATACTGACTTGTAGGACCTTGATTACCAGTTCAAGGAGTTGAAATAAAGGGAATCCACTGAAAGTTTTAAGAATAATTGTGTTTAAAAAGCAACATCAGTTTTATTCCTTTTACTCCATTTACTCACTGAATTTCTCTGCAGCTGAGGGTTGTATTTTGATTTTCTTTTACCACAGTCAGTCTTGGTTGGATTCAAATGATTGCCAAGTATTTTTATTATTTTTACTCATGGGGATGACACAGAATGAGGTTTTCAAATTGTAAGAAATGAACTGGCATATGGGACAGGGTAAAATGACTCAGATTTCAGACCCTCTAGCTGAGAGAGAGAGTGACAATCTGGCTCTCTTTTAGAAGCACCTTTATATGTATTCTGAGCCCTAAAATCTTTTCTATTCACCATCCTCCAGGTACGATTTTTCCCCAAAACCCAACATGGTAACTTATTGTGGGGAGGATTATTAGTTACTACATATTCATCAGACTGAAAGATGAGAGTTGTGTAGGTTGGAGCAGGAGGTGGACTCCCTTGGAGCCGGGTTCCACAGCTTTGAGTACCAGCTGAAGACAGCAGACACAGGAGGTTATCATATGACAAGTGTCTTAAGCAGACAGATGAGAGAGTGGGTACACTGGAGAGTGTTGTTAATGTAATGATTCCAGCTAATGCTTCTTAAAAATTGAAAACAATGCACTGGGGAACAGCCAGCAAAACTGTAACTTGTGGGTTTCTGGCCTCCTGGTAGATCTACTTGGAGAAAAAGGGATGGACCTATGTAGCTCTGAGTTTTGAAAAACTCAAATTGCTTCTTAGAAAAAGCAATATACCTTACTCAGTGACATTTTTGAGGATTGAAATCAAATTACCTTCCCAAGAAAGTGGGGAATCACTTTATTTTGGTGGTAATTTTTAATCTTGTGTTTAAAATATTAAGCGAATTATAGAGAAGATCATCAAGGTTTTTCTTTCTCCATCACTGATGTGGGGAAATTCTCATGAATCACTGAACCACACAATTTAGCTTTTAGTAATATGTTACTTAGAATCATATATTATAGAACCTCAGGAATTCTGAGCCCTTAATGTTCATCTAATCACATCAGCTCTTAAATTCATTATTTTACTTATTCATTTCATGATCAAGGATAGCAACATCATGCTATGTAAGGTTTCAGGAATATAAAGACAAACTACACATCCCTGTCTTCATAACACTCACACTTTACTCTAGGAAACAAACAACGAAGTGGTGTCCTGCTGCAAGCTGAGGCTCCATTGTTATGCAGAAGCATTGAGACCTAGAGGGATGGTAAGAAGAGAGGCTCATCACTCCTCTGCCCCTTCACCAATGTTAATGAGACCTGCAGGGAGCTAAGGCTCCACACCCACCTGGAATCAATGAGACTTAAGAAGTTGGAGTGAGTTGGTACTAGTCAGCCCTAAGCTTCTGACCTCCTTGGTACCAATGGAACCAAACTGAATTTATACCCCAACTTGAAGGCAATGAAAGGGTATGAATCAATGCCATACTTTAAACAGGAAAGTTATTAGGAGCTGAAAGGGGAGCTGAACTCCCATTCCACCCATTTGCAATGAGGCACTGTAGGTTGGTGCTCCATTTTTGCTTGGCTGATGTAGCATGACCCAATGGGAAGCTGGACATACACATTCATGTAGTCTTCATACTATACCTCAATAGGGAAACTGTCTACAAAAAAGATCAAATAGGATCTAGAGTCCACTAATAAAATATCCAAAATCTACCATAAAAATCACTCATTATTAAGAACTAAGGAAATCACAACTGAAAAAGAAATGATAATCAATAGACACCAACACCAAGATGAATCATATGTTGGAATTATCTGCGAATTCCAATGCACTCATCATAAAAATACTTCAACAGCAATGACAAATTCTCTTAAATCAAATGAAAAAACTGAAAATCTTAGTGAAGAAATAGAAATTACAAAAATGAACCAAAAGGAAATTATAGAACTGAAAATCATTAAAAACAAAATAAAATATTGATTGGATGGGCTCAGTAGTAGAGATGACAGAGGATAGAATCAGTGAATTTGAGGACAGATCAATAAAATTTACACAATTTTAACAATAAATAGTGTAAATATTTAAGAAAATAGTCTTAAAAAAGGAGAGTAAAGAGAGTAGGTGATAGAAAAATATTTAAAGAAATAATATCTGAAAATTTCCCAAATTTGATGAAAGAGATAAAACTACATATTCAAGAATCTGAGCAAACTGTAAGTGGGGAAAAAATCAAAGAAATTTATGCTAAAATACATTAAAATTAAACTTTGAAAACTAAATACAAGGAAAGTCTTGAAAGCAGCTAGAGAGGAATGACAGATAAATTTCTTATCAACTGACTTAAACATTAATTTGAATTGAACATTAACATCAATTCAAATGATAGTGAATTTCATATCAGAAACACAGTAGGCCAGAAAACATGCCACAGAAATTTTCAACTGCTGAAAGAAAAGTCAGCCCAGAATATTATATCCAGCAAAAATATCCCTCAGGAATGAAGACAAAATCATGACATTCTCAGACAAAGGAAAACTAAGGATCTATCACTAAAACAGCATACCCTTAAAAAGTAACTAAAGGAAATTCTTTAAACAGAAAGGAAATGAAAACACAGGAGCGTTTGAGATTTTAGAAAGGAGAGGACATCAGAATGGGTAAAAATCAGGTAAATATAATAGATTGTTCTCATGAATTCCTTAGATTATATTTGATGGTTGAAGCAAAAACCACTACACTTTCTGATGTGGTGTTTAACATATGTAGAAGAAATACTTAAGAAAATTGCATTTAAAAAGTGGGGAAGATAAAGTAATCTAAATGGAAATAAGGTTTCTATGCTTCATTGAAGTGATAAAACATTGAAACTAGTAAACTGTAATACGTTACAGTCTGGAATGGGAAAAATATGTTTTCCTGAAAATAGAAATCTACTCATCAGCCAGAACACTTTCAGATGATTGTATATTGGTGAGAAATGCAACTTTATTATGTTCACATACACATAAAGTCATTCCAGTATTTACTGGATTGTAGTGGATCACAGAGATCTCCTTTGGCAGTACAACTTGAAGATGGGAGTAGAAGCAATGGGGCCTGAAAAAAGTGAATAAGTTCCAATATCTAAATTCCTGTTTAAGTTCCACAACAAACAGATTTCCAGCTAAAGTTTGAATTTGTCTAAGAAAGACTGTCTCTGTCTTCCCCAGACATTTTTACTTTATATTTGCCATAATATCACTGAGCAATTGAAATCTAATTCTAGCATAGGTTCAGTTCCACTGGGTAAAAGCAGAAATTAATTTTGCTGCCATAGTCCTAGTGTCTAGTTTCCCAATTATAAGTCATAAGTAAATATAGTTATGATAGAAGGAGGTCTACCATATTACTCTGGCATGTTATGTAATTACATAAATCTCCATGGAGAAGTAGCCAAGATCCTAAACCCACAGGCATCCACTGTGACCTCAATACCTGAATGCAGTTTAGAACACTGTCACTATAAGCAAACAAACTCTAACTTAGGCCTTAGCACTAACGCCTGTTTAGTCCTTCACTTATGAACTGGGCTACACTTAGGCTTTGAGAACTGATTTTACCTTTCTAATTTTAAATCCCTTTCCCCAAACCCTATATGATAACCATGGTCTTCAGGAACTTCACTTTCAGAATGAGAGAAGGATGAAGAAAGCAGCCTTCTGGCGTTTGCAGCATAGCTGACTAAAGCAGTGTTTCCACTTGCTTAGGCCTCCTTGGTGGTGTAAGGCCTTGCCATTGGAGTCAACAGAGGAGAAACATTGGAAGAAGGTAGAAAACAGCATAGTGTGAACACGTCCAAATAGGAACTCTGAGGCATAGAAGAGGAACAGGGATAGCTGTTTATCTTTTGGCTGCTTGTTCCCAAAATTCCTATTCTAGTTAGCATATCCTAACTGTGATTCTAGGAGGACATCATTATGCCCTTGGATTTTTCCTCTTGGAAGATTGGAATGTGATGTAAGTTCTTCACAGACTTCTACAGCTATGTTTTCATTTTTTTCTTTTAATTAATTAATTAATTAATATTGGAATATAGTTGATATGCAATCTTATATTGGTTTCAAGTATACAGCAATAGGGTTCTACAGTTACTCACATTATTAAACCTTACCCTAACTAGTGTAACTACTATCTGTCAACATAGAAAATGTTACAGAATCATTGGCTATATTCTCCTGCTATATTACTGTCCCCAAGACCAACTTATGACTGAGAATATTTGGCCCCTTTATCCCCCTCACCCTTCCAACCTACTGACACAACTCCTCCCTCATTGTAACCACCAGTCACTTCTCAGTGTCTCTGAGTCTAGTGTATTTTGTTCATTTTGTTTTTGGATTGCACAAATAGATGGAATCTTATGGTATTTGTCTTTCTCTGCTTAGCTTATTTCATTTAGCAGAGTACCCTCTAGGTCCATTCATCTTGTTGCAAATGGCAGGATTTCTTTCCTTTTCATGGATAAATAATATTCCATTGTGATATATATATAAATATATACATACACACATATATGTGTATATATACACATATATACATATATATATATAACCTTTTCTTAATATATTCATCTATTAATGGACACTTTGATTGCTTTCATTGCTTGGCTACTGTAAATAATGTGGCAAAAAAACATAGGAGCACATATATATTTTCAAATCCTGGATTTTGTTTTCTATGGATAAATTTCTAACAGTACAATTAGTGGGTCATATGGTATTTCTATTTTTAGTTTTTGAAGAACCTCCATACTGCTTTTCACAGCAGATGCACCAATTTACATTACTACCAACAGTGTAGGAGGATTTCATTTTCTCCACATCCTCAGCAACCCTTGTTATTTCCTGTCTCTTGGATAGTGGCTATTCCAACTGGTGTGATATGATATATCTTTGTGGTTTTGATTTGTATTTCCCTGATGATTAGCAATGTGGAGCATCTTTTCATATACCGTCTGGCCATCAGTATTTCTTCTTTGGAAAGATGTCAGTTCAGGTCCTCCACCAGTTTTTTAACTGGGTTATTTTTTGTTGTTGTTGAGGCATATGAGTTCTTTATATATTTTAGATATTAAACCCTTATTAGATAAATTATTTACAAATATATTCTCTTATGCTGTAGGTTACATTTTTGTTCTGTTTGTAAGTCCTTTGCTGTACAGAATATTTTAGTTTGATGAAGTCCCACTTGTTCATTTTTTACTTTGCTTCCCTTGCCTAGAGTGATGTGTTTAGAAAAAAATTGCTCATGCTTATTTTGAAGAGATTTTTGCCTATGTTTTCTTTTAAGAGTTTTATGGTTTCATGACTTACATTTAGTTCTTTAATCCATTTCAATTTACTCTTATGTATGGAGTTTGTGGGTAAAATTGCAATATTTCCAGAATCTCTTACCTGGCCACCATGCATCTCCATATCAATAGGCATTTCCAAGGAGTGGAGAGAAGTAGTCCATCTCCATATCAATATGTGATTAGTAGGGCCATGGGAAGTGAGCATACTCTTGGATGGGAGAAGTTAGTGGGGTCCTTTTGCAGCTAGGTCATGAGAGACATGGGTCAGCAGAAGTAGATGACTGAGTGTAAGCAATAAATGGGTTTCTCCCACTTTATTTCTCCCTTTGACTGATTTTGGCTTTAAAGGTTATTTGCCCCACCTGAGAACATATTTTTCCCTTGGAGTTACAGAGTTAGATGGTAATTTCATTTTCATTCCCTTATATGTAGCTGTCCAGTTTTCCCAACACCAGCTATTGAAGAGACTGTCTTTTCTTCATTGTATATTCATGACTCCTTTATCATATATCAATTGACCATATATGTATGGGTTTATATCTGGGCTTTCTATTCCATTGATCTATGGATCTGTTCTTGTGCAAGTACCATGCTTTTTTGATTACTGCTGTTTTATAGTATAGCTTGAAGTCAGGGAGTGTAATGCCCTCAGCTTTGTTGTTCTTTCTCAGGATTGCTTTGGATATTTGGGATATTTTATGGTTCCATATGAAGTTTAGGATTATTTGCTATACAGTTAATTGAAAAATACCATTGGTATTTTGATAGGGATTCCATTAAATCTGTAAATTGCTTTGAGCAGGATGGCCATTTTGACAATATTGATTCTTCCTCTCCATGAGTATGGGATAGATTTCCAATTATTTCTGTCTTCATTAATTTCTCTCATCAGTGTCTCATAGTTTTCAGAATACAAGTCTTTCACCTCCTTGGTTAGGTTTATTCCTAGATAGTTTATTCTTTTTGATGTAATTATCAATGGAATTGTTTCCCTGATTTCTCTTTCTGCTAGTTCATTGTTAGTATATAGGAAATGCAACAGATTTCTGTGTATTAATTTTGTATCCTGTAATTTTGCTGAATCCAGTTATTAGTTCTAATAGTTTTTTTGTCGAGTCTTTATGTTTTTCTATGTATAATGTCATGTTATCTGCAAGCAGTGACAGTTTTCCTTCTTCCTTACCAATTTGGATGCCTTTCATCTCTTTGTCTTGTCTGATTTGCATAGCTAGACCTACAGTACTATTGTGAATAAGAGTAGTGAGAATGGACATTGTTGTCTGGTCCCTGATCTTAGGGGAAAAGCTTGCAACTTTTCACCATTAATTATTATGTTAGCTGTGGGTTTGTTGTATATGACCTTTATTATGTTGAGGTACACACCCTCTATGCCCATTTTGCTGAGCCTTTATCATGAATGGATATTGAATTTTTTTTCAAATGCTTTTTCAGCATCTATTGAGATGATCATGTGGTTTTATCCTTATTTTTGTTAATGTGGTATATGATATTGATTGATTTACAAATATTATACCATCCTTGCACCCTTGAATAAATCCTACTTGGTCATGATGGATGATCCTTGATATATTTTTGAATTCAGTTCTAATATTTTGTTGAGGATTTTTGTATGTATGTTCATCAGGGATATTCATCTATAATTTCCTTTTTTTTGTAGTGTCTTTGCCTGGTTTTGGTATTAAAGTGATGTTGGCCTGATAGAATGAGTTTTGGAAGTATTCCTTTATCTCCTACTTTTTGGAATACTTTAAGAAAGATGGATATTAGCTCTTCTTTAAATGTTTCATAGAATTATGTTGTAAAGACATCTGGTCCTAGGTTTTGTTTGTTTGGAATTTTTTGATTACCAATTCAATTTCATTGCTAATAATTAATCTTCAGATTTTTCTGCTTCTGCCTGGGTCAGTCTTGGCAGGTTGTACTTTTCTAGGAATTTGTCCATTTCTTCTAGGTTGTCCAATTTATTGGCATACAATTTTTTATAGAATTCTCTAATAATTCTTTGTATGTCTGTGGTGTCAGTAGTAACTATTCCTTTTTTTACAGCTATGTTTTTCAAACTTCAGTGGATCACTGTGTTGGATATTCTTCTTGGGGCATAGGAGACTGACATTTTTTTAAAGAAAACTTACATAAATAAGACAAATAAGCTGCTTTTTGAAATGGGATATAGGGATCCCAAATTCTTAATTTCCCTGCCATCTTATTTTCAGAAGTCCTATAAGGCACCTTCTTAGACCACAAAGGCTTCACACAATACAGATGAAAACCACCAATTCAGAGGTATGACAATATGCTTAACACACAGGGCTCGACATCTACGTTCTCTCATCATCCTGATGAACATTGCAGGCTTCTACCTCTCTAAAGGCCTGCTCAGGATACTAGACAACTATTCACCAGCTCATGAAAGACTGATCCCACCTGTCTGTCACTTTCTGTCACTTAACTGATCACTTTCTGTCAACCAATTGATAGTTAAAGTCCTGCTCCCACGTGAGTGATCACTTAAGGTTATATGGCTATTAACCCAACTGACTTAGGAGAGATGCCTGTGTTATATTACTGGTGCCATGCTCACAATCTTTGGGTCTGAGTTGGTGCTTTGGACTTTTTAGTTCTTGGTCCTGAGGGTCACTCATCAGTTTCTCCAGATCTTGATCCCGCTGATATTCATTGTCATTCTCTGCTTGGTGCAGAGCAGGCATATTTTGTGTGTTTGAGATAACACATGTTATTATAGCTCATTATCCTCTGGATAGCTGTCAGCTAGCAATTCATTTATAATATTGAGGCAGACTTATATCCCAGTGTTCCTAATGCTGCTTCATGAGAGTATCATTAAACTAGGTTAATTCTCTCTCATATGACAGAACCCCTGGTTTTCAAGTATCTGAAGACAGACTTCATGTCTTCACTGAGCGTTCTCTTTTTGTATCATGTATTATATTTTCAGGATGCATTATCATGCTATTTTAATACTGAATAGTAAAACTTATTAATTTGATAACCTGCAGAAATGATGTTTCACTTAAAAAAAACCCCAAACCTGAGTCAAGACATCTGTGAGAAGTTCTGTAATAACTCAGAGTAAGATGAATTTTCTTTACATCCCTATCCTCTACTTCCTTTTTGGCTACTATTCTGGGCCTGAGCAATAACTAATCAAGAAGGATATCTCTGATTACTGAGAGTTTAGATACAATATATGCATGGAAAAGGAAGGGTCAGTTGGCAATGGCCTGCACACCATCTGAGATGCCACTTCTGCCCACTCCATCCCAGCAATACACTGTGCTATTAGCTGCTGCTATCATGCCTTCACTGCTTTCCCTGGCTCTGGGAGGAACACGTATTCATGTTTGTTCACCCATATTTTCCTTGTAAATGCATATCCTTCCAAATAAAATAGACATTTTGCCTCTCCTGTGTTCGGCATGGTAGGTAATACAAAGTAAGCATTCAATAAATAGTTGGTGATTAAATGAATAGGTACATGGAGTAAAGAACAGCCCCAAAGCCAATCTCTTTTCTTCCCCTTCTTTCCTATCTTTATCTCTGGAGCTTCTGTCTGAATCTGTCTCTCTTTTTCACACATGCACCCTCTTACCTAGGAAGGTTCAACCACATGCCAAAGCCATGTATTAATCTTTCCCCTCACTGGCCCCAGGTTTTAGCATCATGTCACCCTGGCCACTGGTTTCCTCTGACAGTGGATGCTGATTACAGGATCTGAACTCTCCTGCTTCTCTGAGTGGCTGAGTCCATTTATTCCACTTGCAGTAACTGATTCCTGTTTTGTGACTCCTATCCAGGTGTGTCCTGTAATCTCCTGTACCTAGAAAATTCTGACTGGGAATACTACAGACTTGGGCCCTTGCTACATACAGTTGGATTTCCCTAATCCTAACTACATCAGCCTTTGATCATTGCTTCATTTTCATTCATTCATTCATCATTCATTCATTCATAGGGCAAACATTTGCTTTATGCTTATTTTATTGCTGAGAAAACAACAATGGATAAAATACTGGTCCTTGCTCAAGAAACATAAAATCTAATGGACCCTCACTCTCCTGTGAAAGCCTTCATCTGTTGTCTGCTGCTGGGGCCTCCCTTGAGACTTCACCTGATTTCTGATGAGTCTGTCTGTTCCCTGGGTCCTGGTTATCATTTTCCCCTCACTACCACCTCACTGCTGCTGCATCAGTCCTGTACCTGGCCCCTGTGAATCTACTTTGGAAGGCTGTCCTCACTGAAGTCAGCAGTATGCTTCCATGGCTGTCCATGACCTTAGCGGGGCATCATCATATCCCATATAACTATCAAGTTTCCCACAAGCACATACACACACACCGGTGCTTGTGTTGGTTTTTAATATTTGATCTATTGTACTCTAACAGAAAAAAAGATTTTAGTTTTATCAGTAATGTCTTTGATTCTAAGACTTCCTGTTGCATGCCCCAAAACTTTACATTTGCATTGACTAGCCAACTGGAGACTCTGATAGGATTTCCTAGAATATGTGATGGCAAGTGCCTAAGGTGCCAAGCTCAGCTCCCTGGTTCTGTATCTTAATATGAATAATGGGTGGTGACAAGGACACATTTTTTTTTCTTCCTAATTCCATATTATCACACTGAATATATCAGGGTACATATTCATTGCCATAGCCTCCTGGGTTGAAATGCTATGCTCATGCATAATCAGATAAGGAGAAATGGGCCCCATCCTCATTTTGAAACTCAATGTACCTACAACAAAGAACCTCTAATTCTGCTTGCCATCTGCTGGGGGAAGAAAAGGCCTGTCACTGCCCCATTTGGCACACTTAAGTTGAAAGGTGCATTTCCAGCAGGCAACCGAGAGCTGGGATCTGCAGCCTGGTGTGGATTTCACCCTCATATGCCCCAGATGAAGTTGTGTGGGAGTTTTACTTCCCACACTGGGGACTAGAGTAAAATTTAATTTCTGTGTAGGAGAATTGGTAAGGAAGAGTCAATGTTCTGTAAACCATAGACTAAAATACAAAGACAAAAAGACAGATAATAAGTATATGTTTCATTTAATAATGTTCTCAGTAGTTTCAGTCGTTTTTCTGTAATTTTCATGATGAATGCAAGCGATACTTTTCTGCATATCCTTAGTGTTGAGAAAACAGGCTGGGGAAATAATTTTTTAGTCAAATATGAAACTGTACATGATTATAATACCTTGGAGGAGATTTCCTTCTACCTTCCATTGTTCTGTAAATGAAAAGTAAATTATGCTTTGTTAAAAAACTTTCCATTGAATAGTTTTATGGCAAATGTTTCATTCACTTCAATAAATAAATGTGCAATATTTTTTGAAAATTGAGATTCAGGCTTTGTAAAATTTAAGAACCCCACCAAATTAGTCTCTCTATTTCTTACTCTGTAGTAGAAAAGTATACTTTCTAACTTTTAGTTAAGTACCACTTAAATAAAATGTCTAATTCACTTCTAAGTCTTTGTGAAGCAGAAGACCTAAGATGCACAAAAGTAAAGTTGAAAGCTAAAGGATTTTTAATGTTTATGTTTCTTCTTAATGAGTGAAACCATCTTAATGAGTGGCAGCATGGCTGAATGGTTAGAAGACTGCTGTAGAAAGTGGGCTTCTGGAGGCCTCCTTGAAGGACTTCCAAAGTCACACTCTGTGGCTCTTCACTGATGCCTTAACTTCTCTGGGCATTTGATATTTCTCCTATACAATGGAAATGATAAATGTTGGTGTCCACAAAGCTCTTAGGGACCCTTGAACAAGAGGAGCTCTTTACATGCAAATGATATAGTATATCATGGTGGACCCACTTAAAACCTACAAGGGACACTCAGCAGATTTCACTTGTGAGACCACTAATCCAAGTCAGAATTATTTTAGATCCTGGGTTAATTTCTTTGTTCTGTGTTTGTGGTATTATTATTTTGATTGATTTGTGGGAATGGGCATGAGGGAGTAAAGGAAGAGGGAAGAATTGAATACACTGAAATAATTATTTCTGCTTCTAAATGTAGGATTGCATTTTAATCAAACAATAAGTAGAATGCGTGTACTGCCCTATGCAATATGCTACGAGACGTCCAGAATCTTCACAAAACCTCAAGTCTGGCTATACTTAGAAAAAAAAATTTGATTGGAAGATTATAATTGTTACTTGGTGTCCTTATTGGCACTTTGTAAGCACAGAGCAAAATATACTCTGTACTTTCTTGACTCTTATAAAACAATGAAAAAAGGAGAAGGGAAGTGTTATGTTAAAGCTGTGGCCCCTCAAAACCATATTCATGACTGGTTCACCATGGCTGGTCAGCCGTTTGGGGTAGGGCTGGGCCCTGGCACTGAATTCCTCACCGGAGGGGACAGGAGCTGTGGGAGCTCCCTTCTGGAAGGCTGAATGCCTTCTGGGGGTATGGGTATGTCAGGCAGATCGTCTGTTTCACGGGGAACCTGGAGTATTGATTCTTGGAAGGATAGGCAGTAGGGAAGGAGGGGTCGGCACCAGTAAGAACTGAAAGTAGGAAGACAGGCCCAGGACTGGGCTTCAGAGTGTGTGCTTGAGCTTTGTGGAGAATAGAGTTCAAAGTCGTACATAGTTAGGCCCAGATCCTTGTTCTATCATTTTCTTGGCAGCATGATTTGGGGAAAGATATGTCTCTTCTCAGATTCTCGGTTTATGCTTTTATAAAATGGATTTAATAATACTTTGCTGGATTATTGTGAGGATTTGAACAATGTTTGTCAAAAGCTGAGTCTAGCCCCTGACATTTACTCGTATTGGAAAGCAAACTGTGACTCTAGCCTAGGAAGATTGATAACCAGCTGCTGAATATTCAGCCACTTTTTTATATGGTTAGAATTGATCCACAGAACAAAAGGGGGTGGAGTAGTAGATAGGTCTGAGCCCAGAGGTGGTTCAAGACTCCAACTGTGGGGAGTGCTAATGTGTCTGAAGAAGAGGCTGAGGCTGACTGTAAGTTTTGTTATGTGTATGTGGCCAGTTTGCCTTTATCTCAAGCATGGCCTCATGTCTTCATCATCTTTGTATCTTCAGTACCTAGCACAGGACCTGTCACGATATATAAATAATTATAGAATAAAATCAAGTAGAAGAAAAAATACGGTATCTTAAGTGGGGTGGCCTAGATTCTGAGAAAGGCAGAGCCAGGGAACTGGCATTCTTCATTTCAATCATAAAAAGGAATCTAGTTTAATCACTCAGCCCTGCTCTCTGACACAGAGCTCCAAGTTTGGTTTTGGATATTATGAGGCTATCAGATTAAGAAATGACCCCAGAGTGCACACAAGTATATGAGGACATCAGATGGGGTCCTACAGATATGCCTACCTGGGTAAAGTGGACTGTTAGCTTGTAGACAATAAATTATTCCACAGGAAGAATGGATAATCCACCTTCTATTATACATCTGCTTCTCCCAAGATTGTTTTATATTTTTCTATAACTGGTAAGACTAAATTTATAAACACAATTATTCCAGTAGTTTTATGATTTTTTTTCAGTATCTTTTTGTGCCATTTCATATATGTGATATGCTTGATTCATTGGGCTGGGTTTATCATAGAGATAACAGGAGGTATCAGAAATACATAGCATAGAACCCAGTTTGCAAGTTCAGGAAATCTTTTGTGGTGTTAATACAGAATGTGTCTGCATCTCATGTGTTTCTTTGAGTCTTGACCCAAATATATCATCTTATGCAGAATTGTTTTTCTTGGATAAAGCCAAATCAAAAGAAATGATCAGGTGTTGGGTGGTTTCTGGATGAAAGTGTACATCTCTTGTGTACGCCTAGTCATGAGGGGGTGCATTCCCTTCTGGTTTATCTCAGGGGCACCAAAAAGTTGACTCAGAGTTTTCTAACAGTTTACCAAAATTAGATTGATGATGAACAAAATTTTGAAGTGGAGAAATGTTGCCTGGTATATAAATGTGATGGGGAATTTTGTTAATTAAAAATGATTTCTAGTCTTATACAGTATCTTTAAAGAAAATTCACAAGCCAAATAGGAGTCTTTGATAAAGCATGTCAAAAACAGGGCCAGCCCAGAATAGACTGGGCCATCCTTGATGCCTGTTCGTTTCTTTCAAACAGTGAAGGTCTTGAGCTCAGGATTATCTATCCAACTAGAGAATACCCAACTGAAGCATTTTATGGATTGAGTGGCCAGGCAATATTGGCCTGGTTTCATAGATGAGCCCAGAGTAGTATTAGTCTATGTTTTTACGGCTGCTTTGTGATCACCAATATTGATACATTTCAGAGATTATGTGTGGCCAGACATTCATTGGTTTTAGATATCAGAACCACAGCACCTGCAGGAACCTGTTGCTTTGGAGGGAAGAGCTTGTAGTACATCTCATCTGCCATGCCTAGCTTAGGCCAGGCACTTAGAAGGCAATGATGTTTGTTGAATAGTCGGTCAGTGTTGTCCACTGTGTTTTTTGCGTTGCCTTCTTTCATGGTTGCTGCTGCTTGAGAAGCTTGGTGTTCCTAGTCCTCAGTCCTGGATCTGATGTTAGCCTTGGTTACCTATTAAAGTCCCAACCTGTCACAGTCTCAATTCAATAATGATTAATGATTTAACAGATACCATGAAGAAATCTTAAAAAGGCAATGCAAAGGATCATGTCAGGTTCCCTAGTAAGTATGCAGAAGTGTGAAATTTGGTCTGTGTTTTAGCTGAGCTTACCGTCCCATGGAAAGGAACAGGAAAAATTTGAGTAAGCATTTAAAGTACAATATTCAACATTAAGAAGAACAATTCATGTGGCACAGCAAGTGTTATTGGAAATCAGAGAAAGGAGAGGAGGAGACACTTTCATGGAGGACTTGGGGCTTTTTCTGGGCATTGGCAATGGCACAGAACCTGGATGGAGGGAAAGGGATATTGTATAGAGGTACAAAGCTGATCTCCACTAGCCTTGTTGCAAGGAATTGGCCTATTCTTTATGGAGGAACTCCAGCACCCTAGAAATATCCCAAGGTTGATGGGATCCCCTGTGTGAGACTTGTCACTGAACACTGGAAAGAGCCTAGTCATTGCAGTCCTGCTGCTGGTGTGGCACAGGGAATCCAGAGAGAAGCAGTCATCGTATGTTCACCCAGCTCTTCATGGACAGGACCAGACCACTTCTGTTCTCATCCCAGCTGTGTTGCCAGATTGTCCATCCTCCCCAGGCGTGTGCTCTATTGTCCCATCTCTCCCTTTCAGGAGGTCTGTGTAGTCATTTTAATTGGCTGTTAAGTTTTTGATGCTAAAACTCTGATATTTTCTCCAGTATATTGGGATATCCAAAGGTTTCCCATCTTTCTCTAAGGTTGTTGGGTGATACATACATGAGCCTAAAGAGATTCAAGCATTTCCTGCAGGATGTCCACAATGGCCTATTCAATTGGCCTAACTGAGCAGCAGGGAGCCTTGAAAGCTCATCCACTATCTAGTACATCACCAGAACAACAAGACAAAGAATTTTGTAGGTGGAATAATAACCTTATATTGATTTGAGTGCTCCACACAAATATAGTTTGACTGTCCCAAAGAACTGTAAACAGTTAAAAAAAATAAATTATATGTGGTGCTATACACTCAAATTGGGTATTTGGGTAGCCATTTATGTACGTACACTGCTTTCTGGGTTCCATTACAGAGCTAACCCTACACTAATTTTTTTTTCTATGTGATTTGTGCATTTCCTATACTGCTTTGTAAGTATTTCAAGTATGTGTGTGTGTGGGTGCACACTGCCTTACAGGCTAGCCTGTAAACTCCTTGAGGGTAAAAATTACATCTTTTGAAATCATTCATAATGCCTACCAGATGGATTTAAGCTCTAGTAGGAGTGTAAATGTAGCCTAGTTTAATTCACAGAGAATTTGTTTTTGACTCCTCCCTTTATTACATCTACTACTCAAACTCTATGGTTTATCTCCTTCAAAAGCTTTCCATTTCTTCCCTGTGTTTGATTTCGTGCTGTGTATATGTGTATAGCCAGTCAACTTCATCTCACTTCTTTTTATTTCCTTGTGTGAGAGCCATTTTAATAGTATTTGTTTCAAGCGAAGGTCTGTTATTCAAAGTAAACACACAGAACTTGGCTAGAGAAAACTATTTGAATAATATTCATATAGCAATAAAACCTTGAAAATGTAAATATAAAATACAATATCCATGGTAAGTAATGTTATTCACATGCTTTAGTAAGTGCCACTGGGATAGAATATAGCTAATCATAGCAGAGTCATTGTCTATGCTCCATATAAGCATCTTTCATTTGAGGAACTCAAAGAATTTTTACTGAAGTTATAATATTTATTCATAATAACCATTATTTCTCACCAATTTTTAATGTCAAAAGAGAGATGGGTCAAATATTCAATTAAGTTTGTGTCTGAGGGCTCCATTTTTTTCATCTTAAAATTTAAGTTGAGTGCGCATGAGCCTGAATTCTTTATGGGTAAATATGGAAGTTCAGTTCTTTCCCTATTCCTGCTAGCTAGCTGCTCAGTGCATTCAAAGAAAAGAGTTTTGTTATTCACCTTACAATCCCAGTGGAGAGGCCAGGAGGTTGTTTTTCCCTCCTATGGAAGCTATTCTGAGTGCCAAGGCTCTGTGAAACCATTAGATCATAGATGGTAATGAATGTGGACTTATGGTACATGTGTGTGTGGTGGAGGAAAGTTAGAATTCTAGGGAAAGTGCTATTCATCTCACAGATGACTAACTGGCTGCTTGGAGATGCTACTGAGGAACAGAATCCTGTGGGAAGAGCACTGAACTGAGTCCAAACCCTGAGCTCCAATCTAGCTATGTGACTTAGGCAACAGTAATGATTATAAATACAATCAGTCTATACATTATTAAGTGATTTTTATTTACCAGGTACTTTGTATCTGTCATTCTAATCTTCACTAGGCCACCAAATTGTAGTTATTATTTTCCATTATACAGATGGGAAAGTAGACTCAGAGAGGTTTAATTTTTAAAGGTCATACTACCAGTATAGCAGCAGAGCTGGGATTTAAAATAAGTTCTATTGGAGGCCAAAGTTCAGGCTCTTTCCACTAGACCATGATGCCAAGGAGGCATCTCCAAGCCACCATGTTTTAAGCACTTACTATAAGCCAGTCAACCTAAGTGCTTAATATGTATTATTTCACTTTCTCTGTAGAAAAATACAAAAATTCTGTGAGGCCAGTGTCATTTTAAGAATCATAAACTGAAAATGAAAGGAAAAGTGACTTGTCCAAATTCATTAATTTAGTGCATGGCAGAGATGAACTATTAAAAAAAATATGTTTTCCAACTACAGCTTCTCACTTGACTTTTATAACTCTCCTGGTGTGGTGGCCAAGGCTGCTGTAAAATTTTTTTTCTTCAGTTTAAAGTTAAGGAAAAGGATGCTCAAGGGCAGGCTTCCTGGTGTTCTTCCCACTGGTGTGCTTTTCTCTTCTGTGTCCTCTGGCTCTTCCTCTCAATGGTAGGTTCCCCAAGGGCTTGTCTCCAACCCTCCTCTCTATTTCAAATTTGACTGTTCTATCTCCCCAAGGGAATTCATCTAGTTCTATGTCACTGACTGCATTGATGACTTATTAAATCTCTACTTGATGATTTCCAAATTTGTACATTGATGGCTCCCAAATGTAAATCTCTAACCCTTGATGTCCCTCTGAGTCCCAGATTTCTTCTCAGTATCTCCACTTGAATGTCTTGAAGTCATCTCAGACTTAACATGAGCCAGAACAAATTAGTATTTTTCCACACATCTGTCCAAACTGAGACTCCCACACTTCTCCCTGACCACTTCCCCCTGTTCAGGGTGAAACCTAGGAGCCATCCTTAATTCCTCCCTTTCCTTCATCTCCCACATCCAAGCCATCTCCAACTTTTGATAGCTGTGTCATTGAATTCAGAGTACTTTTCACCCTCAACTTTATGTCCCAGTTCAAATCCTCTCTATGTTACCTTGGATAAGATGATTGTTCCCCAGTTGGTTCCCTGTTACCATTCTTGACCACCTATATAATTCATTCCACACTGACATCAAGATGATAATTTTGTATTTCATAAGTCAGATCATATAATTCTCCTACTTAAAACTTTCCAGTTATTTTCCATTGAGTTTTTAGAAAACAAAACAAAACAAAACAAAACATTGTCATTGTTCTTTAACAAAAAAACCCCAAACACCTTTCCAGAACCTAAGAGGTCCCCACAATCTGTCCCTACCTACCCCATCAACCTCATCTTGTTGCACTCCTGTTGCTTGCATACCCTGACCAGATGGTCTTCTTATTTTTTTCTCAAACATGCCAGCATTGTTCCTGCCTTGTGGCCTTTGAACTTCTGAGATATTTTTCCCAGATTTATGCATGACTGTCTCTTTTCACTCAGAAAGTTTTAATAATTATTTAATTGTACTCTTTTGCTGACCATATTTGTTAAATAGGTTCTTCTATCCTTGCCAAGCAACTTTGCATTTTGTTATCCCATTTCATTCTGTTCATCAGGCTTGCCACTACATGAAATTATTTTTTTAAATATGCTTGTTTTACTGGCTTATTGTCTGCCTTATCCATTATAATGTAAGATCCCCAAGGATAGGAACTTTTTCTATCTTGTTCACTTCAGAACAGTGTCTGGTATATAGTAGGCACATAATCAGTCATTACTGATGATCAAATCACTGAATGGATAAGAAACAGGAAGTCATATAGGGTCAGGGATATGAACCCAGATGTTGGATCAGACAGATGTGGTTTTGAGTTCAGGCTCTGCTTACTAGATGTTACCTTGGTCAAATTTCCTTTTTGTAAAATGGGGATATTAATATTAATTTCATTATGGGGTTGTTTTGAGATTAACATAGCAAGGTTCCAACAGTGCTGGGCTTTCTCATAAAGGCACCTTGGTCCTTCGACACAGGGCAAGAGGAAGTAAGATCTTCATATTCCACACTGTACTTGCCCTGGCCCTGGGATAGGCAGTGAGAAAATAGAATTGAAGAACATTCGATATTCTTCAATCTGGGAAAGGGTGCAGGTCTGGAAGTGACTGATAGATCATAATGTATTATTTGCATCCACACACAGCTTCCGCATAGAGTGCATGCATGTGTTGCTCTGCACAACTAGGAGCAAGAATGGACTGGCTCTTCCAGAGGTATTTCTGCATGAGAAAACTCATGGTGATGGAAGAGAAGACAACCTCACTGAGTTGGCTGCACGGAAGATAAAACATCATTATGACACCAATCCTGGCCTAATTTGGGACACTGACCATGTGACTCAAGGTTAGACAATCTGGTCCAGAACAGTTGCAATTTCATACCAGATGTTTTTAGGCCACACACAAAGTCTGAGAATTGCTAGGCTCTAAGTCCCAAATGGCATAAATATGTCTCAACACGTTATTTGAAGTCAAGAATACGAAGGATCAGCCCTGTCGTGAACTTGAATGTACACTCAGTCCATTTGATTTTTGCAGCACTGCTGATGTTTATGCTCTTGATTTTCACCTTCCTAAACTTCAAAATCTCTCCTGTGAAGGACCCAACACGAATATCATCATCCTTAATGACCTCTATTGTTCTTTGACTCCAGTAGGCATAGGACATACATGTATTATAGGTCCTGGGGTACAATGGACTTGTGTGCTTGTCAGTTTCAATAAGTTAATGATGGAATTAAAAATACACATACTTTTTCTTTGACTTCTATTGGTTTTGCTTGTCTTCTTTTTAATGCAGTTCCTACCTATAAAATTTACAAATAAGCAAAAAAAAAAAGGAAAAAGGTTAGTGGGGTGCTTTATTATCAATGGAAGCTTTTTATTTCCCATCTCCATCTAGAAACCCCTTTTATACTTTTACAGGGAGTGTATGGGATTATTTCAGAGCTCATTAAAATAGTGGAATTGATTTTGGCAGTTTCTCTAGGTTACTTTTGTGCATTCCCCCACCCCACCCCTGTCCTCCCTGACTGAGAGAGAATTATGTCATCCAGAGGGGTTTCTTCCCTTTAAAGTAACTCTGCTCTATGTTTAGAAAAAAGATCTTTTACAGGAGAGGTTAATCACACTACTTAAGGCAAATTCACAATAGTTAAAAAAGGTCATTAGGAATTCATTCAAGTGTGACTGCTGTAAACTGACTTCCGAATTTGCAAGGGGAAAGAGGAATGCTTAGTTGTAAGGACAAGATCTGTCCAAAAATAAGGTTACATATCAGGAAAGATTATAGTCTGCTAAAAGCTGTCAAATCTCAAAAAAAAATTATTTCCTGTTTGGGAAACTCGGCAAAAAAATTAAACACTAACTTAGAATATGCTTGAATATCTATTTTGCTTAAGTGAAAAAGAACAATAGTATTAGATTACTGTCAGATTGTATATTTCTTGACGGCAGAGGGCATATCTTGGTCAACTTCCCAGCTCTGTTTTCATATCTTGCATAATATTTTGCACTTGGAAAATGTTTAGTAAGTTGGTTTTGAGTAGATTTGGATGTTTGGACTTGATTCTCTGTATTTATATTCAAACAATAGAGAAAAGTAAATTACAAAGAAAAAGTGTAGCTCTTCTTTCTAGATTGTGGGGCCATATGGTACACAGAAAATAATGGGAATCTGAGATACAAGAGACTTGGGTTCTCATTTGGCTCTGCCATTAACTAGCCATTTGACTGTTTGATAACCTCTATCAACTTTCATTTATCTTGACTTTAAACTGAGAAAGTGGGAGCTGAGTACTTATTAGCTCTAAAATATGATTATTTGAATGTTTATTTTACTCTTATTCTAGGCCTAATTTTTACTTGTATGTGTTATCTAAATGAAGTTATCAATTCATTCCTATATTTAGACACCACATTTTATATTAAACAGCAAGCACATTCTCCAGTTTTCTCAGCCCAGGGAGGCTTCTCTATTGCATCAAGCAGATATACTCTCAATATCTGAAGTTCTGAAAACTTACTTTGAGAACTTGTAAAAATAGGGCAGAGTAAAGACACAAATGACTGTCCTTGCATACCCAGTTGAAGTTTATAGTATTCTAATTACAGTGGACCTGAACCTTTGGTGAGCTGGAGTAATTAAACTATTCGGCGGGAGCAAATCATTACCCATAGGAGATGAATTTGCCCTTCTAAGATGTTGATTAGAGCCCTGAAAGAGGAAATTTACTTAATAGTGCCTGGAAAAGTGAAGGGTATTTTGTTTCCAGAAAGTTGCTTGTTCACACAAAATCAAGCCTGTGCTGTTTGTTTTACTGTGACCATTTTATAATCACTTCAGTTTTAATGAATAATTTGGATTTGTGTTAGGGGAGCGGAAGGTGGCCTCAGGATAGGTGAGGACAAATACAAATACAAGAGTGGAGACCTTCTGGGAGCCAGGGTGGGGGCTCTTTTTGTTCCATGAGGGTTCTCATGGGATTGCTTAATAAAAGCACATTGTGGGGTCATTCTGATGAAACTGTAAAATAAGGGAGGGAGAAATTCCCATCCTATAATTCAAAGACAAAGAACTCTGTAATTGAGGTAGGATTGAACACTTTTCTTATTTAAGAATAGAGTGATTGCTTTTGACAACTCCTCCCAGGGATGGGAATCCAGACCTCATTCTGCAAGGAGAAGAGGCCATTCTTGAATCAATTTACTATCAGGAGACATGCTGTCTTTTGGAGAAGCTATAATCCTACACCAAGACAGAAAGGAAACTCCTAGGTTCCTTCTAGCAACACTGAGATTGCCCTGAGAGAGTGTGGGTGCCCTGGGACCAGGAAAAGGCCGTTCCATTAGCAGCACTTGGAAGGTATGGCCAGCCGTGGGGGCTGCTTCTGCAAACAAAGCCTGCCACTAAGATGATTCTTTTCCAGAATTATTGAGAAGCAAGGGACGGTGCGATTTAAACCACTGTGATTTGCCTCTTGCAGAATATATAATATGTGTTGATTTTTAAAATTCTACTATGGAACTGCTTGTATTTTGGGAAGTTGATGTCAGCTAATTAAGAATTTCAGTGGAAAGAGCCACTCATGTCTAGGCTTGGTCTTCAAATTGAGAATGTAAAGTGTCTCCAAGTCCAAGGCTTTCCAGGCACCAGAATCCATGCCTATTGGGTCAAGCACGCTTTAGAAACATGGGGCAGTTCTAACTAGTCTGTGATTTGTTACCTAAACACAGTGGTGAATAACTTGGACTTGGGAATCACAAAGAACTGGAATGAAGATCAACCTCTAAATCTAAGAGCAAAGTTATTCCTCACTGTGTTACTGTGAAGAATCAACACAAGTGAATCCTAAATGTTCCACAATCAGGAAGCCCCAGGCACTGATCAATCAAAACAAATGCCAGTCTTAGAGCAGGAGCAGGTTTCTGGAGGCCTTAGTTGCTGCTTGTAAGGTAGTCCAGGAGATACCTGGAGGCGAGGCCACCTCCCCACTCCTATTCCACTCACCCCGTCCCCCCATTATATTGTATAATCCAAGAACAAATATATTCCCTACAATTTAGAATGTAAACCTTGTTTGCCATCCAAGGTTTGGACCACTCTTCAAACAAAACCAGTGCCTCCTGAACTTTCTCGTGACTTGGTACCTCAGTGCTTTTCCTGTTTATTAAGTAAGTCCAAACAACTTAGTAAGTATTCATGTCTTAATATAATATTTGAAACAAATAATATACAGAAATTGAAACACAAAATTACATTATCATTTATTCTGAAATAACCACAATCACTATGGGATATGTATACCTGTTGGATACCTCATAACATTTCAGACTCTGGAATCAGATTGGATGCTGCCTTGCCTCCCTCTTTTTTTATTCCATAATGAACTTTTTGTTACTTTTTATCACAGTGTTCATCAAAAACCTACTTTTGCAATAATGCAGCATCATTGAAAGTAATGTAGCAAACCTAATGTTGAAACTATGCTAGCAGTTCAAGAGATAGCTGAGAAATGTGGCTGTGAGCTTTTGAACTTTTTAAATATCTCTGTGCCCCTTGAATTTTTAAAATATCCCTGTGCCCTGTGAATTTGCTGCAGTATTCCATGATTTTTTGCCACATAGTTTGGGAGTTAGATGGAATTTTAGGAATATGAATATTTGGAATTTTGGAAATTAAATTCCTATTAAATAGATGAACTTTTGGAATAATAAATACTAATAGGTGAGATCAGCTGAAAACTAATGCAACTCAAGGGATCTTAGTGGGCATAAACTTCATATGAATAAACTTTAACTCTAAGACTCCTGGGATAAATGTGTTTTGGGCTGACTGCCAGTGAATTGAAGCCTGCCCAAGTTTATCTAATTTGTTGATTTTGAAGTTTCAAGAGAACACCTTGAAAGGGGAATCACAGCCCTTATTTTCAGTTCTTCTAATAGCCTTTATCTGCCTGCTGAAACTCAATTATGTGCTCAAAGTGGTGGAGTGTACTGTGCTAGTTTTTCATGGAATTTGTTTTTGGATTTATTGGATTAGCAAACTTATATCCTTTTTTTTTTTTCTAAAATTGTTTTTTTCTATCTCTAATCCACCATTGGGTTTTCTGGATTCCATTTAGATCTACACTTGGGGTATGGTGTTGGTTTTTCTACTGTTTTGGAGGAGAGAATATTGTTTCTGGTAATGTTGTGGAATTTCTAGAACAAGAAGGGATTTTTAAGTAACCTTCACATTTTGCTGATGAGGAGAGGTTAGGTGACTTGCTCAGGGACACATCTCACTGTGGGACAAGACAGGACTGGAAGCCAGTTTCCAGTCTCCTATACTTTTCAACTTCACTATCCTTTTTGACACAGTACTTGCTTAAAGAATTCCATCTTCGAGTCACAGCGCTTCAGTGTTCTCTGGGCATTTCATTGTGAGTTACCTCTCCTGGATCCCCAGTCTCCACCTCCTATTGAATCAGTGCTGGCCTCAATCCTACACACTGAGCAATATTTAGCCATGACTTCTAACACCACACTGAAATGCTATGGGGTTTGGGGAAGGTTCTTTCTAGTACTTTGTTTTTTGTGGTCATTGGTAAACTAGTAGTTCCTAATCTATCCAGAATTACAATATTTTGTAAACAAATGAAAGCTGATGGCCCTGTCCTCCTGAAAGGGAGGAACATATAACAAAACTGTACATATTTTAGGGGGTTCTGTGGATGCTTGGAACTCTCAATGCTGAGCTAAGAACTTCCGAGTAGCGATAGGAAGCTTTTAAAGTGTTGTTCATGACAAATAATTGCTTTGCTTCGCTAATTCATGTAAATCTCATGTCTTTTAACCTTTAATTTGGCTTACTTTTTGTATCTCTTCCCAATAAAAGAAAGAATAAAGATTATTAATAGTTTGTCTCCAAGATTGTGACAGATCATAGCCAAAGTTTCTTTGAAGGGAGAGAGCATCTATCAATGGTTTCCAAATCCAGATATCCTTCATGGGGGTGGGGAGTGGGCTTCCAAAAATAGATATGTTTTCCCTATACCCATGTAGCCTCATCTGAAGCTTCTTTCCCAGGAGGTATTTTTAACATGTGACAATGATCCTTGATGCAGCATCTGTATGAACCACAGAAAACCCAAAATTCTCATTTTTGAGAAGGCACTACCTGAAGGTTGCAAAGGTGCCAAAATTAGTGACATAGCTGGGAATTTATTGTAAAACTTCTGGCCCTCAGATCTGATTCCTTTTTTTAAATAATATTTTTATTAGGAAGTACTGCTATATGGAATGCTTTAGAGAGCAGTAAAACAAAATAATAATCAGCTTGTTCAAATATTAATATGTTTGCCATATATGCTTATGATAAAAAAATTATACCTAGACCAATTTTATTTTCATTTCTAGTCTTACCATTGTTCTTTAATTCCATGACTTCCTTCTATATTTTATTAATTTGTGGTTTTCTGATATTTTCAATCTCTTTGGTTTCAGCAATTCTGTGTGATTTTGTTTTAGATGCATCTAGTAAGCAATATAGTGCTATTATTTTTTCAGTCTATTCTGATATTCTGTTTTCCATGTTCATTTATTGTGAATACTTCTATATTTGGACTTATTTCTATGATCTTATTTCAGATTTGTGTTTTCCTTCCTTTATTAACTTTTGGATTGATTAAGTGTCAATAATTTTTTTACCCTCCTCCATTTGCCTGCCTGTCCTTCCTTCCTTTCTCCATCCCACCCATGCTCCCTTGCTTTACATGGTTATTGTTAATTTAAAAAATAAACACATGTAACATATTAGAGTGTAAAATTATTCAACATTTCTAGCCATCTCTTAAAAAGTATTTATGAATTTTAGACAGTGGTCCACTGGTAAATGTGTAACTACCAACTTTCTGGAGGAAGAAAAATCCCCTGATTTGTAGCATTTGCTGATTTCCCTGGTGTAAATATTTTCATTAAAAATGCCATGGTTAATATCAAGTTATAAATATGATATAATTGAATGCATATTTGGGAAATGCTCAGTAGCAAAAGAATTGCAGGTACAGTAGACATAGATTATCTCATTGGCATAGGAAATAGTTAAATGTAGCAAAATAATTAGAAAGTGACAGGTTTTGAGTATTACCTTTTATAACATCTGGCTATGTTTAACAATTGGCTTGCAAAATTACTGAAAATTTAACAGCTGGCTTTTGTGAGCTAGTTCTAGCACACCACTGATCTTAGTTAGCATCCATTGAATACCTCCTCACCCTTCCTCCCTCCAACACATACACAATGCTTCTTGCTATTATGGCAGTTTTTAACTCTGTTTATCTTAAATGTGTATGCACACAATATTGCTTTCACAGATGATCATTGATTATATTTATTGAAATATTCCATCAATTTCTGTTCTCACCATTTTTCCTTAATTCCCATAACTTCTTTCTGTTATTTTCCTAAAGTATATTCTTTAATAGATCTTTTAGTGGAAACACATGAGTAGTAAACTCCCTTTTTTTTCATGTCTGAAAGTGCCTTCATTTTGCTTTCCTTCCTGAAAAATACATTAGCTGGGTAAAAACTGCTAAATTGATCATATCATAGACAAATTTTCACAAATGCCTAGGGTGCCTAACTGGTTTTCTTGGCCTCACTGGAGATGGCTGGTAATTATAGATCTGCTTTGGTTATGTAACTGTATTCCTATTATGTTAATGTGTGTGTGCAATTTAATTAGTAGTTTAAAACCTATACATGCTTAAAATACTCTACAAGAAGATATGTCAAAGAAATAATCAATCTCCCCATGTTTTCTTCCGTCTGTTACCTCTATAGCTTTTCTTCTTCCTTCCTAATTACAACCCTTAAATAAAATTCGTGCCTCATCGAATTTACCGAGTATCATAATTCCTCCAAGTGCTAAAGATACCTCAAGACAAATGCTGGGCATAGAAGCCACAGGGCATAAATCTGCATAGAAGTAAAAAGCTAACCTTTTCAAACAATATGGCTTCTCTCTCACTTACCAACTTTACATCTCCCTGTAAGGCCCCGGAAGATGACTGGTTAGCCAGAGACGGGTAAGATTCCTCAAGGGAGGAACAACCTAAGACAGGCACAGTCGCAGGGGGGCCATCAGGTGAGAAATTGGGGATCAACAGAGGTGAGGCTTAGAACCTCTCCCCCCTGTTTTGAGAGAAATCTTCTGCATCCGTGGATGTTTTATTGCCCTTGTCTAGCTTGGATTAACACATAGTCTACAGGCACACACCTGATCATCTACATTTGCTCTCTTACAACACTAAACTAAGTTTTCTACCTTTATCTTACATCTACCTACCACTTCAGCATTTTATTAAAAAAAATAATAATAATACTAATAATAAAGGGAGAAATGTGGCATCCACATATAAATCAAGTATAAAAATCAAATGAATATTCATATTTGACCTGATTGTTTATGGTTCATAATGCGTGATCAAAACCGAAAGTTTCTGTGATGACTGCCCTTGTACTGTTCACCATGTAAGAACTTATTCACTATGTAAGAATTTGTTCACCATGTAAGAACTTGTTCGTTATACTTTAGAAGATTGGAGACTGTTGAGAATTAGGCTTGGGGTTGATTAATGATTGTGCATTGAGTCCTCCCATACAGAATTTTATTGTGGTTAACAACCATTTGATCAATAAATATAAGATTTGCCCTCTAAAAAAAAAAAACTGCTAAATTGACAGCAGTTTTCCCTGAGGGCTTTCAAAATATTTGTTCTTTCTTTTCTGTGATTTATTGTAACTACTGACAAATCTACTATTAATATAATTGTCATGATAATTTATTTCTTCTTTTCTCCTGTTCATTAAAAAAAAAATATCAGTGTCCTACAGTTTTGATAAGATATTTCTCAGCTAGATTTTATCTTATATACCCTTCTTAATACCCATATTTTTCTTCAGTTCTGCAGAATTCATACTTATTAATTCTTCAGATAATTTCTTCACATTTTTTCTGTTCTATTTCCATTTTCTGCAGCATTTAACAGACATAAGTTAGATCTTGTCACCTATTTTCCATGTCTTGTATCTGATATTTTATATTAAAAAAACAAACAAACCCTGAAACCTCTGTCTCTATAAGCTTTATTCTTGGTAAATTCCTCAGTTCTGTTCTCCAATTTTCTAATTCTTTCTTTAACCATTTACAGCCTAGAGTTTGTCATGCTATTAATTATTATTATTATTTTTTTGGTAAAATCTTTCTCATTTTCCAGACTTTTAACTGGTTCTTTTTCATATCTATCTGTTTTTATATATCCTTTTAAAAATAACTTTTTGCTCATTTTTAATCAAGGTTATTTCTTCACTTATCTCCCTGAACAACTTCAACATGCATGTTATTAAACATGCTCCATAAAATTTCTTTAGAATGATTATTATTCTGAATATTTACTTTGTTATCTACCTTTCTTCCTACTGTGTTCTACATGCGTTTTGTAATTTTGGTTTAATGACTCTTTTTGAGAGGGTTTTTTTGTTGTTTTTATTGTTGTGCTTCAATTTTTTCTTTCTCCTTTTAAGTGTTTCTCCTTTTTTTGTGACTGCTGCCTCTATTTATGTGACTGACTTCTATACCTTTCCAAACCTATATCTTCTCTTGCTATTTCTTGTCTTCTGTTCTAAAGTGATGCTGGGGATCTCATAGATGTATCTATCCACTGAGCCAGTGGACAACTTGATTCAATTCCTTACCATAGTGGCTAGCAATATATGTTTGCTTATTAATTTATGTTACATTATGCTATGCTATGTTTTGGTTTAAACCATCTTTAATAGGGCAGACTAGAAGTTTCATCTTCTGCCTTTAAGCAGTAAACCAACTCTGGTTTCTCTTCTCACGTCCTATTCCACCCCCACTACTCCCAGTCCCCACTCTTATTTGAAACACTTTAATTCCCACTTGCTCCCCAGGAACTGGACTCCCAAACCCTGTTGCTGCTTCCAGATTTGAAACTTGGTAGGTAGACAGCTTTGGGTCAGCATACAGCTTTGCATTTTTATTCTTTCTGGAGTCCAAAGGATCGTAACCTTGGTTTTAAGTCTGATCATATCATTTTGCTTTTCTATTCTTATATAATCCATTTTTTTGTAGAAGAGGGGATTTGACAAGCATGCATTTGATTCTACCACAATGCCTTGTGCTTTCAGAGGTTTAAAACCCAATGTAGGTAGGATTCAGACTGAGATTCCTAAACACATTCTTCATATTAATGGGCCTTTCTTTTATGTTTTTATAGAAATGTGGTCTTTCTGTTACTCAAAATAATATTGAAGCCTTTCTACATGATCAGAATAGTCTGGGCCTTTCTATTTTAAATAAAGATTTGGATGAGAAACACTGCAGGTGGCTTGGAGATGATATATCATGCATACAATTGTCTCCTGGAGTGTTATTGTCTCCTCTATTTTCCATGATGTCCAAAGTTTTATGAAAGATTCTGCACATATCCAACATAGCATTGGCTTGAGCACATTTTATTGGTTACTTTTTCCAAAGCTGGTATAGTGCCTAGAGCTAGTGATAATGTCTTGTAGCATAATGTCTGCTTATGTATGTTACATTGACCACTTTTATCCTTTGGCATTCCTAATACAGAGAGGTTTATTTTTTTTAAATGACCTCTTTCTGTACATTTTACTGATTCAGAAAAACTTCAGTCCTCTGTATTTTTGTAGATCCCTTCCATAAATCATTTTCTTTAAACCCAGAATAGGACTGTACCCTTTTGCTTTCCCTCATCTTCTAGTTAACAGAGCACACGTAAATGAAAACTAGTATCTCCTCCCTAAACCAAATAAATAAATTGATAAATAGAACAATCCAAATTCACGATAGTAGCACACTTACATTAATAATTAATGTATCTGAATTTCACACACATGAGATTCAAAAAGTGATACAACAGAAATTTTTTTCAGCAGTATCTGTATGTCATAATTGTACACAAATATAAGCCTAAATTCTAAGAGTACAGAGACTATCCTCCTGGTACTCAGAAAGCAGATTTAATGTAGCCAGACCAGGAAGGGGTTTCTTCCAAAACTGAAAATTAAGCAATCCGGCTCATCTTTATCACTTTCAGGAAATTGACCAAACTTGTTGCAGACAGGGGGAAAAGTATTACCTTAGTTTGGATCTCTTTTATTTATTTACTTATTTATTTATTTATTTTTCTGGATGTAGATTTTTTTTTTCTTCCTGGAGAGAGTTTGTATGTTTAAATGAAGCAAAATAGATATTTCTGTCATGAAGCTGCCTGGGGGAACCTGGGATTTGTCTGATGTCTTATAATTCCACTAGACTCTACATTTCTTGAGTGATTAGGCCCTCACAGTATGGAACAGAGTGTAGTGCATCCTTGGGCCCCTCCAATATCACTCATGACTTCACTAACCTTTCATCTGAATTTTACCCACCATTACAAAGTGTTCAGCAACCCCTCTAGCCTGTGTTAGAAGCCTCTCCTGTGTGCATGCTCAGCATCCTATACTGCTGTATCCTTCTATCAGGTTACCTTGCAATCCCAGAAACCTTATTACATCCTACCTTTGGACTATAAGAATCACAAGGGAAGATCCTGTAACTTTCAACTCTATGTGGTCCTGGAGTAAGTGCTAAATGTAGGCCTTCAAGTGAAGATACTTTCTACTTTTTTGAAGGGTTTTAAAAAATAAAATTGGGCTTTCTATTATTTCAGTTGAGTCCTAAGATGTGGGAGGCACAACAATGTGCCTGCTTCCATTAGTCAAAATCTCAGTGGTTTCACATAATCAGAGCAGATTCTCCCCCTGTGCACTCATTCAAGCCCAAGGTTGTTCTCTTATGGGGCTCTGCCATTTCCTGGAGCTTCATCCTCTGGTGTAGGGGAAATAAGGGAGAAGGTGAAAGCCTGAAGTTGCACATGTAACTTCAACCGTGTTGTACAGGCCAGAGACTATCCAATGACTCCAGCTAGTTAGAAGGCAGGTTTGGAAAAGTAATCTAGTTATGTGCCAGGAGATAAAGAAAATGAAGCTTGGTTAACACAGCCTTTTCCCTGTCACACTGCCATCTGAGGAAACATTGAATCTAGCTGCCCCTGTCATACAGTGAATTATAGATCTCATGTGATTTTTAAAGAAATCATAACAGATTTGCTTTACGGGCTTAATTGTCAACATGCTTCTGAGCTTTTAGCATGTCATTTGTTATACTCTATTGATGTGAACAGAAGCTGGTAGGAATATTTGATGGACAGATGTATTTTTTAACTTGAGAAGTAACTTTATACCTTGATGATAGAAATAAGACATGTTGCTGAAAAATCACAATGCAGAAAAAAATTTTTAAAGAGTAAGATGAAATTACCTGCCTGAGTCCAAACCTTAGCAAGTAATACTTATCTATCAAGGTTTATTTTCTCTAGTTTTAGTCAAATATGTATTTATAAGGCTCTCACAGTAAAAGTCATTTGAGGGAAAAAGCATTTCTTTTTCGTTAAGTGTATCTTTTTTGTAGGATTCATTTCTTCTCTATCACTAATCTTTCAACTACTAACTAGTCTGGAATGTATTCTATTAAATGAAACAAAGCAAAGTAGGCACAATTAACTTACAATAACTAGAGGCAATTCAAATGTTTTTCTTTTTCTAATTGTAAGTAAATCCACTTTAGCAATTCCTAATAAGTGACCATTTTAACAGTTGCTTTGAAGTATGTTTAAATATGAGTTTCAATATAAAAATGACTATTCCTTGAGTTTTGTGTATGATAAATAAGGAAAATGAATTTTCATTTGGAATAATCTATTTCTGCTGTTTCAAAGAAAGAAGTCATGACTTGGTAAATAAGATATAAGCATCCATTTTACAGTTTTTAAAAATTTTCCAAGCTTAGGTAGCCAACTGAAAGAGTTCATTTAAATCAGAGATATAAGACCTACTGTATAATGTGCAGTATAATTTTTTTAACTTCCGTCTACCACTGAGAAATTTATAAGTCGAGATTTAAGAGGGCAGGCTTGAGGACTGACGGACCTCCTATAGTTTCTCTGAAACCTGAAAGATTATTATATCAAAAGTCAGCATTTCATGGCCCCCCTATATCCATAAAGAAAATTAAAATCATATGCTGCACAGCAAGCTTAAACCATTCAGAATGCTCATAAACATATTTAAAGCCAAAATTACAGCTGTTTCTTGACTCTCGGTACCATGTATAGCTCTAGATATGGTTCTTACATTGCTGTGCACACGCTGTAACAGTAATTACTGTATTTTAAGCAGCACGCTATTCTACAAGAGCATTCTTTAGTGGTGATACAGCGACCTGGTGACAAAGAGCTCCTCCTGTACCATATAAATGCCTTCACAAGGAAAACACAGTGTGTCCTTAGTGTTCTGCTAGGGCTTTGTCTTCCTTTGTTAGGGAAGGAGATAACAGGTTTTCTCAAATAGAACCAAAGGAAGCATTTCATTGAACATACACAGTTTGGTAACCCACTGGCAGCTTTTTTTTCCCTGGACTTTTGATGCAATTTCAAATTTGGAACTTAATAGGTTACATATCAATTTAGCCGAAAGACTAACTGGTGCTGATGGTAGTTCCAAGCTTGCGTGAGCACCTTTTCCTGCCACTGTGCTCTGAGAAAAGGATGAATCAACAGTCAAACATGAACTTTAATTAACTTCCACTTGAACATACCATATGTTATACAGAGATGTAGGAAGTGTGAAATCCTTTGCAAAATGGAAATTTCTCAGGTTCTCACACAGTGAGAGCACATTTGTTATTATTATTTAAACCTCTACACTATTATTTTTTTGTTTTTATTGTCTCTTTTGCCCCCTCTTTCTGAGTTTGAGGTAATTACTTTTGCAGCTTCCTAGTAGGGAAGGTAAAATGTCTGTAGAAGTGATGACGGACCATACAATATGAGCTAACACTTGTCTTTGGAAAGTACTTAGTGTTAAGTTTGTTGTCTTTGGTACACTTCAACCCAGCTATATTTATATTGCCATCTCTCTAATATGATGTCTAGTAGGAAAGGTGCCTACCAGGTATGCCACAGTCTTTCCTTGCCTCAGTGCAAAATGTACATCTAACCCTGCTGACGGTGGCACTTATAGAGTAAGTAGTACTTGGCAGTTCAAAGCTTAACAATTTGGGCTAAGAACTATCTCCTAATGATATTTTTGCAAGGATGTTTAGATTATGTAAAGCTTCCCATCTCTTAAGTAGATAAATCAAATGTTATCTGGTAGGAATTCTATCCCTTTTGGAAATAAAATTAAGATAGGCTATTTATATATTCATTTCTTTTCTTGAGAAAGATACTAAGCATGAACTCTGCTGAAAGCCTTTGAGTACAGCTCTAGGTATATTTCTAAGGAGTCCAGAAAGAAACAGGGTTGGGTTGCGCCTAGTATCCAAAGATCTCTAGCAGCGTCATTAGCCATGATAGAGAAATTTGCTAAAGACTACAACTACACAAATAGATGGTTCTGCAGAGGGTCTCCTCTGTTTGGGTTCAGAGTCAGTCTGCATCTTCCGAGTACCGTCCTCCTTGGAAGAGCCTAATAGCTGGCCTTTAAACAGAAAAGACTTTTCTTCAGGCAAAATCTTTCATGTACTTTTATGTGAAATCAATAAGTGTGAACTTGCTTTGGCTAAGGAAGGAGGTTGAGAGGACAGAAACTGATTCTAACTCAACCTCATGTTTTGTCTTCTCTGAATCTTCCACACTTGAAACCTCAGAGGAAACTTACAGCTTCTCTGAGCACAGTCTGAAAACCATTGACTCAAGATACCTCAGACTCCCTGGGGCTTATTTCCCTTGACCTCAAGAGGTGTTACTCTTTACTGTCCATCTTCTCTGATGGATTGAAAGGGAATATTGGAAACTATGCTTGTGTGTGCAAGATATTTTATAATATAGATTCTCCTAAAAACAGTGGAATTTCTGTTTGTATACAACAATAGCTAGCAATACACATATATTTCCAAACATGGGAAGGAAAACTATGAATACACATATGTGGGTGTTTACAGAATCAGAGTTATGCTTATGCAGAATAAGTAGATGCTTATGCTGTGTGAGTAGAAAAACTTCCTCAGACAAAATATACTTCCCATTGACCCTGTTACATGTGTTGGGCCTCCCATTACTTACTCCTTTGGGTAAAGGCAACTATTGAAAAAGAAATGTCAGCCTGGTTATGGCATATATTTTGACATTATTGACCTTTAATATTTTATTTTCAATTCATCTTGTAGAGGGCAAGATTAGAGGAGTATATGAAACACATGACTGAAAATATTCAAATAGAATAGTAGATACAGAGAAGTTGGGTTTCAGGGAACATTATTAAGGTTGGTTTTGGAAGGGAGAGACTGACCAGCTGCCGTGTGAAACAGGTTATCTGAGACACTTGTACCTTTAAAATCAGAAGTGTCCAGAAAGGAAGATAGGGTTTCTGGGGAAATCTTTGTCACTTTTGCAGTTTTGTAACTCCTTAGAGTTTGTATGAGTATAGCCTGTTTAGTAAATAGTTGGCATTTGTATGTGAAAGGCAATGAGATGGAGATTGACTTGATGGCCTGGGTTGTGCTTAAAATTTTCTAATTGTGTTGATTTGCTTCCCCACAAATCTCCTTACTTTTAGTCTCTTTGCTTCTTATTGAACTGTCTAAGTTCTCTTTCCTAAAAGTTGACTTGAGTAAAGCATCCCTAATAGACTGTTGACTGTTTTGTTGCATTTAGGAATACATAGAATAAATAAATTTCTGTATCTATCTTGGGCTGCATAGAAGGGGTAGGGGAGTGATGGAGGTGGTGGCAGTCTGTCCTTCTGTAGCTTTGAGCAGATGAAGAGCAAAGAGTTGGGCTTGACAGATTCTAAAGGATCTATTTTGCATCCAGGGGTCAGTCAGTTGACTATTATCGTAACAGCTTTGAAATTACTAAAAGCAAAAGATAGACAACCACTCTATAGCAGATAAAGTTTTATCTGCATACTTAAAATGTGGATTTTTCCATAAGGATTCAGAGGAGAGAAATATTTTTAAAAAAATAAATAATAAAATAAATAAAAAGCCAGATGAGAAAGGAGCCTAAAATGATAAATTACAAAGTTCTAAATGGCATTACACTTGAGCAAGTCAAATGGCTACCAAATGGAGTTTCATTTCTCATTTTATTTATAAACATTCACATAAAATTGCAAGGAGAAAAAAAGAAAAATCCTTGAACTCCTGTGAAAGACATTTTGTGCCGTGTATGTTGAATTACTATTAAGTATTCACCTGTCTTAAATGGGCTTTTTCTCCAGCCTCTGCGTCATACATCTTAATGTCAGTAACATCTGCAGCAGAATGGTAATGTGGATCAGTGAAGATAATCACCAGTTAATAAGAGCTTCAAATTGTGCTTTGGCTAGTGTACATCCTCTAATGTATTTCTTTGGATAATTTACCAGTACAATTTTATTAAATGCTTATGCTTGATCAAAAAGTGCTTGTGTATGAAATTAGCTGCAAATCTGAATTTAAAAAAAATTTCTAGCACAGTGGTCTTCTTGCTTCATGCAGCCATTATCTTGTAGTTTTCTTTTGAGCTTAGATCTCAGAAGTCATCATTTAAAAATCATCCTTTGTTTCTGTGTGGGTGCCTCGGTGATGTGGCTATAATCTGGCTCTTTTTTACTAAGTCTAAGCACCACTAAGATGAGAGGTGGAAAACCTATGTTTTTTCCCCCTCCTTTGATAACTCTCAAGTGCATTGGGTCTTGTGGGGAAACTTTGACCTTTAGTATTTCTGTTTTTGTTGCTCTTTATTTATTTTGCTGCAGAATGCGATTGGTCATGAAAAATAACCCAGAGGCGATGCAGTGCGGTGGGTAGCGGAGGGAAGGTGGAGGAGTGACCTGGTTTTGATTAGTTAATTCAGATTAGGGAGTAAATTCTGATTTCACAGCTGCTGTTCAGGTTCAATGGCACTACCAAATTTTCCCTTCCAAGTTCCCATATATAAAGCTGACAGTTTCCTCGGCTCAAACCCTTTTTAATGTTCCTCTTTGGCACAGGCTCTACCTTTCCCCCCATGATTTTCAGTAGCCTTCCTCCCCCATGCAGCTTTGCCAGAGCTACACAGTTGTGAGCTTCAAATCTCCTGTAATTCCAGTCCTAGCAGGCCCTTAAAAATGTAGCAATGCACAGATGTGCAGTGAAAATTTTTAAATGTGCACTTTCTTTTAGGAATATGAACACTGAATATCACATAAACCTCTGATGTTCCCCTTGCCACCTTCTAGAGCTAAGCTAACACTTCCTTCTGTGTTTATGTTCGTGGCTCTTAGGTACGTGGTCGGCCCTGGCTTTTAGTTCTCGAGTTTTCCCATCTCTTTTCTTCTGTGCCAAATAGCTTACTGGTTTTATGATGTGGGCAGGGGCCGATGAGGGAATAGTTTGTGTCCACAGCTTCCATTTTCATTCATGGCCAGGGCTGAGACCTTAGTTAGAGAAAAGACTAGTTCTCCACAAAGCTCCCTTTTACAGTTTAAATAAAGAAATGATAAACAGCAGAAGATCAATAGTTTTCCAAAGAAGCCAATATGTACCAGTCATGCCCAGGGGCACTGTTATAACTGAGAACCTTAAAATGAGCCTTGAATTGTCGTGCCATTTCAGTTTGTTTTTTCTCCTTATGATTGCGTCCCTTAAAAAGAAAGGGGACTAAAAGGAGGGAAGAAGTTTGAGAATTGAGACTGAAATGAGTCTGATCATTTGGATGTAACAGAGTAAAGAACAATCCTCAATTCTGGAGGCTTTCTGTTGTTGTTGGGGGTGGGTATGGTTACACTGAAAAAGAGTTTTGCACAATCCACTCATAAATAAGTCCTGTCATATGAGCCTGCATTAACTTAAACAGGTGGTGTGAGTATTTTGTGGGAAGCTGTGTGTTGGGGGCCAATGGAAAACACCCTCCTAGGGGACTCCATGTCCTTTGAAATAGCAAGAAGTGACGGCTGTAATATTTTGCTCTTGTAAAAAAAACAGAATTGTGGTAGATGTGCATCTTCCTATCCTCCTCCTTACAGGGTATTTATCAAGTTAGGCTTTTCCCTATTTTAAATATGGGCAATGGTCCTTCAAATTACAGAATGAAATCTTCATGCATCTCAGGGTTGTTGGGTCTTTAAAATGCCCTCTCTTTAAGGGACCTCACTAAAGTGAGGGATCTTGATAATGACGCTGGTTTAAATAATGTGCTGGTAGCAGACGGGTTAATAAGCACGAAGCAGAGCCGAGTGCATTTGCATCATTTGGTGTCTGGCTTAGCTGTGAACGACAGCAAGGGATTTCTGCATGTAGGCCAGCTGGGTGGGCTGCTTGTCATAGTCTAGCAATGGTCACTTCAGTAAAGCTTGTGAGTTGCTTCACTGTTTATTGCCCGAAGTGCCTGTGGCTACAGAGTGCTAGCTGAGGTGGAGAGTTAATCCAGGATTAACTGATGGGAGTTGGAAAATACTGGATAAAAGGCACTGGGACGTTTGCACTGATCAAAACAAAGAGGTAAGATGGGGACTGTTAGGCAGGAAATCCAGGCTCATGCTTTTCTGTGTATGTACAGAGTAAAGCTGAAGACAGTACAAATCCAGAGACCAGCCTACTGCCGTCTCGCTGAAGAGGAAAAACCCAGGTCCAGTAGTTAGGACTTTTGGTCTGGAAATCAGGAGACATAGTCCAGTTCCAGTTTCTGTGTTGATCTCTCAATTCAAGCATTCCTCAACAAGCCACCAGCCAGTAGGAGAGCAAGTCACTTCGCTTTCTGTCCCTGACATTTGCCCACCTGTGATGCGAGAATGGTACCCTCTGCAGTTTCTGTCCTCACTGGGGATTTGGTTGATGGATAAAATAATGGGTGTGGGTGAGCTTCAAGTTCTTTGGTGAAAAGGGGCTCTAGAAATCCACCCTTGCATGTGTTGTTTGATAATGTTGGCCATCTGCCACGACAGGGATGGCTGTCAGCAAGCTGCTGTGCCTCGCACACACTGAGCCTGAGCACCTTCCGACCTGCCTGAAAGGCAGCATTTAGCCTCGTGTGGAGGCCCACCTTAGTTATTGACACCTTGAAGTAAGATCCACTTAAATGCAAGGTGAAAAACAGCTCTCTCTCTCCCTCTTCTTTTTTTACATATCCTAAGTCTTCCATTCGTACAAATGAAAATAAGGAGATTTATGAAATGGCAAAGCAAATCTTCACGCTAATCAACAAGAGTTTAGAAAAAATCAGTCAGGAGCCCTGAACACGCCCGTGGCAAGTGTACTGCTTCAGCCTGCAAGAGATAAAGTACACTAGTGCGTATCAGTTAGGCTAATGTATTCAGAGTTGTTGCCATATCACAACCTTATGTTTGATTTTCTTATAAACTAATAATTTCTTGAATGAACTAATACTGTTACAGCCACGAGTACCTCTACCTTGTAGAAGTTTTTTATTGTTGTGTATGCAACTAAATTGAAATATCTTTCACTTGAAATATTGACTTTAATATCTCATTTGAAAAATTCATGAAGCCTTTGATGTTAAATCCATACTCAATTTAGCCAAATGCCATTAGAATATGCAATACGCCTGAATACAGAAAGCATTATTGTCTGTTTCTGCAGAAGAATTACATTTTATGACTGTAACGTCAGGATCTTTTTTGGATTTGTGCATGAGGAAAAGAAAGGGAAAGGCAACACATTAGATGCAAAATGAAAAGTGGTATTGATTAGGCTCTCATTTACCCACTCTCTGCCTCATTCCCTAAATGCATGGAAATAAGGGCTGTGCCACTGCAGCTAACAATGCCCCATAATGAATGGAACAATCTTTAGAAAATTAGCGTGAGCATGTATGATAGTGCACAGATGTTGCTCCGAGTAACTGTCACACATTTCTTTTACATCTCCATTTACATAAGTCTCCTTATTTCCTAATAGTATCATAATAGAAACATGACAATAGTTAATGATTTCATAAAACATGTAATGTAAAGGCTGTCAGAAAGGTGGAACGTTCATCGAAACCTATAGCTATACTGAATTAGAATTACATTTCCTAAATGACTCATGTTAAAAATATCCTTCTTGAACAGAGAAAGACAAAGACAGGTATTTAAAGCAAAACAAAACTCAAGCTTTCAGTAAATTAAAAAATTTCCCCCCAGTAAAACACAGACCAACAAATATTGCAAAATCCACTGTGTGCTAATAGAATGTTTTTTGCCTTTAGTAATTTATGGCCACTTCCCCCCCATCTATCGATCACATTTTAAAAAGTAAACCGTGTTAACATTTTAAACTATAATGGCTCCAGAAAATGTTTGATTTTTATCACTGCTAAAACATCCTCACAGCATGTGCTTTGTTAGCCAGTGCAGGGGAACAGGATACTCTTTTTGGAATGAAAAGGTGAACTGCACAGTTCACGTTTACACAGGTATTCGGTGATGCCCCGAAGGAACAGCTAGAGAATGGTGCTGGGAACAGGCCACACTGTTTTTAACAAAACATTACAAGAATTTTTAAGAGAAAATGACAGAGAACACATTTATGAAATTGGAAAAAAGGTGGAGGGGGAAAAAGATGGGGAACGGAGAAACCCTTACTCAGTGAGATAACTGACTGGCGGGAAGACTACAGCTCCTTTGGACAGTCTGTGACGCAGTCCTTGAGCTCCAAGGGAGTCAAGCCCCGCTGGCTGCCTGCTCTGTAGCACCATCTGCTGGTCAATCTGCCGTCTCTGTCAGTCTGGGTGGGGAACTGGCCTGCTCTGCTCACGACAAAGGTCACCACTGACCTCGGTTTTAACACACAGCATGTGATGCATTTTTCACTAATAGGGGGAGAGGGGAAACTATAGTCGTATTAGAGAAGGCTCAATGGACCTGGAGAGCATATTGAATTATCAAAGTGACTATTCATAGCATATTTTTGAAGAAAAGAAAGCAATACCCCTTTTTTATGGAGTGAGAAGTGTTAAGAATCCCACAGATTCTTAGAACAAGACTAAACCATCTGTGTACAGAAATTTATTCTCACCTTGATCCTTCAACATCTTGCGTATCTTCCATTCTATTAAATTAAGGCATTACTGAAATATGTTTAAAATTGAGCACCATCCATCATAGAGATTGAGCTAGAATATCTACATAATATTTACACATCTCAACAGGAAAAGTAATTTTTCTTTTCAGGAGTTATCATTTTTGAAAACCTGGGTTGACTTGCAAGCCACCGTCTGCTTCATTCCTTACTAAGCATTTCCTCAGCTGATGCATTTCACTGATTTATCTCACTGATATGGTAATAAAATCACTGGTCAGTCAGACACACAGAGGCTGGTAGCCATGTGTTGAATCACCTGCTGTTCATTCAGATAGAGGTATGCCAGTGGGACTCAGGGACCCAAATGTGTTAATCTGAGAATTCCCTCGGCAATATCCCTGGATTACAATATTGCTGAAATATCCGGTATATTACTGCAAGTTAAATACTTCTAGAATTAATTATTAAAAGTGTATTTACCAAGGTTTAGCAACTATTTAATATGTGTTGCTTCCCAATGGGAGATTAGCCTATCTAAAGGCTGGGGAATCCTGGGGCCTTTGGAATTAACAGATGATAAGCACCTGATTAAAAATAAATTAAATGCTAGTTAAAGTATTTAGGGAGCTCATTTAAAGTACGTCATTAGTAAGGAGTTTCCCTGTCCCATCTTTATTATTTTAAATTACTAACTTTATATACTGGAGTTGGAAACGTGACGACTCGGGTGAATGACCATATTTCTTAATTACTTTTTTCCCTTGTGAGAGTTGTATTTTTTAAAGGCAATTTCTAACATTTTTGTACCCCATGAAAATAGGTATCTTAAGCTACAGAAATTTGGAAGCATTTGATAAGAATGCTTATCCGTTACAGGCTGTTATAGGGTTTTCCTGTATTTTTTGTTTTCTTCTTGGAAGGCACATGTAAATGCCCTGATTCTACTTTCCAAGTTTTTTCTGGAACTAGAATTCTGTAGTTAATGCAAGAAAAAAGAATTCATTCTCTCTTATACAGTCCTTCATAGGAAAAAAATGTACATCATAATTTATGACAAAATGGTTTGAATTCATCTTTCAGATGTATTGAGTGCTTACTATTATTGTTATTTGCCAGCCTTGTAGTAGGCACATTCACATACTTTTTTTTGAGGTCAATTTTCAAGGAATTGTCACACTTACAAAATTATATGCATGATATGCACACTACCAGTCTGCTTAAGTTGGAATCAGAAAAGTTCAAGAGCTCAGACCAACACAGATCATTCTGATACAGAGATTTTGGAGGAAACAGGATTATTTTGAAGCCAACTCAGAACACCAATGGGAGCTGCACATCAAAACAGGTCTAAAGATGTATTTATAGGTGGAAATGTATATTTTGTCTGAATCCTTCAATTATGCTTCATGTGTTTGAATCAATTTCTTTGTATCTAAGGTGTTTTCATCATTTGAAAAGTGAAAGTTCCTTGAGACTAGGGTCTTATCTTTATATAGTTGAAAGACATCCTGACTCTTAGTAGATTATGCTTGATACAAACAAGTTAAAAGTAATGATGACTTTGAACTTGGAGCTCATTCATATCGATGTCTGAGAGCTGTTGATCTGTAGGAAAGATATTAAGAGAAAACTGAGTGGGACTGGGAGAGTTGGGGACATACTAGAGAGGCCAGACTACGGAGGAGAGAAATGCTGTCTTTGATAATGAGGCACTGGCTCCTTCTTGTCATTCATCAGCAATGTTCTAGAAGAGGAGGTCTCTGAGCTGAACAGCAGATGTATGTCTTTAGATATTTGAAAGGACTAGATCATAAATTAAAGATAACTGTGCAGGTGCACATCTTATAAAAAATGTGACAGACATACCACATTTATTCAGGTAGAGCATTCCTGATATTGGCCAAGTGTAGGCCAAACAAGAAATAACCATCAAAAAGGACTTGGAGCTGGACTTGGACTTTTGGTAACAGAAATCTCCCTGGAACCACAGCCTAGATTAAGTGATGGTAACAGGAAAACCTCATTACTATACAGAGTTGGAGATTGATTTGTGTGGATTGTGGTGAAGAGCTGAAAGTCAATGATAATAATTAAGTCAGGTTATCTTAAGGATCAGGGATAATCAACCTAAAAGACAAAAGGAGTTGTCTTCTTCATTTATCAACCACATCTTGAAACTAGAGGACACAACTGCTTAGGGTTCCTGCATTAGGTAACTCCAAAGGAAAACGTAGCCTTTCCACACATTCTGAAGATAAATGCATCTAAAATGAACTCCCCACAGTTACTATGGGTAGAGTGCCCACCACAGGGAGAGTGAATAAAACCAAGTGAAAATAGAATGCATCTTGGCTGTGCTCACTGGCCATGGCCAGTGGTCAGGCAGCAGATGTGGTCTTTATGTTACTAGCAGAGGCTTTGAAACCTCTCCTGGATCACCTCCCACCCTCATGGCTCCCTGAGCAATGCTGATAACAACTGGCCAAGTGACTGATGCTGCTACTGAAATTACCTCTTTGGTCTCACACAGAGCCATCCTCGATCCATGGAGAACAGCCAGCGTGTCTGCAGAGATGGCAACTTAGGGAATGAATGCCTCCCATTGTGCAGCAGGCTTGCATTATTCCATGGGACACCTTTCAGTGGGAAGGATATCTGATAATATTTTATGCTGCCAGGCAGTATTGGTAAATGCTGGACAGTTTGGCCTTGAGAGGTGACTTGTATGCTACAGAAGTGTCTTAGTTGATGACAGCTAAAAACACTGATACTATATATGTGCATATGTAATTATCATAATGTTCAGGTCTAGAATTTGTGGAAAAAAACAACTTTGGAGTATATGTCTATGGTATGTTACTCATAGTGAGACTATACTACTTTAACATCAAATAAAAATTCTTGTTGGTGCATTAGCACCAGAGCCAATCCATTCTTAATTCCTGAAGCTAAAAAGATCACAACTGACTATTTCTGAAGCAGAAGATATTTGTTTTAAAACATTGGGGATGTGGAATTGGGCTCAAAGGGTATGGCTTTCCTCTGAGGGATGCTTACGTCTCTTGGTACTTTATATTTTGCTTGGTGCTTTGGGAAAGAAGATGGAAGGGGATGCTCAGGGAATACAGTTCAAAGTTGAATGGATTATTAGTAGGTGGGTCATTGAGAAAGCATGAAATAATTATTGATGGTAGCTAACCTTTTCTGAGTGCTTCCTGTGTTCTAGGCACAGTCCTAAGTTCTTGCATGCCTGACCTAATTTATTTCTCCCAATCTTCATTGAAGTAGTTGCTGTTATTTCTGTGTATTTTTCAGATGAATAGAACCAATGCTTGGAGTGGTTAAGGACATTGCCTAGCCTTGTAAGTGACAGAGCTGGTTTTGACTTTGAGTATCTAACTCCAGGGTGCTCAGGTTCTTTACTGTGAGTGTTTGGGTAATGAGACAGTTGATGTCACAGGAAATTGAAGGCCTTAGGGCTAAAAAAAAAAAAGGTATTATAAACTATATTTAAAACTCTCATCAGGTATAAAGACTTGCAAAATTCAAGCACTGTCCCCCATAACTTAAGATACAAAGCTCACGTATCATGAGAGGGTGCCCTCCCTGATAGCATCGCTACCTCTCCTCTGTGGTAGCTGCGATAACGAATTTGATTGGTGCATTCCTGCATGCTTTCTTTCTCTCTTTGTCCTTAAACAATGGACCCTGTTGCCTTGCATTGCTTTTAATTAGGTTCTGATAGGAGAATTTCTTTGGAAGCTGAAAGAAGGAACCTAGAAAAAAAATGGAAACCATAGAGCTCACCTCCTCTGGGAGTGTGCTGTGCAATATTAAGCCTGTCTTACAGATTTTCGGTACTTTCTCAGGATTGTATTAAAGGTCTGAGCAACGTTGCCAGAATATTTTCAGGGAAAATGTTTCTGAACCACAAGTACACAAAACAGATCTCGAAACGGTTGCCCTTTCCTGTAACTGGGGGCAGAACCGAATTTGCCCTCTTGTCTTCACTGCGAGATTGTCAGAATGGCTAATGTTCTTTGATTCTGTTTCCTGGCATTTGGAAAATGTACCCCAAGAAGTTAAAATCCTCCTCCTTGCTTGGTGCTCTGTGGCAGCTGCCTGCCGAGTGGCTTCTGGTTGTTCTGTGAAACGTGTGGGCAGAGGAACAGAAGGGCTGAGGAAGGAAATAGAGTGACTGGAATAGAATCCGCCGGCAGAATATTTGTAGCTGAAGGTGGAGCATATCCAGAGGACACTGTTGGGAATGTTTCAAAATCACAGGTGCACTTCTGCTCTCTGCAATTTAAAGACACATTGCAAGTGCAACTTGTTGTAACTGTTTCACAGAATGGCTACATGGCTTCTTTATTTCTAAGTTAGTGTTCTTGTGGGCCTTCGTTAGGCAAAGGGAGATGAGCTGAGTCTACTTCCAGGAGTGAATGCGTTTTAAAGCAACTCTATTTCTACAGTACCTGTACAATGGAGCCTGTAAGAATTCAAGAAAGGTTTTTTGAAAATATGAATAAAAGATTTAATAATCTGAGCAACTATTGAACCACTGTGTTGTATACTTGAAACTAATATGAGATTGTATATCACTGAAAAATAATAAATTAATTTAAAATATAATATATTCACAACTACTACACTTAAAAAAAAAAGAAATGTCACATTTTCCAACTTAAGGCTAGTCCAGTTGTGTAGAAATTCTTACTTATGTCTGCACTTATCTAGTTCACCTCTCAGGAGGGACATGGCTAAAGACTGCTTCACACGTAAGTGGATTCTGAGCTGACTTCCAAGGTGACAGGAAAGACCTTCCTATGCCCACACCTTTCATCTATTTACTAAACCCTGAAATTCCACCTGAGGATTTTTTTTAAAGAAACATAAGGAGGAAATAAAAGAGAAACTCCTAAAAGTAATAGTCCAAGTTCTAAAATTATATATCACCTCAGTAAACTTTTTTGAGTACTTACCCCCAAATATGCATATTTATTGATACATAAATTATATATATAATACTGCATGAATATTTTAATACATAATAAAACATATGCAAACGTTTTAACTGGAGAAGACAAAAGTGAAATAAGATACTTAGTAATGGTACTTTGCTTTCACAAAAATTATTATTATTATGACTGTGATGGGTTATCATAAATTTTTTTTATCATCTTGGTTTAGTACTTGGTGAGGTAGGTTGGTCTGGTTCTCAGTTCAGCTTGTTTTAAAATTTTCTTTTGATATCTGTTATTGCTAAAAAGAACACTCCACTAAAGTACGTAGGTAAAATGAAAAGGATGTGCTGTATTTCCTAATTTGTGATACTCAGTTTTTAGTCCAACATAATACAAGCATTTGCATTGCTTCTCAACAATCAAATGTCCATTTTTCCTAATGCTAATCAATTGTCTTTGCAAACCAATTAGAAGGTATACATTCTTACATTTTAAATAAGTGGACCTAAATTCCTCTGAGAGTTTTGATCTGGAGCATTTTTAAACAGCTTACAGTATTGTATTTTCAAGTTGTTAAGAAGTATGAAGATATGCGAGCTTTTTATAGGTGATTGACATATCATTTTCAGTAGTAAAATCATATTAAAATGGAAATGATTCTAAATACCAATTTTTAAATGTTCTTTCCATGACTCTAGGTTTAGTTTTAGTGTTTTTTTTGTTTGTTTTTTGTTTTTGTTAGTACAGTATTTCTCATCCATGGTTGAAACATCAAATTCAACCTTAAGGCCAGAAGTATGTTTTTTTCCCAAAAAAAGTCAGCAAAGTCATACACCCCTTTTGATTTTTTGTAGAAGAAAAATGCAAACATGTATGTAAATGTCTCAAGACTTTCTCATTCTTGGTCATGAAATAATCAGCTAAACTCTGTATGGTACAAATGATTTTTATGAACTCTTTCTATCTTATTGCAGAGAATTATAAATGTTTGACTGTATTTTAAAGGTTTTGTGGTTGTCATCGCTGTTAATCCTGTAGGACTGACACTTTTAGCTTCAACTTTCTTGATGTAATAGTTTATGAATGATGCCAATGGAAAGTTTTTTCTGCATAAATTTTAACTGTTCTCATCCATTTTGTGAGGCTTAAATTACAACTTGATAGCATAGCGCACAAATATACTTAAGTAGGCCTAAGCAAACTGCATAATATCACAATAAACTGTAAACACTCTGGTGCACCTCTGTTAACCCTTCTGCTCTTTTCTTGGGGTTTTTCAAATAAATTATGTGATATATGACCACTTGAAAGGCTGACTGAGTGGAGGTACTAGAGTCAATCTGTATTGAATATTAGGAAAACTTAATTGTTTTACATGAAAAACACATATGACTAGAAGAACTAATATTTTCCTTTCTAGTTACCCCAGTATATCACTGTACACATCCTGATTTAGAAACTGTCTTGATAATATTGACCTGCTATAATGCAAATCTTGGGTGATGGAAGTACTTGAAGAAATTATGTCACTCAGTATGAATTAATTCAACCATTTTGAAAGCAGATTTTGATGGGGGGAGAACCTGAGGGAAGTAAATAGCCTTGTCCCTTGTGGTAGGGCTTGGCTATTGAAATTCCAGGAGACAGAGAAGGTAATGTACAAAACTGAGAAGCTTGGAGAATGAAACAAATTCTGGGCTTTTGCAACCTTAAGTTCTTTCTACTTTTGTGAAAATTCATAACTGTAGCACAGGCCAAAGGAATGGCCACAGCTGTCTTCTCATTCCAGTTCAAGTGCAGCTCTGTACCAGGTCCACCAGAAGGAAAGATGTTGGGTCAAGGCATGGCCAAGCCTCAGCCTGGAGCCAGGATGTAGTCCCCAGCCATGGCCATGGTATCTGGCAAGGCACAGGTGATCAGAATCCCAGGGGTGGCATCATCCCACAGATGACTGTCTGCCACCCCTTAGACTATGAGTGCAGTCTGGCATTCATTCTGAGGTCTAAAGTCTAAGTGCACAAAGAGTTCTTCTGGGCTAGTTGTTTTCTCATCAGGGAGCTTGGGGTGGCTGGTGGGTTTAGCTGTGTTATATAGTAGGGTCCCACGTCAGGTTTGGGGCAGAACCAGTACTCAGATGCTGCATAAATCCTCCCATGAGAGCCATTGGGGTGGGTAACCTTCTTCCTCTTATTTTATTCTGAGCTTGGCAGCAGGAGTAGGGGATTCTGTTGTACCCACTTATTATTTTAGTTTCTGGGCTGGTGAGATAATTATCTCACCTCTTTGCTCCATGACCTTTTTGCTTTTCTTCACATCATTCCTGTGGGAACATTCCCACCAGACACAAGAAGACACTCCCAGTAGTTGATATCTTTATGGTATCCACCATCACAAATGACATCAAATAACCTAATTAGATAATGGTCCCCTTATACTTGACATTGAGAGGAATAAGATGTGCACTTTATAATACGACATTTTAGAGCATATCTATCTATCAACATCTATCTGTTTCTGGAGAAAATGTGTTCTCCCTTGCTGAGTAAAAGTACATCTATTTCCTGTAAATGCTGAATGCTACATCAGCTTATGTTACACTCCACGAGATGAAAAAAACCTGAGTGTAGCACATGTAAGATAAAGTCTATACTCTTGTTTGTGCTGAGTCGGGCTGATGGATGAAAACTTATTAGAGGGATGCACTCACCGTACTTGGAGATTGCTGTTAGCAGTTTTCCATATCTCATTTTTCTGTTGTGTGTCTTATTTCAGAGAATTTAGATTAGATGATGAAAGACTGGGTAAAAATTCTAACAACAACAACAAAAGTCCCCCAAACTTCTATACTTTCTAGATTGATGTAACTCTTAGCTGAACATGGATGGTGGAGAGGAGCTGAAAACAGTACATTATCAAGTCATCTTCCTCTATGGATTCCAAACATGTAACTCTGAATCCAGGGGCCCTGTATTACTTAAAAGGAGCCCATGAGACATAGAAATAAATTCTGTAAAATATTTTTTACCTGGGGGATGACTAGTCAGTGAAAAATCTGGGAAATGGAATTTTAAGTAAATACATACCTAGTGCTTTTAGATAAAATAGCAATGTACTTATGCAGAACCCAGAAGCCTAGCAAATTTAGTAATCCAGACTAGACTCTAGAATTCAGGAGAACATGGGAAAGTTCCTACTGACAGTGCAGAAAAAGCTTCCAGAAAACACATGTAACATACTGCATAGGAGAGCATAGTGTTGCTCACAGACCCTTATCTGGACTATTCTGTATAAAAGACACTTTACTAGAAACACCAGGGACATACTGAAAGCAGATAATGAAAAACAATGAGAAGAGGGAGATGAACTATTAAAGGCCAATATAAGTATGATACTTTGACATGACTTAATGAAGGAAAAAGTGGTCACCTAAAGCATAATATGATTATTTTCATGATGGTGATTTTGAACAAATAAAATGGGTTAATTTGCAACCAGTGCATTTGTCTTGCCTGAGGGTTTCAGCCCCAGGCGAGTTCACGATGGATTCAATGAGATCAAGAAATGACAATAGAATGTTTTTGGGGTAAAAGGGTTTATGCCCAGCTTTATTCTCCCAGCCGTAGGTCGAGCACTAGAATGACGTCGGCAGTCAGCAGTCTGAGGTCTGTGATCCTCGTCCGTCTCTGCCTCCCGCCCAGAGCACTGGCCAAACTCTTTATATAGTGACTCAGTCAATAATAGCTTATTGCCTATGGCTGTGGAAGCACTAGCTTAGTAGTAGGCCAATTACATCAAGTAATGGTCCTCTAAGGACCCTGGCCATAGGAACTTCCATTTTCCCCACAGCATTACATTTGATGAGGTAGGTAATTGCATATTTTTTCTAAATCTTTTCAACAAAGATTAAACAATAGTACTTTGCATTTGTGAATATTTACAATGGAGCAAACCTTGATCTAAAGGCTTTTTTATGCATCATCTCATTAAATCCTCAGAGCAACATTATGAAGTGTTATCATGGTTATCCCCATTTTAAAGATGAGGTAACTGAGGCAACAAGACATTAGCTTGCCCAAGGCGGAGCAGAGGTACACCCAGCCTTGGTTCCTATGTTTAAACCACTATGTCATACCTCTCTCAGTAAGTAAGTATTGCAGCTTAAAAATCAAAATCTCAGTTGTCTGGAAATTTTCTTATATGGATTCCTGGATTCCATTTATATAGATGCAATATAAGTGAGACATTTATGCATGTATTAAAATAGCTTTAATTACAACTAGGCTCCAATTATGTTACCTCATAAAGTCTTTCTGAGACTTTCTTAAGTGATAGATAAGAATGTTTTTACAATTAAAGCTTTGAGTATTTTCTGTAGGTGGAGTTTTACATATAGCATGAAGGTAGCTTCAAGGTTGACAATTTGCTGTCGAGATGCTTAGGAAAATGTTGAATCTGTCCTAGAGCTTTAGATTTACAAAGTCATTAAGTCTTGTTTATGTTATTCCTTTGCTTCGCAAAAATGTTTTTTTACAGACAGTACAAAGGTAAACTTTAGCTTTGCTCCTGACAGCATTATCTAATTTCTAATTAGGGGAGCCTGATTTAATGAGATTTTCCCAAGTAGCTTGGATAAGCCTTGGATGACTGACTTTAAGTAAGTGATGTGGTTTTTAACATTTTTATTTTAAATTAGTTAATCATTTGTTGCTTTCATAATTGATCAGTCCAGCATTTTCTTGCAAAGTTGAATCATTAAGCATTTGTTATAGACACTGTGGAACTCTGAGGTGAGAGATCAGAAAGGAGAGCCTGAAAGGGATGGAAGAACCTACTGTGGCCCCTCACTCCTCTGCAGGCTGCGAAGGGGCCGGGACTTGCAGCCACTACAGCTGGGGGCCTGTGCATGTAAGCGTTCAGCACCAGGTCAGGCGTCCCACTCACGACCTCTGCTGAAGACTGGAGCTTGTTCACACACTCATGTTAGCAATCTGGTCAAAGTAGTGCTCGTACTAGCTTCCAGTAGAGTTGCATTTATCCATAGCCTCTTTTTACGTACACAGTACCCTTGGAAATCACTAAAACTGAGGAAGGAGACAGCCATTTGGAAATGTATTGGTCATCACAATATTTCAAGATGATGAAGGGACCCCCAGAAGAGCGTATCCTGGATGTCTGTAACAGTTTATCAGAATTGGCTCAGTTCAATTAAATGCTTTGAAAGTTATAGGACAAGCAAACAAAATGACAACCTTAGCTACTAAGTAGTTAATTTCACCTCAATTGTGTCATCCCAAATATCTATTAGCCATTTTCCTGAATACCAACAAAAAGTATTTCTTTTCTATTCAAGAGTGACTATGCTCTCGGTTCTCCAACTTTCTACACATTCGTGGAGTACATCAAATTCAAAAGGCAATGCCTTTAGGAACCACTTGGTTTGGCAGCTTGGAGAATTTTCTTTAAATAGAGAAAAGCAAGTCCAGCATCAACTGCAGCTCAGCCTTCACATGTGTAACCACGTGCTCCCATAGCCCCTTTCTTTTAATGAGTAATGAATTGCCTCCCCTGTTTTCCTGAACTTCAGCCTTTTTCCAAAGGGCTATGCAGAGAAGTGCACTGATGTAGAACAACCAGGTAAGATGAGACAGTCTGCTCAACCCATGTTATTAAAGAAATTGGTTCACCTTTTTGATTCTGTGTCATTGTAGTTTCAGTCATTCATTTGTTCAATAAGCAGTTTGGTATGTTCTGGGAAATAATGAATATTGATCACAAAATCAATCACTTATTAAGAAACAGACTAAGGGAAATTGTTTATCCAATCAATTGTAATTTTTGATTTGTTATTTATATTTTCCAATTTTGTCCACCCCTCCCCGAGGCTCTCCTGCCCTCAAGAACACCAAGGGAAAGGCATGTAGACACTGGCTGAAGCTTCTGAAAGGGCACAAACCCCAATACATTTATCATAGGTCACGCTGGCTGAGAGAGCCCCTAATAAAGAGTATGTGATTGAGAACTGCAGCCACATTGCCTCCTATACCTGTGGCTGTTGGGCTGAAACCTTATATAATAATAGTATTTGCTAAAAAGGGTGTGTGCTTACTCTTTATGATGTATAAGCTCACTGTGTTGTGCTTAAAGGACTGAACAGTTGCACACAATTAAAATATCTGTGCAAGTTAACAAAGATTTTCAGCAAGCCTAGGAAAAGAGATTGATTACTTTGGATATATATGGTATTTGTTTTATTTAAAGGGTTCCTATTTTGTAAAAAAAAATGTTTTGGTACAATGGAAATGAAATTCATCACTCTTTATAATTTTCTGAGGCTCTAACAATGAATGAATATGTGCCCAGTTGAGGCAGGTATGAAATAATAAGTGATGCAATGGGTAGATAGATTTCCCAGGGATACAGGAGGTGGGGGGGAAGCAACTTCAAGATCCTGGGAAAAGAGACTGTTGTCCTCTTGTGCAAAATATCAGTGAATACTTTGACAACACCTCTGGGGAAAGATTGAGTGAGTCCTCCTGTGAAACAGCAGGAAGGGTGGCCATTCTAGCTGTCCTTGTTAAAACGAGAAGTGAATCAGGTGCAACTTCAGAGCACATATGTTTTTAGTTTCATTTTTCACTTATGTGAAAAACTAGGGCTTGAAACCAACGTATAAACTAATATCTTTCCTGGTAGAAGTGATTCCAACTTTTGCCCTTTTCCCACAGCGCATCTAAGGTAGAGAAAATGTAACTGCATCCCCAAGTGGCTAATTAACTTTCCCTGGGATTTGTGAGCACCAGGTGAATATATTGCTCATGCTCATACTTTATCTGAAATGTGATTTTGAATATCCCTCTAGATGGTTGCAGACACTGATGAAAATTGCCTCTCTCTCTCTCTTATTTTTTCCACTCTGTTTCCAAACCTCCTTAAGATCAGAGCCCTTCATTCACAGCATGTGGTACTGGGCCTAATTTCCAACTCAAGTTTCCAGTTTAGATGTTCAGTGGATATCATAATGGCTACAGAAGCTAAGAGTCCTTTGTGAAAGAACTGAAAGGGCTGTCAACTTTATTTTATTGTTGGAATACCACTTGCATTTATCTTAAGGCTTGACTAATTTTTTGTCTTTCACCTGCTTTAACCTATTACCTTTGAACCCTCCCTGTGTGAACTAAACTTCTTCAATTTCATTAGTTCAAATACCTCTTGCTATAAACCTGGAGATTTCAGTAGAAGAGCAAGAACTACTAAAATGCAATGTGATAATAATTCTTTTTTTTTAAGCTGCTTCATGCTTTTGATTTCCTCCTTGTTTGCTTTTCTCTCCTCTTTTACTCTACTTCTTACAGAACCAATCATCACTTGTCTCCTGCATCTTCTATAGCTCAATGCTTTCCGGGTCTCTTCCTTTGCCTACAAACCACAGGTCTCCCTGTTCTTACCAGCCAAACTCACTATCCACCCTACCCCTGCCCTACAAGCTAAGGTCTTATTTTTCAACTTGTTTTCCAAACTCCAAGAAAATGAAGCTGACACTTACCACCTTATTCCTTATCCTTAGAGCATTGCTGTCTTGTTTCTGGAAAGCAGACCTTGCGTTTAGCATTTTCACTTCTTGACCATCATTCTTTAACCATCCATACTTTGGTTTCAGAACTTGACTATGCTTTAAGAAAGAAGTGACAATCATTTTCTTGCCAGATCTTTCAATCCCTTTTTCATCTATAGGTTATATATGACTTACCTGTAGCATTTGGTATTTCTGGGCTCTCCCACCCTTATTTATTCATCCAAAAATACATGCCTATAATGTTCCAGGAGCTGTCTCAGGTGCTTGACATGTATCCATGAACAACAACAACAAAAATATCTGCTCTTACATTCTAAAGGAAGAATGCAGACAACAAACAGTTGATACACCAAAGAAGAATCATATTATCAATTATGAGACATACAGGACCAGGACTTGGGTGAGGAAAATGAGCTGTTTCAAAATTTAAAGTGGCACTCACTATCAGGGTGGGCCCTTGCCCTTTCTTACCTCAAAATTGTGTGCCCTTGATGTCTCACTTACACATTTCAGAGAAGAGGAACAGCCAGTGCAAAGGCCCAAATGCAGGAGTGTGCCTGCTGGGCTCTTTGCCGGGGCAGGAGGCCTGTGATGAAGTGAGAATGCAAGCTGGTGCAAGAAATGGGAGTGACACTGGAGAGGTCACGTGGGTACTCACAGTTGTCTACTGTTGCAAGACTTTGTCTTTGAAAGACTGGGGAGCAAGTATAGGGTTTTTGAGCAGAGAACTGATGTGATCTGCCTGACATTTGATGGCATCCACTCTGTTGGGTTGCAAACACTGGGGGACATGTGTAGAGGCAGGGATGATTGCAGCCATCTAGGCACAAGGAAATGGTGGCTTGGACCAGGCTGGTAGAAACAACAAGGATGAAGAAAAGTTTTGGAAGGCTGGCCCCACCTGAGTTGCTGATGAACTGGATACAGGGTGTGAGAGAAAGGAGTGAAAGATGGTTCTTACGCTTTGACTTCTGCAGCTGTATAACATGATTTCTCATGCTCTGGCTTCCAGGAGAGCATTTTCTGGTTTTCTCTTTTATGTTTCTGGCTTTGTTCTCTTTTTCATGTATTCCTATTCCTGCTTCTGCTTCTGCCTCATTGCTTCTGCTGTTTCCTTGGGCTTCTCGTCACTCTCAGTCCTCTTTCCTCACTCCCTTCTCATCACTTCAGCTGTACCTTGAATACATCCCAGATGTGCATTTCCAGTCCTAACCTCTTCTTTGGGCTTTGGTGCCATGTTTCCAGCTCTTTATTTTCAGATTTCTACTAAAGCCACAGTCATCCTCCCAGTCATTCAGGCTGGAAACCCTTTGCCATTATTGCACTAGTACTTCTGCAACTGTATAATATCCTTCACCAGGCTTCTTCCTGGGAGAGCCCAGCTGATGCCTGTTTGCAAGAACTGCTTGGAAAATTTCATCGAGCTGGGTGGTGAGCACATCATAGGGCCACGCGGGTAACAGAATGAGGTGGCTGAGCAACTCTTTTCAGAGATGGAGAGTCCCGGTTAGGAACCAAGCTCTGAGCTTTCGTAGGTGTGGACATAGAGGGTTGGGCTTTGCAAAATCTGTAGTAGTAGCCAGGTCAGGACTGTATTGCTCTGCATGATAAAGGACTGATAAATCTTAAGTTCCCAGCAGAAAATCTGGAAGTAGGAGACAGATGCTAATAAGGTTAAATACTCTGTGAGCAAATGAAGACAGAGAGAAAGGCAAAGCAAAATTTGTTATAAATGTTGTGGCAGGCATGGGTGAGAAAGGATTGGAATAAGGTTAAGTATCTGTTTGGGATTTTGAAGTTAGTGACTACTTCTTCTGTGCAAGTATAAGGAAAATATGCAACTCTGTTTCCTTCATAAAATCTGCAATGAAGATTGTAATATGTAATAATTTTTTTTGAGATTGAATTCTTTGGAGACTTTCAGTAGTTGCTGAGTCTTGCAGTTGGATTTCAGAGGGTTTAAAAATGAGACAGCATGAGGCCTGGAAACAAGAGAACAGCTGACTCGGCCTTACCCAATCCTCTCAGTCCCACGACGAGGCTCTCACCCTGGCTCAGCGTGCGTGAGTTTCTCTCTGCTCTCTGCTGTTACATGGCGATTTTATTTTGTGAGTTCCGTCAATATGAGGGAAATTATAACTCTCTGAAGATACACATTTGTATATAATGTACAAAGTATCTAAAGAATTGTATATGTAGCTCTTTAAAGGTCATGCATACATATTTGCTTTAAGCAAATATACTATTTTCTTGCTCATCTCCTTCGATTTCAGTTTCCCAATATATTCTCCAGTCCTGTTGAGCTGTCTTAGTTAGAATTTCTAGAACATAAAGAGACACACCTTCTCTTTGGCTATTGTACAGATAATGGAAATAAGAACAGGTATTAACTCAAGCAACCGAACAATAAGCTCGTGGAGACTAGAAACATCATTTAGGCCACAGCCCAAGCAGGCTGGTGGAACTCTGTGGTATGCCTTGCGTGTGTGGCCCTTCTGGTTAGTCCTTGTTTTTACTTTTCTTTCCACTTCCCTTCTTCCTGCTGCATTTACTGAGGGCTTCTTTCTCGGCTCTCATTCTCTCTACCTCATGATTTCTATTTAACAGTAGCTTCTACTACTTGTACGACTTCTACTACTTCATAGCTTCATTTACAGCCCACACATGTCTTTTGCAGTGTGTATACACTGCTCTCTAGATCTTTCTACAGGACATCTTCAAATCCCCCAAGGTGAAGAGATGATTGGCTACTTTAGGATTCAGTATGTAATGACCCTATTGGTTAGAATTTTGAACAGTCACTCATTGTGTGGGTTTCCTTTATATCTGGTCCACAGGTGGCTACCTTTGGAAGAGGTGTTAATTCCTGGAGCAAATATTTAGAATAAAGATTTCAGGAATAGGGGCCTTAAAGTTCAGAGTAATCATGTATGTGTAATTAGATGTGGCATCTTTATTCAGAAGATTGTGGATCTAATGGATTCTCTGGGTTGAAAATAATTTAATAATTTTTGTTTAATTTAAAATATATTTTCAGTTGTTTGTTTATAGATTGTGTCTATACAAGATAGGGTAGATTGGAAATTTTAGTTCTCCTGGAAGTTGCTTACTATAGGTAATAATATCTGATAATGATAGGATATAAAAAAATCATAGCTGAAAATGGTCTCAGAAGTCAGGTAGTCCAACAGTTCTCAGGGCTGCTGATTAATATCAGGGTTAATTTATAATCTTAAAATTGATTGAGGACTTCAAAAACTTTGCTTTATGTGAGTCATATCTATCATTATTTATTGTATTAGATATTAAAACTTTCAAATGTTTATTACCTCATTTAAAAATAACGTTAATTATATGTACCTCCAAAAGTAAATAGAAGTTAAAGAACAAAAACTAAAAAACAACTAAAAATACTTTAATAAATACATTATAAGTAAGCAAAAAACATATTTTTCTGAGTAAAAGTACATTTTTATTAGTGGGAAGGGCTAGGGTTGATGTTTTATAGGGAAGATGTGGAAGCAAACCAAAGCAATATTCAATTGGCTATAACTTGAGTGATTGCCTCATTTGGGAAAACCTACTTGGCTATTAATGATTAGTTGTTCTTAAATTTCACTTTTTTGGATTCTAGTGCATTGACTCTGGCTTAGGTTTTGATTTGCTTACCCAGGCTATCAAGGTAGTAGAGCCACCTCAGTCTAGTGGCCTCCTCATGTAACCTTTTGGAAAAGTCCACTATGCACTTGTGAGCAAATGAGGCAAATGACATCTTAGCATTATTATGAAACAGGCTTTGATCTCACAAACACACTGAAAGGATTTCAGAGACCTCCAGGGTCCTTGGACCACATTTTGACAACAAAGAATCTCATTTTAGAGTAGAGGAAACAAAGACCCAGAGAAGTGAAACTGCTTGTCCCGGAGTGCACAGTAAATCAGGGGCAGAGCTGGGCTTAGAAGGTAGTTTCTTTATTATATCAAGATTGGAATACCAAAGAACTGACTTTGCCCACACTGTGCTCCAAGGAACTGACTTAATGCCAGGTCTCCACCTGTTTCCTAATTTGGAAACTTGGCTTCAGATAGAGAAATAGGCTCTGAAATGTGGAGGGTGATGGTGTTACACAGTCATCAGAAGGGCCACAAGGATGAGAAATGTAGAATCCAGGAGATCTCGTCCTGTGGATGCTACAGTTTTACTCTAAAGCTCTATGTACTAAAGGTTTATTATAGAAAAATAAACAAACAAATCAAACCTTAAGAGGACATGACTAGCTCACACCAATCCCTTCTAGCCTTTCCCAGGTTAGATCAGAGGGACAATTCCAGAAGCGCCAGTCTCCATTATTGCCTTTAATTTCCCCATGGCCCAAGACTAACATTGCTCTGTCCCTTTGTTTTGCTCTGGGCAGAAAGCCATTCCCTCATGGTTAGACTTAATTGAAATCCATGCCAAAAGGGGGATGGGACAGGCTGCCAAGTTGTGGCACTTTCCTGAGCTAGTTCTTTGGGTGATATCTGGTGTTCAGTTGATATAATGATGTAATGCAAGGCATATTGCACAATACGACATTAAAGGAGGACTACAACTTTAAAATTCTTTAAAGTTAATTTTAGGGAAATAAAAAAAGTGTATTTTTTAATTCAAATTTTCATGTGGAAATATGTGTGAGTGTATATATATATTTATGTATATAAGTGTGCTCTTGTCTCTGTATACATACATGTGTGTATATACATACATGTATATACATATACATGTGCACATATACATATACATATATGCATATACATATATTTTTCATCCTGAAGTTAAGGGTCTGGAGATAATTTTAGTAGTAAACACTCTCTTCTTAAAGCAGGTGCTTGTGCTTTTAGAGAAATGCTTGAAAAATATCAAAATCATTCAGTTTTGAACTTGGAATTTAAACCATGAACTTTCTATTGACAGCTTCCAAGTATGTGCATTTTAACATCTAAAAACCTTCCAATTATGTAAATAAATAATTAATTTCTAGAAGGTTTCAGATTCAAAAATAAAATGTTGTTTGTGCATCAGGTGGATTTTTTTCCCCTTTCAATAAAGAATTTCAGTATAATGTAATCTTTGTGCCTCATGGCTTGAAATGTAAGTGCCCAGGTATGTTTTCATCTTTCAGTTTTTATGCTGTTGAGATTGTTGTTCATTAATCCCTGTGCTACGAGGTGGGACTATTCCCTCTTCCAAAGGGAGCTGGAGAATATGACTGGCCAGCATTCTATGACTCCATTTTCTATTTTCTCGGATTTCATAGAAGATTCTAATCTTCTCCAGATGAGTAGAATTGCAGCCCTTTTTGCATGACAGCCAAAGACGAGCACCAAAACTGTCCAGAAGATTGAGTGCCATTTTATTCCTCTGTCGACATTCCTTGTGAGATGGGCAAAACATCATAAAATTTTCCCGAGAAGACTTTCTAAGCTTTCATAATATTAAGCCTGACGTTTTCAAATTGAACTACTATATCATTAACTTTATTTTCCTGGAAAATAATAAGTTTTCCTTACCAAAATAATTATGAAGGCACAAGGTTTTGTCCTCTATCCACCAACCAAACTCAGATTTTTTTCTGATTTATGGGGTTTGTTTTTCAAAGTTTTCTTAGAACTATCAGAATTCCTTTATGTGCCTCTCCAGATCTCATTCTCTCAGCCACATGTCCCCCCAAGTAACCATAACCTGAATTTTTAGTTAATCATTCCTTTGTTTTCTTATTTGCCAATTTTTAACTTTATATAAATGGGATTGTGCTCTATGCATTTTTCTGTGATTTACTTCTTCCCTGAAGTTTTGTGCTCTTGAGGTTCATCCATTGTCATAAATTATATTTTAAACAGAAGAGAATCGGAACTATCTAAGTGAAGTGGTCACTTCTCTGTCATCTTTTAAAAAGGATCTCATCAAGTGTTCAGTCATATGGTCACTTATTCCTGTCAAGTTGTACATGCTGTGGTTTATTTTTGTTTCACAAAAGCCAATACTACTTACTCATGATTAGTTGAGAGGCATTCAGGGATCATCACTGTCAACCACAAGCAAAAATATCTCTAAAATGCCATGTGCTTATGATTCAAGTATATTTCCTTTGACAGGTTAGTTTAAAAATTGGGTGGATGCCCTCTAAAGTATTTACCAAAGTGGGAGAGCAATAGTGTTTATAGTCTTATACATGCTAACAAGAAAGAAGATATTTTTACAAGTCTGGAAGCCTAAAACATCCCAGGTGTGATGCATCGGCCCTTGACAGTTATGAATGGTGGACTAGTTGCATTAAAGCAATGAGAGAGCTAATAGCAGGTTTGAGACTGGGTTTGAATAAATCATCAACCAAACACATAACAGCGATGGAAGAACAGGCCAGACCCTGGGTAGCCATGTGCTCCCTAGTTGCCTGGAGACCATGAATTTTGGCCATTGTAGAAATATTGGAAATAATTTTTGAATCATCTAAAGTTTTCTAAGCCCTTAAAATATATATTTAAATATTAAATATTTTTAGTGTAAATTTCAGTGTACTTTTTTTTAAACTAACACTGCCACCATTACACATAAAGTGTTCATGATTATATGTAAGGTGTAGCTTTAAAATTAGAGTATATATTTGAAATCTAAATGGAATTGACCTTTCGTATCACTTTTGAATAGGTGCAACATGACTACTGTGCTACCTTCTAGAATCTTTTCAACGATTATGTAATTCCTCCATAGAGTATCATTAAACTTGTAGGAGGTGGAAACCATTAGAAAAAGCCCATTCAAATTTGGTTAAAACTCTTAAGAGAATTATTTATTTAATTTATACATATAAATAATGTAACCAAAATGTAAGAAAGGAGTTACTAAAACAAAATTCTGTACTAAATTAAAACTGAGTGTTTTCATTTGCCTCTCTTATTATGACAGTTTAATAATATATGCTACACTAAATGGATGTGTGGTAAAAAGAGAAAAGATCAAGAAATGAGTGTTTAGAACAGTAAATTATATGTTAAAAATCTATAAATAGCTTAATAAATATATTCTTGTGTGTAAAAGCAGAAAATTGCAGGCTACAAAGTAGATTGCCCAAATGGTACTGTTTTGAAATCACCTTTGGAACAGTACACGTTGTCTCATCAAGTTTTATTGCTTTTGCTTATAAAACTCCAGTTTTTAAAAAAAATGGGTCCCTTTGAAATGTGTTTTTTTTCTTTCATGTCCCATTCATTCCTGAAATAATTTGAAGTGACACAAATATCTTATTCTGTTTAGAAGGGCAGAATTTCTAGTTGAGATAGTTAGTGATGAGAGAAACTATGACTAGACAAATGAATGACAGTGACCAAGTGCTCACAGACCCTGTGTCCGCGGGCCTACATATTTGCTGGCGTATTTGCTGTTGAACCACAAATATGTCTGAGTTTCCTAGCAACTGCAGCAAGGAGGGAAAGGTGTTTGTTTTTGTATATATATAAAATAAGCTTTCTGCTTGGAACCAGCCTAAATTTTTCTGATCCTGAGAGCTGAGAAAAGTTTCTTTAAATTTAAATTGGTAACCTAACTTCTAATCTTTAACTCTTAAGTGGCTCTTAAGGTTCCCGCTAATGTTCACTGTGTTTGTATTTTACACCCTCTTAATGAGTATTATTCAGACAGTGGAGCTCTCCTCAGCCTCAGGATAAGGATGACTCATTTCAGAGCCATAGGGGCCTGAACAAACAGAACACTGTAGCTTCTGAGTTCAGGTAATTCTGTAACAAAAAAGACCCAACTATAATTCAGTAGCCTCAAAAACCTTCGTTTTCCTTGGATGGAACAATCCAAGGTGAGCATTACAGGTCAGCAGGCTACTCTGCTCCCCATTCAGGGTCCTACGTTTTCACCTCACATTGCTCCACAGTCCCTCAAGGCCCTATCATCATCTTCATGGTTGGTACAAGGTTGCTGTAAGATCTCACCAATGGCAGGGGGAGAGCCTTGAGAAGCACACCTAGTCTTAAGGACAAGGCCTGATGGTGGCCCATTTTGCTTCTGTTCATAGTCCATTGATGAGCATTGTCATTTAGCCTCTCCAAGATTCAGGAGGGGCTAGGAAATGTAGACTAGTCATGTTCTCAGGGAAGAGAGAACAGAAGATTTGGGCAGAAGACTATCAACCTTTAAGAAGAAATATTTTCAGAGCAATACTCTGAGGTCTGGTCCATCAACTGAATACATGGTAGCATGTCATATTCAATTTTGGTGATTTAACAGGAATATAGAGAAATGAAAATTAAATTGATTTCTTCTGGTTCCCATTTCCGTATATGCTCTTCATTTCTTCCTTATTTTTGTTTCATAACTTTTTGTGCTTTGTATTTCCTAACTTTTTGTGCTTTGCATTTCCTAACTTTTTGTGCTTTGTATTCCATAATCAGGTTGGTTTCTCTTCCTTTCTTAGCTTCCTATAACCCATATCAGTTAATCACAATCCCTGACAACACTGCCCTCATAATATATCCCCAGTCTATTTCACTTGTTCATTTCCACCACTGCTGGCTTGAGTAGGCACTTGTGTCCTCTTGTCTGGACCATTGCCTTCTAAGTAGTCTTTCTGGCTCCAGTCTCCTCCCCATTCATCCCATTCTACACATAACCCCTCTATATCCCCCGTTATTGACAGTGAATCTGTGATGTTCAGGAAACTGTTCTGGGGAAGCAAAGATGAAACAGATAAAAAACTGCCTTCAAGAAGCTTGTCATTTTAGAGGATGACAAATTGTGCACTCAAATAAACTAACCTATAATGTAAAAAGTCAGTAATGCAAGTGGAGATGTTCATCACAAGGTCCATGGAGGATCAAGCATCAGAGCAACTCTATGACATCAAGTCTTATTTTTGGCCCTCCTTAGAAATATAGGAGAATAAATTTGGGCCATGAGTCCTACAAACTTCAGGAAAAAATAGTAAGTGGAGAAAGTGGCCACATTAGCTTTTTTAGAATAATGCTCAAAGAAGCCACCTGAGGCAAAGGTAAGAGGGTCTAGTCTGACTCTGGAATGCAGTATTGTGGCTGATATTACAAACCTCTGAGGATTTAACCCCTGAGGATTTGACCTGTGTCACTTGAGAAGGAAGGTGGTAAATTGAAAGAAGTCAAATCTTGGATAAGAAAGGGTTTGTTAACTTAGTGTAAAGTTAGAACATCTAAAATCTTGTGAGACAATTTCATATCAGGAGAGGAAAATCTGTTCAAAGGGTAGAAACAGTAAAGCCGGGCATGGAAATCATAGCAGGTACAGCATGTACAATGCCCAGGAAAGGAAGCCTACAGATGTTTTCTCTCTTGCCTTCATACATTTTTAGGGCAGAAGTGGGACTACTTACTAGGCCAGTGGGTAGGGTTACTGTTGAATTTGGAATATTGATAATTTTCATAATTATTTCTGAAGTCTAGGATTTCCTGTGGCCAGTGGTGCAGAATGATTCCAGTTTTAGTTCATCAGGAGTACAGAGTATGGAGGCATAGATCTGGAGGATAAGCTTTATTTCCTTGGAAAAATGTAAATAGTTCTTTACAAGTTATTTTCTCTTATGTTATCATTGTTAAGTTGAGCTTACTAAAGGAGTGACCACATGATTATATAGGGTGCTTTCAACTATTACTAACAAAATAACCCAACCCAACTGGCTTAAACTACAAAGTAATTAGCTCACATAACAAGAAGTCCTGAGGTTGGGTGGCCCTAGGATTGGTTAATTCAGTGGGTCAGTGATGTCACCAAGGATCCAATTTCTTTCTAACTTTCCTCAATGCCCTCCTCAGAAAGTCAGCTTCCTTCCAAGTTGAGTGAAGTATGATAAGAGGAATGAAATCCAGGCAGTGGAATGGCATGAATGGAGGCACAGAGTCAGGAAACCACAGAGCAATACAGGGAATAAGAGATTGTTTGATTTGAGTGAAACACAGTAATGGATAAGAGCTTGTACTGAAAAACTGTGGGGTGCTGAAAGTGAAACTAGGGAGTTTGGACTTAATTCTACAGACTATTTAGAACCATGGATACATTTTAGGTAGGTCAGGGATAGAAACAACAAAGTACTATAGGAAGATGAGCCCAGCTGGTCAGTAGGGCTGTGCTGGAGGGTAGAGGGCCTAGAGGTGGCTTAAAATAGAATGAAACTGAAAGTGGGTAGCTCAAACAAGCAGAAATGAAGGTCTGAAACAGGGTAGAGGAAGGCAGAAGGCCAAGAAAAATGTGGATTCAGGAGCTAGTGCAGAGATAGAATTGACAGGATCTGCGGACTGGTTGGGTAATACAGGAGAAGTGAAGTGTCAAAATGAATCAGAGATGTCATTAATGTAAGTAGGAAATACAAAAAGGGTGTAGGAAACATTTATTGAGCATATCCTCTATGTCAGGCACAGGCATTTACAACAGGATAGCAGTTCACTTCCACAGGGTAGCATATCAGGGAGATTTTATTAGCTTATTCTACAAATGAGGAAACTGAAGTCAGGGGAGAGATTTAAGAAATGTTTGTATGATGAAGCTAAATGGAATAGCCAGAGTTTAAACTGGTTCTACCTAGTTTTGAAACTCATGCTTTTATGTACTCTACCTTCTAGGAGGCAGGGAGACTAATTTATTTTTATTGATTTTGTTCTTCTGCTCAAAAGTCCTCAGTGGCTCTACATTGCCCTAGAGAATAAATTCCAACCACTATTGCATGACATGCAAGAATTTCAACTTGCTTTTCCAACCTTATCTTCTACTGAAATCATTTGGTATCCTACTACATCTTTCCAATAATTATTATTTGGAATTCCCTTAGCACACAAAGTGCTTTTTAAAAAAAAAATCACTCTCTGCTCCTTGTTACATGGTTTCTTTTCCTATAATTCATTTCTTCAACTCCTCTTCCTGTGAAAATTATATCTATACACTTTTTCAGTCTTTTTCTGATTATTCATTTTTACTTACTCTGAACTCCCAAGTGTTTTACTGTGGTTTCCATAGTAACACATTTATGCTATCTTCCTGAGAGATGTAAGATCCTTAAGGGCAGGATTGGTTTTACCAGCCTTCATGTTTCATGCAGAATTTTATCAAGACCATATGCTTTTAGAACATGAGTGACAGAGAGTGGAAGGAAGGAAAAAAGAAAGAAATGAAAGAGAAAACAAAGAGAAAAATGATACAGAGAAATAAAAAGAAAGTAACTTTCACTTATTTGCAAAGTATACTTTATACTTATTAAAGGATTACTTATTCAAGAATGGGAAATAACCTTTTGAAGGCTTATTACTGGCTTTATGATTGTCTTAAAATTCATAATTTTTTTTCTATAGGAAATTAAGACCAGCTTTTTTCCATGGTCCAGGAGAATTTAACAAGAAAAAAAGATTAGTATTAAAATGTATTCCAGTTTGACTTAAGGAAAATCTAATCAACATTTCAGAACTGAAAGATTCTCAGTAGTCTTCTAGAACATTACAGTAAGGGATAAAACCATAACATAGAACAAAATACAAATATCCCACATATCCCTACAGATCTTTGAGAGAACTGATAGTGATTCATTCTGATTCTTTCCTTCTCTGTGATTTATACTGTATCATGTTCAACTTACTTGTGCTTGTGTCTCTCTCCTACATAAGGGGCAGGGTCTTAATGATCTTTGTTTTCTCAGAGCTCAGCACAATGCCTGGCACCTGGTAATATGTAATCAATGTTTGCTAGTTTAAATTTTATGTTCAGTGCAGAGCCAAGATATAGACTAAGGGGGTCTCCAGTGCTGAGCTGTATTCACAGGGAACTAAGCAGGTTGGAAAGTTTGGTAAAATTTAGCTTTTGTTAGTCAACAGTTCAAGCAATACATAAATTAGTATACTATGAAGTTTTGGTTTTCATTTACTGTATTTTTTACTGAGAATAATACTTGCCCCTAAAGTGGAGATAGGCATATACAACATGGATCTTGCCTTTCAAGAATCTTGTTCTGCCCAATAAAACCTATCTGGGGGAGATAGGACCAAATTAAAATAAATAAAAATCTTTACCATACAAAACCATAGTTATATAGGCAAACTTTGGAGATATTGTGAATTTGGTTCCAGACCACAATAAAACAATTAGCAAAATAAAGTGAACAAATGAGTTTTTGGTTTCCCAGTGTGTATAAAAATTATGTTTATACTACACTGTTGTCTATTAAGTGTGCAATAGCATTTTGTGAAAAAAAAAACAATGTACATAGCTTAATTAAAAAATACTTTATTGCTAAAGAATGCTAGCCATCATCTGAACTTTCAGTGAGTTGTTTTCTTTTTGCTGGTAGCAGGTTTTACCTGCATGGTAATGGCTGTGACTGATCAGGGTGGTGGTTGCTGAAGGCTGGGGTGGCTGTGGCAGCTTCTTAAGAGAACAGTGAAGTTGCTACATCAACTGACTCTTCCTTTCACAAAAGGTATCTCTGTAGTGTGCAGTGCTGCTGGATAGCACTTTACCCACAGTAGAATTTCCTCCAAAATTGGGGAAAAGCCTCTCAAACCCTGCTGGTGTTTTATCAACTAAGTTTATGTGGTATTCTAAATCCTTTGTTGTCATTGCAACAATCTTCACAGCATCTTCATCAGGAGTAGATTCCATCCCATGAATCCACTTTTTTTGCTCATCCATAAAAGCAACTCCTCATGCATTCAAGTTTGATGAAGGGATGGCAACAGTTCAGTCTTATCTTCAGGCTCCACTTCTAATTCTAGTCCTCTTGCTGTTTCAACCACCTCCACTAAAGTCTTGAGCCCTTCAAAGTCTTCCATGAGGGTTGGAATAAACTTCTTCCAAACTCCTGTTATTGCTGATATTTTGACCTTGTCCCAGGAATCACAAATATTTTTCATGGCATCTAGAATGGCAAATCCTTTTCAGAACGTTTTAAATTTACTTTTTCCAGATCCATTATGGGAATCACTATAACAGCTATAGACTTAAAGATGTATTTCTTCAGTAGTAAGACTTGAAAGTCAAAATCACTCCTAGATCCATGAGCTACAGAATATATGTTGTGTTAACAGGAATGAAATGATGTGAAACTCACTGTACATTTCCACCAGAGCTCTTGGGTGACCAGGTGCATTGTCAGTGAGCAGTAATATTTAGAAAGTAGTATTTTTTTTCTGAGAAGTAGGTCTCAACAGTGGACTTAAAATACTCAGTAAACCATGTTATAAAAAGACGTGCTGTCATCTAGTCTTTGTTGTTCCATTTATAGAGTACATTTAGCATGATTCTTTAGGGCTTTAGGAGTTTTGGAATGGACAGTGAGCACTGGCTTCAACTTAAAAGTCTCCAGTTGCATTAGTCCGTATCAAGAGAGTCAGCCTGTCTTTTGAAGCTCTGAAGCCAGGCACTGACTTCTCCTCTCTAGCTATGAAAGTTCTAGGTGGCATCTTCTTCCAATAGCAAGCTCTTTCACTTACATGAAAATATTGTTTAGTGTAGCCATCTTCATTCTCTTAGCTAGGTTTTCTGGACAACTTGCCATAGTTTCTACATCAGCATTTGTGTTTGCTTCTTCACCTTGTGCTTTTATGTTATGGAGATAGATTCTTTCCTTAAACCTCATGAACAAACCTTTGTCATCTTCAAACTTTTTTGTGCAGCTTTCTCACCTCTCTCAGCCTTCCTGGAAATGAAGAGAGTTAGGGTCTTGCTCTAGACTAGACTTTGGCTTAAGGGATGTTGTGGCTATTTGATCTTCTATCCAGACCACTAAAACCTTCTTCATATAAACAATAAGGCCATTTTGCTTTCTTATCATTCATGTGTTCACTGGAGTAGCACATTTAAATTCCTTCAAGAATTTCCTGCACTCACAACTTGACTACCTGTCTGGTACAAGAGCCCAGCTTTCGGACTATCTTGCCTTTCAACATGTCTTCCTCCCTGAGTTTGGTCATGCCTAGGTTTTGAATAGAAGGAGAGATGTGCTCCTCTTCCTTTCACCTGAACACTTAGAGGATTTGTAGGATTATTAGTTGTCCTAATTTCCATGTCTCTGTGTCTTGGGGAATAAGGAGGCCTAAGGAGAGGGAAACAGACAAGGGAATGGCTGGTTGGAGAATAATGAGAACACACACATTTATCAATTAAATTTGCTGTCTTATATGGGTGTGGTTTCTGCTGCCCCCAAACAGTTACAGTAACATCAAAAGATCACTGATCATAGATCAGCATAACACATATAACAACAAGAAGAAAGTTTGAAATATTTGTGAGAATTACCAAAATGTGACATAGAGACAGGAACTGAGCCAGTGCTGTTTGAAAAATGGTGCTAAACAACTTGCTGAACACGGAGTCACCACAAACCTTCAGTTTGTGAAAAAAGCAGTATCTGTGAAGCACATAAAGTGGAGTGCAATAAGACCAGGTATGCTTGTACTGTGATTAAGGTATCTGCTGGAAATGGGGTTTCTTTATAATAAAGTATGCATGAAGCAGAGCTAGAGGTGTTTGTCTTCTGGACAGCATCACATTGCCTTTGCACATGTCTTCTCTTTGTAGCCATCCAGCTGAAATCACACAGGATTGCTATGTACTCATGTTGACTGTTGCACTCTGGTGTGAATGAGTCTCACCTTCACAGACGATTGCCTTCTAGCAATTTAAATTTTAAGCTTTAATTAATGAAAAGCATTGCGTTCTATTAAAAGCTTCATGAACTAGCAAAAAGGTATAGACATTTACATAAATACATATCTATTTCTGGCTGGCTGTCTATTTATCTATCATCTAGCTATATTTGGCTTGGCAGATAGTGGGGCCATTGGGATTCCACCTCTGGTATCTCCCTTAGCAGGGCACTCTTCTCTCATAGGAAGCTTGGCTCTTCCTGCTGAAGGCTGATAGGTGAAGTTTCTTGGGAAAGAGGAGGTTGTGTATATTCATTGCCAACTCTGTTGCACTCAGTGTTGTTAGATTCCAGATATGTCAACCTGCTGTTTTTCCTTTTCTTGCCTTCCTACTATAAATGCATATCAAATACAATGAGTCATCTCTCCTAATCCTAATCAAATTATTCCCTCCCTTTCTTGGTCCTAAATTGCACGTTATGTTCACCAATACTCTGACATTCTATCAGTTCAGTGCATTTTTGCACAATGGTCCACCTATTGACACTTTGAAATGCACATTTATGTCTCTAGTATTAATTTCTACCTTGGAAATGTATTAAATCACATGCAAATATTAACTGAAAAGTCATGACCCTAGTCCCAGGGTGTTGAGAATCTGGGAAATTTGTTTAGCAAAGAAGTGTGCCCTCATTAATGGAGGGATTGAAATAGAGTGACAGGAACTCACTGTGTGATACACATCCTAGTGTTTCTGGGATTCAGGGAAGGAATGCAGAATTAGGACTGGCAGTATACCTGGAGGCTTCCTGGATAGGTCATTCTTATGCAAAGGCTGTGAAGGATGGGTACTGTTGAGTTCTATCTAAACCATAGCATCAAAGGTATAATTGTTGTTACCAGTATCTTCTAAAAAGTTGCCTCCAATATGAGAACACACTTCTGAGCAGGAATTGGTACCACTGGATTCAGAGGGGTTTTGTCACAAGGAATGTGAATAGATCATCTTCCCACCTAAGGATTCAATCAGGTATGAATTCAGAGTGCACTTGCATTACATCTTAAGTAGATATAATGAGTACACCAATTACATTCTTTATGTAATCTAAATTAATACAGATTTAGTATTCTTTTATTAAAGTGCTTTTTTCTTTTGGTAAAGAGAGTCCAGTCAACTGAGACTTTCTTTTTCAGAAAGGTCTGCTTTGCATAAAGAGCTACATCATAAGGGGGGAAAAAAGGATGGGAAGGAAAGCACTAGCCATGGTTTGGGAGAGAAACCTACTGAGTGAAACTAAGGGTGTGTGAAGAACAGTCAATATCCAGCAACAGCAAAACAGTTTCAATTTTCTGGATTATTAATTCAAATTCACATGCACATGCCAGTTAAAATTAAAGGCCTCTTTTTACTGCACTAGTTTAAATTAAAGATTATATTCTGCTCCACAAGTCTGAATTAAATAGCTTATTTTGCACACCAAGCTCTCATTTTAAAGCTAATAAAGAAAAGACATAGCATGTACGTGCAAGCTCGAGACAGGAAGGGTCTAAATTACTACACCTGTTTCACTTGGGAGCTACTTTATTAGTGTTACAAAACTTGGCTTTCAATTTGGCACTCAGAAGCACATTTAGAACAAGCATTTCTTTGTTTTGACAGAGAAGCCACGGTAAATGAATGACGTTTGAGCTAGGTGTGAAATGTGAAGGTACAAAATTAACTGGTAAGGTAATTACTGTTCTAATTCTGCATAAACAAGCGTTTTGAAAATCATTAATAGTTCAGGGAAATAATGTTAGTGATTAAATAAGGTGGCTTGCATCACTGAGCACAACTAAGCTTCTTTAATTACATTTGAAAGCAAGGGAAAGCAGCTAATTAAAATTAGCACAAGGTTCCTGAATGACCAGCACTGCATTGTTGCTCTAACCTGTATAATTGTGTGTTTATTAATATGTCTTCATTTTCCCTCTTGAGCATTTAACAAAATTATTTAAAATAACTAATAACCTTTAAGGAGTAAATGTGACTGAATCCAGTTATCAAAGTGAATACCGAAGGCCTTGCTTTGGGCCTGACATCAATTCCCTTTCCCAACGCCCATTAACAATGGTGGGAGATCCATGGCTGAAAACCCAACAAAGAGATTGTAAGGTTAGTGTCCATGACCATGCTTTCTGGGAGCCTGACTTGGCCCTTCATTGTCCCTTTAAGGGAAAAAGACAGTTAATTTGGGTTTAAATGTCGAATTTGTTGGCTGTCTTCAGAGTCATTCATTTGTTCATGCATTTAATTCATTTGTTCATGTCATTGCTTCACTAAAATTTATCAAGCTTTTAGCATAGTTCCTGGGGTTATAGAGATAAAAAAGACATGGCCCCAGGCTATCTAATTTGTGGGGTCCAGCACAAAGTGAAAATGTGGGGTCTCATGCAAAAATTATTTAGGATTTCATGACAGCATTAAGCCGAGCGTGGGGCTCACTGAGTGTGAGGTCCCATGCAACTGTGTAAGGCATGCACTGCTGAAGCCCAGCCCAGCCCAGCCCAAGGAACGCATCAAGTTGTAAGGAAAATACACATGCAAACAGTGACAAGAAAATGTGATTCCTGTAGACAATGGTGGGGTGCAGGCTGAGGAATGATTGCCCAATGCCTCAAAATTGTTCTCACCTGTGCTGGGCTGTACTGATAAGGACACCATTTAGATAATGTGTCACTGCCTGCTGCCACTGATTACCCTGGCCTCTACCTGCTGGAATCAAAATTCAGTCCTCTAACCGTAAGCTTCCTGGAGACAGAAACTCTGGTTTATTCATATGGCGATAGGGAGTCAATTAAAAGATTTAAAAAATGTATTCAAAATGTGTTGACTGTTGACTAAATGGAATAAAATTTATTACCTATTATGATAACAGCTAACATTTTTCTGAGAGCTTGTTTTGTGCCAGGCACTGTTCTAAGCACAGTACAATAATGATTTCACTTAATGTTCCTGGAACTCTACGATGAAAGTACAATTATTATCCATATTTTACAAATGCCAAACTTGGGGAAGAGAATTTAAATAATTTGCTCAGGAAACTAAGTGACAGAGCTGTATTTGAACTCATGTGGTCTGACACCAGAGCCTGTGTTTTCAATCACTGTGCTAAAAGATGACAGGGGCAAGGATGGTTTATCTGGCTATGGTTCCTTTTTCTGCATTTCAATTTGTAAGTATAGATCCACTTGGATCATTTGAGAACCTGAAATATTTGTTGCATGTCAATTGAATAATTTTGGACACATGAGATGCAGAGGGAAAATGTCAATTATGTTTCAATTTAGGGAAGATAATTGTTATTCTAGTGTTTGAGGAGGGAATTTATACATCAGTAGCGATTTTTTGTTAGTGTCATAAGCCTCCCTATGAAGTGGCTCAGTGGATATGGTATTACTATCTGGTCCAACAACTCTGGAGAGACCCAACAGTCCTTAAATTTCTTCTTGAGGTCTAACCTCCGGCTATACCACATCTGAAAGGAAGGCTGCAGAAAAGTTGAAAGGTTCTTTTCAAAGTTTTGAGAACTTTGAGTTTGCATAAAGTTTGCAATAAAGTAGTGATGTGACGTGTGAAGATGAGTCTTCACTGTCACTCTAGCCTCCAGCAATTTATTTGAGGAGGAATGGCAGCAGGACTTTATTATATACTCTAAAACCATGAAGGCAGCCTGGGTGGGAACAATAAACACTTCCACATAACTGCTCCAAACAATACTCTTAAAATAAAACCTTTCCTTGCCCTTCCCCCCATTTTTTTGTGTTAACATTGTTAACACATTGTTTTTACATTCCCATTCCCATTTTTTTTCCTTTTAAATTCTATTGGATGTGAGAGGTAAGCCAATTAAAGGACTGAACACATTCTATTTTTTAATCATTCTTTTTACAACCATCCATTCTTGGCTTCTTCTCCACAGATCCACCTGACTATAGATCAGATGTATTGACTTGGTGGGCCACCCCAGTTTTGATCCTTTTTGTCTGTGTGGCCACATGTCTAACATGATGAACATTGATGTGATGGAGTGAATCAGAGGAGTTGGGGATAACTGAGGCTGTCTGAAGGCTTTCTCCCTGGTGCTTTGTTCTATTGTAGCTGAATTTCCTTTAACACTCACAATAAACTTCTAGCTATTCTCTAATATTACAGTTGCATCAGTTCTTATTAAATGTTTTACAGGCTGGTAGGATTGAAAAATCCTGGAACTAGATCATGTCTAACTTTCACTCTTATTTCCCAAGTTATCCAAACCCATAGCAGCAAATGATAAAGTTTCTTTACTTAGTGTATTTAGAAGTCTTAAGCTAATTCCTTAATTGAAAATTAAACCATCAGTAGTCATACAATTGTACATAGGGGAGGAACCATTTTGAGGACAAATGCTATTAAGTTAAATGAAACATTTAAAGTGTTCTTTGGTAACCCCAATAATAACATAACTTCTGCTTTTGTATCTCATCCTGTTTTTTAAATCGGACGCCCTTAATTCTCTCATTCTTCAATGACTTTATTATTTTGCTGATTCTTGGACTGGACTTCTCCAACAACTGATCTGAGCATTATTATCCTTCCATGACATTTCCTGACCCATTGAGTGTTGATTCTCTTCAGTTTGTCTGAAAATGTACTGTTAGAGATATGTGGTGTCTTTCTAACTGTTGAATCCAATTTACTTACTCTCTTTTATCCTTAATTCTCTGCATCATTTGAAACTGTTGAACATTCCCTCTTCTTTTGACAGATCCTTCTCCCATGGCTTCCACAATCCCCTCATGCCCCAGTTTGCCACCTTCTTATCTGACTTATTTGCTTGATTTCATTCATGAAGTACATCATCTTTTCCAATTACTTGCATACAATCTGAACGGCAAAGTTGGGTTTCTGCACATATTCGCACTTTGCATTGGCTCTGTTAGCCATGCTGATAGTGTCCAGTGTGAGTTTTAGGAAGATGGTTTTTCTTTTACATTACTTATTATAATTCATAGTTGTTTGTGTGATTATTGAGTTCTCAACAGACTCTTACATGAAGATGGATTTGTGTTCACTTTTTCATCAGTTTCCCTTAGCATCTTGTACAGTGATTGGGATGGAGAAAGTGCTCGATAAATATTTGTTGAGTGAATAAATGAATGAATGAATAAATAGCTCCCATACCTCCAACTTGTTATTTCTCTTGTGCGCTTGTCCTAGACCTTCAGTTGCCCACTGAATGCCTCTGCATTACTGTACCCTGTCACTTGAAACTCAACACATCCAAAAACAAACTGTTTTTAGACCTCAAACCATATCTATATCTGGCTTCTCAGTTTGTCAATGATCCTATTATTTCCCAAGCCATGGAGATTATAAATTATGGACTCACTTTTAATCCTTTTCTATTTGCCTTATATACATTTACCTTTTATGCATTTTCTCATTTAATTCCCATAATATGGGAATGTAAGGGCTCTGAATTTTATCTGAGAGATAAAGGGAAGCCATCAAAGTGTTAGGAGCTGGAAAGGACATAACTAGAACTATGTTTTTGAAAGAAAATTCTGTTAGGAATGTGGTGCATGGTTTCATGTGCAGAAGATTAGGAGCAGGGAACCCAGCTTGGGGCCAATTTTAAGCTTAGGCAAACATGTTGGGACTTCAAACTAGGCACATAATGGTGGGATGGATTTCCAACACATTTCAGAGATAGACTACTTATATTCCAAAGTTGATGCATCAGTTACAGAATATTGCCAATTATTTCTTCTCCTAATCGTAATGACGGATTTTCAAGGCCATATTCACCCTTCATTCTCTATTCCCTTGTGTCTAAGTGCACTCAGTTATTTCTAAGGCTAAGGCTAAGGAAGTATGCAAGAGAGACAAGGCTGCAGGATAGAGAAAAAAAGGCACAATTCACTGGATCAAAGTAAAGGTAAAGCTGAGAACTTTTCCTCTTTAGCTCTCTTCTCTAATTGAGTCTATACTTCAAGAAAAAGAACCACTAGAATAAATTATGGGATATCTCCCACTAGAGTCTCTCACTGCATTTCAGAGAGTTCTATGTCTCAGATTTTGTGGGTAAGTCATATTTCACTAAATGAAATTTCTTTGATAATTCATGGTCAATTGTATGGACATAATTTTCATTTGTATGACAACTGTGGAAAGTTCACATTCCCGTAACCAGGGGTGGGGGTTGGTGAGGAAGGGATGGGGATGGAAAGCTGGGAACAGAGTTTGATTTGGTGTTGTAGCCATCCTGACACTGTCCACCTCTGGGTACTTATATTTTATTTTAAATCTCAATGTCTCATTCCATTAGTGTTTTGATTTTTTTTAAAAAGGTGCAGGCTCCTTAACCTGTTCTCCATTTCAACAATGTTCTCTTAGAGAACACAGAGCCAGCAAATTACTTAAAACAGTAAAGTGTCATGATTCAATAGTCATAACTTTTCTTCCTATTAATAATGGTTTCCCCCCTGAATCATATCTGCATGTCAATCACATCAATAGATTAGAAAAATGATGTTTGGCAACATTACAGAACACAGACATCTTGGAACCTGGTTATTTTCTATTTTTTAAACCTTTAATACTGAGAGAAAATCAATAATATATCTAAAAAATAATCGATAAGGATATGTCATGTTCTGTTAAAAATTTACTGTAAATCTTTCAGTCCTTACAAATTTTGGCCCTATGGTGGTGTAGACAGCTGAATTGTAAATTAGGTATTTTTAAAACATTTTTTTTAAATTAATGCATGATATAATAAAACAATAAATACAACTAAGAAAAAATGCTAATTTATATTTTATATTTAGATATAATCAAGTCAGGTTAAAACAGACACTTGATGTTTCCCACATTGATTCAGCATTTATATCTCAGATGCAAAAGGATCCAATGAATAATAATTTACATATATATACATTTTAAACAGTAAAAATAGATGGAATCACATATAGGTCTGCATGGTAAGATAGTGGAATACTAGAAAGCAGCTCAATTGTGAGATGTAAAAACTTAGGAAATTGAGATGCAATTTAAGAAAGATGTAAATTATAGCTCCAATTAAATTATGCAGTAAGTAGTTGAGAGTCTCTATTAGTGTATTCCATGTGTGTTCTTTATCAGTGATCTTCATATTTTTCAAAATTCATAGGGACTTAAAATATCCATTCTGGCTTGAAAGCCTTTTGTCTCTGTTACTGTTAGGGTCGATCAGAGTGGGATTGAGTTGACCTTGCAGAAGCAAGCAGTGAGTTAGGCTCAAAAGGAGGAAGGGTCACTTGGGGATATTAATTGACCACAAATTTTACTTTCTGATAGTGATGGGACTTTCCAAGCATGAATTTTTCTGATTGATAACCTTACACAGCAGCATGGGCAAGTGATTATGAACATAAACCCTGATACTGCATGGATTGTGTGACCTTGGGCAAGTAATTTAACCTCTCTTTGCCTCGGTTTTTCCCATCTATAAAATAGAAATAACACTATTAGAGTTAAAAGACATAACTGAGGTAAAGACAGAATAGCACTGTTCCCTGGCACATAGTAACTCTCAGTCAGTGTTAGCTATTGTTATCATGAGCTGAAATTCCACTTCCTTCTTCACTTTGACTTTGCCTTGGATTTCTTCCTGACTTTGAGAACCTACAACTGGGTTTGCTTTCTGTTGGATGAATCTGTTTCATCTCATTTTTGCCTTTTTAATTGGGAGTTGGTAAGTTTACAATGCTGTCTGATTATCCCCTTTGTTTTGCCTTTGGCCATGGACACCTTGGCCCCTGATTTGGATGAATTCAGCTGCACAGGAGCTCAGAACTGTTTTCTTTCTTACAGATGCATCAGCCCTAGTGTCTTCGTAGTTGTAACAACTCCAAATCCTCTATTATCTTGGACTCCTTAACCTCCCTGTCTTCTCACATCAATTCATCTTCAAGTTTAAACAATGCTTTATTACATTTTTTACATCTGTTACTTTCTTTCTGATCCCATTGCTACCCATAATTCCTAAGTGCATTCTCTCCCTCTTCCTACTCCTTCTGCACACAGATGTCACATTAACCTTTTCAAAATGCTGTTTTTCACTTACCATTTTCACTCCCACCACACCTTCAAAAACCATTGCTGACTATAGTATAAAGATACTTTCCCTATAGACATTTCAGACTTCAATTTCACTCCTCATCACCACTCTACATTCATTCATTCATCAAACATTTATTTCACACCAGATTCCATAACAGGCAGTGTAGATATAATGATTAAAAGAGTTTATACAAAGTCTCTGCCCTCAGGAAACTTATAGTCTAGTTTAAAAGAGATTAAAGGAAAAAAAAGGCTTCCTCTTGATCTCATGTATGTTCCCATTTCTGTGCTTAAAGGACTCTCCCCTATTCTCATTGTCCCTAATCCTTGCTTTCAAGTCTTCCTGGAAGTTTTTCTTTCTAGAAGCCTCTTTGAGAGGACTGATATTCTGAGGGCCCAATTCAGGGCTGGGTTCAGGAACTGTTGCTGCTGGTTGACTTCACGTTTGTTCTCTAACTCCTGGTGTGTCCTCCCCAGGATACTGGATGAAAGTATCAAGCATCTCTCTTCTCTGCTTCCAAGACAGATTCTCAAATCTATCACTTTTGCAGAATCTCATGGGGATAAAAAGGAATTGATTTCTGAATGTCTTTTCTGCTTGGTTTCCTTGGGCTTAGTTTTGTTTATTTTAGGGCCTGAGAACATGAGTAAAAGCTCATTATGATACTGTGACATTCTGTTCAACTTTCCTCTATGAGGCAAAACAAGCTAAAAGTTTAAACAGTTATTGGACTTGGGAACATTTACTGAACATATACGTACAAACTCTAATGCTTGTTATGGGAGAATACTGGGATGAACAAGAGGGGGTTTCTAGCTCCTGTCATTCAAGAGTTAAGGCAGGGGGTAGATATTAATTTAACAGAGGAGAGAGACATGAAAACAACCAGCACTGCTGGGACATCTCCCAGACATTTCTTAAATGCCATTCACTTAATATCTATTCACAATTCACATCTATCATCTCTGCCTGTACCATAGGTCACTTTTTGACCTAACTGGTCTCTCAGCTTCAGTCTCCCACATTCTTTGCTACCCCAGCCTGAAGGAGTTCTCAAAAATAAAGTTGTATCATGTCTACCATGCCATTATGCTCTTTCAAAATCTTTCTATGCCTCATTTCTCATGGAATAATATTCTAAGTCCTTACCCTGACTTACCAGATCTTTCAAGATTTGCTTCCTTAACATCATATTTTGTTCATTCAATAAAAAATTTACTGATACCTAATAGTTGTGAGGAAACATTCTAAATGTTACATTCACAATGTGCCCCTAAATCTGAGACCCTGCTTTCAAGAGGAGTTAAAACTATAAATCATTAAACAAAGAATTTCAATGACTTCAGAAAGAGCAGTTTCTGTGAAATAATTTGAAAAGTTAGAAAAGATTCAATAAAAAAAAATGCAAAAAATTAATTGTCAAAGCAGGTATAGATAAGACAGGTATAAGAATTTGGGGACAATACTGTAAAAACTTATCTGCACTCAGATTACTTCAAAATTGTCTTTAAGTTCTTTTTTTACCCCCCAAATATCTAAACTGGAAATTTTGGATAATGTATTAGAGGTATGGTTTATGCAACAGAGAGAAAACAAAACTCTAATGAGAGAATTAATGCTTAAAGGAAAGGTCTTATCTCTATATCACACAACCAATAAATGACCACACATACATGGTGTGAGTTAAAGAATGTAGGATTCTTGATACCATGTTTTATGTTTCTTCACTTACATAATATTCTTAACTGGTCAAATACAGTTTCTAAATGTTACACGTTTTATGTTTCTTCACTTACATACCATTTCTAATCAGTTGATCAAAGACAGATTCCAAGTCGTATTGTATAATGAGCTTCTACTGTACCAACGAGAGGTATGAAAATCGTAACACCAGCTAGTATCATGGAGGGCAACATGGTGGAGGGTTACGGGGCATGAGCTTTTTGGCCCTGGCCTCGGCAACTTTAGTTGGTTGTGCAGGTGCTTTAACAGTGCTTGTTCTCCTGTTCCTTAATTTTTACACATGCAAATATTTTGCCTATTTCATATCATTGATTTCCACTCTTCTCTCTTTTCCTTGGCTGAGGCCTGTGTTCAAGTAGGTCAAACTGAGATTCTCATTCCCTGGAAGCATCTGCTGCCTTCCGCAAGTCTGGGTTAGGTGCCCCTTCTCTGTGGTTCCTCTACTCTATGCCTCACTGTGTTGTAAGTGCCTGTTTACTTGGCTACATTCTCTGGCACACTAAGCTTTCCTAGGACCAGATTCTTAGTTTATTTTATTCCCTCCCATATCCCCAATATCTAGCATAGCATTGGCATGTAATGCTTGTCAAAGACATATTCATTGAAAAAATGTGTGCACAACAAACGAGTAAGTTCAAAGTGAAAGAAGGGGAGGGCATACCTAATTAAGTGGACAGTATGAACACACATGTAAGATTTCTGAAGAACTCTGTGAAACACAGAGGAAGATCTGTGGAATGTTTCTGAAGGAACCCTTAAGCACCATGTTATAAACTCACAGTGAGGGTGTTATACTAAGTTCACCACCTATATACACCCAGGACTTGTTCCTGGCAGGGGGCCCACAGGAGTCAAGGGGATGATAGTGAAGACATGGCAGAGTGACAGATATTTATTATTAGGAAGAGAGAATCTCTTACCCTGGTTATTTACAACCATTTCTAACAGTAAGAAAATTTGACACTATAGTTACTAATCTGTTTTTAGAAAGAAAGAATTTCTATGCACCAGAAAACATTTTTAGGCAAAGCAGGCCATTTAGTTATTCTAAAAATGAAGGTTATAAAGTGCCAAAATTTCAGATCATAAGTTTTTAGCCTGGGTATTCCTAGCTCTAATCAGCTGGCTCACCTCTGTAAACTGCAAGCATATTGCAAGAAGCTCTAGTACTCAATGACTTTGATAAGCTGAGAAGAGAGGTAAAAATAATAGGCATATAAATATGTTTATATGAGTTAAAACAGACAATAAAAATATGAATAAAATATTTTTAAGCTACACTATAAAGCTAGTCATTCTGCATTAGAATTTAGAAATATAATGAAGCTACTAGAAACTTCTGTCTGAAGTGATTCATTTGCTGAAGTACTAAGACAAGCTCAGAAGAAGCCATCTCAGCTCTAAGAGCACCTCTCAGAATGAGTCCTCAGGGGAAACGTTAGATCAAGACTCCAATGTGTTATCTGCAACTCACTTACATGCCCATCTCATTGTACCCCAGGATCACCTGTATTGCACATGTAAAAGACAGTCTTATCATTCATCTGATAGCACCACACAAAATCAGGCATTTCTAAACCAACAAGATGTCCTGTGATGTTATACATGTATGCTAGAAGTTGATGTTTTCTTGCAGTGATGTTGGTAATTTGGTTTACAGGCAATCTGTAAGGCTTTTTGTTAGTGGACATGTCCACAAAAGCAGATTTTGTCAGGCTTCTGGAGTACTTAGGTTAAAAAAAAAACAAACACTGCAGGCACATATTTTGTATTATTTGGATTTATAATTTTGGTAGGGTTCAAGATTATATAAGGTTTTATGCACCCCTACCTCCACCCCTAGATTTGAGAAGCACTCAGAGAAAGCACTCTGAGCTGGTGCAGGGAGCGATACAGGGAAAATCAGGTCCCTTTTTAATGTTTCTCTTTTCCCACTAAAGCCCTGATGTGAGAGGACATTGACTAGTGACAAACAGTGCAATTTTCTTTGTTTGTGAACTAGAGCATTTCGGCTAAAAGCTTAAAGGAACTTACAGGTAAGATGCTGTGGCAAGAGTTTCTCCCCTGAAAGAATACAACTTAATAAATGTGCAGTGGCTCTGTTTGGACCCCCTACCTGTCTAGAAACACAAAATCAGTCTTTCTGCTGCCTAAAACTCATGCCTCACACACACATGAGCTGTCCCCCTCTGAGGTTTACTGGAGTGTATTTCATTAGAACCTCTTCGTGGCATTGTGAACCTGATTGTAATGAATGGGTTGAACTCTGAAAGCACTGGGCACTGACCTCCCATCTGCTGATATCCTAAATCAGGCCATTAGAGGATTCCACAAGAAAGGGCATGCTGTTTATAGGTTAATTTATCTCTCATTTGGTTCAACTAGATGTGTGCTTATAAAGGTCTTCTAATTGAATCTTATAGATGCCACAGAGATCTTTCCATTTTAAGGAAGTCTTTGGGAATAAATACAGTCAGTTCTCAATTATCTATGGTAATGGAGACCTGGCCAGCACGATGAGCATGATACAGAGGAGGTTCTCTATTCTCATTTATGTGATTAATTTTAAACCTCCATCTCCATCACATATTGAACCAGAACTGCTACAGAGGCTGATGTTGTTCCCTTTCCCATTTATTTTGGCTGATAACTCTACCATCAAAATGCTGTAAACAACAAAGGAACCCCAATGCCTGATGACCATGTGCATCTCTATAAAACACAAAGGAGTGTAGATACTGATGGGGACAGATGTAGGAACTCACCTGATTAATGGCACAATGCCATTAGAAAAGTAAGGCTTTCCAAGTCATCTCCAGCCTATGTAGACTGCAGTGGCCTGAGACCCAATAATAGTCATGATAACGGCAGTATCTATTCATTGAACACTCTTTACATGCTAAGTACTAGACTAAGCATTCACATTTATTTGTTTAATCTTCACAATGAATCAATGAGGTTGGCACAATTGTTATCCCTGTGTTGTAGAGGAGGAACCTGAGGCTTAACAGAAATTAATAGTCCTCCTGCATGCAGTGCTGGTGGAGACGGCCCACCGGGTATGTCCACCTGCTGAGCCCTTCTCTGCCTCCAGAAGGGCGCTCACACTTTCCTCTCCTCAGCATGTGGGGCTCCTGGGAATCATCCACCACGATGCCCTTGCCACCCACTTGCTTGCCATCCTTTTGGCATTCAGCCCCTTCTCTTTCCATATCTTGATGCAACATCTTTAGAGGTTGGCTAACCCTCATCTACAAGTTCCTGGTACTGAACTATCAGGAAATGGAGCTGGTGAATGAAATGACACGTCTTCATTAATGTGATCATCTTTACCCTAGTGCCTGGGAAATCACCTCTGCTTTATTTTGATGCCTTTTGAATTCTCTACATGCCTTTTTCCCTTTTTTCCAGAGCCAACATAAAAAGTTTCATTTTTTCTTTTCTTCATTTATGTTTCTACTACACGGAGCACCCATGTCAACATTTTGCTGAAGTATTGCTGTGAATAAAGACCATACTAATCATCTAGAATGTCCCTGTACACTTTGCAGCAGCCAATTTCTAAATATTTGAAAGTTTGTGCTTCTAGTACTTAGTTAATTCATTTATCACCTACCTTTGAGGGATAATTGTGGGTGCATAATTTTAGCAACATCATTATGCCTGTTGATAGAATCCCGAGCTGCCACGGTAGTGCAGACCCTGATTATATGTTCAGTTAACTGCCACATGTTGTCAGCACCTCTCATCCCCCAGTTTTTCTTGTGTTGGATACTTGTAATAATTTAAAACAAAAATAGTCCCACCAAGGGTTGTCGCAGCAACCCCATAGCCTCACAAACTCACACATACAAGTCACATGTAACTTGCTTTCAGTCTGCATTTTTGGTTAAAAAAGCTCAGGGTCCGGCCACCTTATCTCTGGTCTGAGTTCCATGTGACTTGGTCAAATCACTAAGTTTTCCCAGGAACTATGTCATTTGGGTATGAAATGAGTATGAAAGTGTTTTTTCTGCCCAACCTCCTAAGACTATTGTGAGATTCAATTGGAACAATATGTTTGATTGCACTCTTAAATCTGTAAAGGGACAAAATTTGACATGTTATTACTCTTACTCTTGACACATATTTATGTTATATTCATACACACTAATAAACATTTTTACTTTCCATCTTATGTTTGCTCAGTTGAACATTTTTTTTAATCCATATTTTCATGGAAGAAAAGGGCTGTTTTTTTCACATTTTTTACTACTTGTAAATTCTCTAAAGGCAGGGACAAAAATTTCAGACTTCTTTTGTTTCCTTTATGAAGCCTAAAGCTGGGGAAGTGTTTTAAGTTAAAGTGCCTAAACTCAATTGCTTGGAGGTTGTTTGGTTTGAGGAATATACATTCCTGGCACTAACTATGCCCTTCCTATGAACTGTATGTATTTATCTTGTGAAATTAGATTTTTCTGATGCCGTATGCCATTTCGTCATGGAAGCAATGGTGCTACAATAATGACTTTTTGTCTACACTGGGGCATTTTAGAACAAATTATAACTTTGCACACAGGACCACAAAGGCCTCCATTTTGATAATATCATCCCTGTCCTCAGAATAGCTCTGTGCCACTTTTACATTTTGCTCTTATAGTCATTTGGTTTAGATCAGTTTTTATTTTTGGAGTGAAAACATTAGTGCCAAATATGAAACTAATATCCGTGTATTCTACTGTCCAAGACAGGGAGGAATACTAAAAAGAGGAATGCAGCTGGTTTCCCTGTGGAATTTTTAAAAAAGCATTCTCTATGGACAAACAAATTAGGAAAATATGCCATTTCTGTGAGGTAACAGCTCCATGCCAGGACATCGATCTTGGAGAGTAGATGTAGTGTTTTTAGCCACCGCTCACTGCCTCTAATGCTGTCTTGTGCGGGGGTAGGTAAAAACTGCATAGGGACACACAGCAGCCCTGTACATAAGGGTCTAGGGGTCTCATTTGCCACTGAGTGGAGAGTGGAGCAAAAACAGACCTTATGCCACCATGTAGGCTAGTAGAATGATTGCCCTGAGTCCTGGTTTTTGGAGAAGAGGAGAAAAAAGAGGTGATTTCCTTCAATTGCAAAGAAACAGGTGTCACTGAGAGAGGGAGGGAGCATCTTCTCCTAGTGGGAAAAGAAATCCCCCAAGCTCCCGTAAGCATATCCTCAGCACCCAAGCCAACATCAGGTGGGCCTGTGGCTGGCACCAACCACAGTGTTCTGTCCTCTCCACTGTCATCTCCCCCACCATGGCTTCTCTGTCGCCTTTTTTATGATACCTCTCTTTGCCTTACTTTCAAACTGATGTTTTCATCATAGTCAGGTTTTAGCTGTGCAGGATTATGGGTAAGACAAAGAGAAGACCGAGTCTGCCTTGTCCTGGGCCCATCAGTCTCTAGGGCAGGGCTCTGAGTATAAGATGCCAAGTACCTCTAGAAATAGAATGAAAGACATTCATCTATTCCATAAATATTTATAATGTATCTACAATGTGCCTGGCCCTGGCAACAGAGCAGTGATCAGTTGTACAAGCTATTTTCTTTGCCTGACTATTTCCCCATGACCTGTCCAACTCCTCCTTCCTATCCTTCAGGTCTTAGTTGAAATGCCTCTTCTTCACCTTCTCAACCCAAATTCCTGTAAGATTCTGGAATCTTCTATGTTCTGCTTTCATAACATTCTCCACTTTTGTGATTAGGAGTTCAATGACATTATTCCCTACTACACTCTAGGTATATGAGGTTAGGACCATGGCTGCTGTAACTCAGGGGCCTAGTTGAGTGCCCGGCACATTGTAGGTCCTCGATAAGTATTGGTCAATGACTGAATGAATAAATTAATGAGTGAATGAACAACTCCCAAGCATGAGGCCTAATTAATTTACTTTTTGATAAACTTCTGTGAAAACACTATTATGCATTTCAACAGGATGTATTTATCTACTCTTAAAATCTAATAAGCTTGTTAAAAATGACTAGTTTCCTGTTTAGAGTTTTCCCTGTAACCTCTACCTAGGAGCTTTTTTCCACAAGAATATTTTAAATCAGAATATCAGAAAAAATATCTTTCCATCAGTTTTAACAATCATACAACCATTTTATGTGACAAAAAGGAAATCTCAGGATTTAGTTCATCTGGGTGATTTATATGATTACTTGTGGCCAGCTGCTGCAATATGGCAATAGTGATAAATAACAGTGCATTGGGATATTTTAATTCTACAATGGCCATTTCTCTGGCCTTTGATCGATCATGGTCACTATAACCATTACTGAAACCTTTCATTAACCTTTTTATATTTAATTTCTTGTTTTGAGTTAACATCATTGTTAATCTTATTTCCGTGAACAATACAACATGTGGCCTTTTAAGAAGCAACTAAATTTCCCAGCACTGTGTGGCTGCTGAAGAAGAAACAGAGACTAACCTTTTCCCCAAGCAAAATCTGAAAAAGAAAGGGCTTCAAAAAGCCTTTGCTGTCTGTCCTCCCTCTGAGGGAGGTCTCATCATGATGTGGGACACCCAGTGAGCATAATGTTCTAAAGAGCCATCAAACATTATTCGACATGAAAATTTTGCCTTGCCTATGAGCTGCTGCTAATGAATTACATATGATGCAAGAAGCAGCATGGCTGAAATATTTTTATTAATACTAATAATACTTTTTGCTTATACAGCAACTTCCACTGGGGAAAACTGAGTTGGATAAGAAGCTTTAAAGACATACCTCTGGCAAAATTACTGGCTTACAACTTTTTAGACTTGCTGCTTCCCCTTCACCACTCTGGAGCCTGGGCCCCGGGTACAAAGCTTGGAAGGGTCACCTCTACGAATTTCAGTAGCCAGAGATTTCTGGACTCATAAAGTAAAGTTGATTTATTTTATGCGTTAATTTTAAGGAGCAAAAATAAGTCTTCATTTCCTTATGATGTAGTGTTAAAGAAATTCTACTTGAGAAAAAGTGGTAATGAATGTTGATTTTGTTATGCTCTTGTTGATTGCCGTTAGCAGAGTGCCTACTGTGTATCTGGCATTAAGTGCTTATGTGCTCGCAACATTCCTACAAAGTAGGGTTAGTATATTGACTTTATAATGGGGTGACTGGGGCAAAAAAAGGTTAAGAGACTATTTTCACTTTCCTCACACCTGCTAGTCAATGTTCCCACCTACGGCCCCTCCGGGTTCCAGCCTGAAGAGAACAGGATATCTGGGCAGCTGTTGCTGTGTACTCGTGAGAGTTGCCTGATCTTCGGCAACTTCATGTAAATCTCGTATTCTATACCTTTGGTACATGCAGTTCCCTCGGGTCTCCAATTAGGTTGCAGTCTCCATGAGGACGAGAGTTTGAGCTTAGGTATATAAAAGTTACCCTAGGTTTTTATAATTAAAAATCAGAACATCCATTTTAATCAGGGTGTAAATTGTTTGCTCATGAGGACAATGACAAAAGATTTTGGAATCGAGACCATTCTGGTAAACCCAGGACATGTGTCGCCATGACTTTTGCCACTTGCTTTTATAGGAAAGACCAAAAAAAGTGTAGTCTGCTGTTATTTTTAGGGTAAGTTTGTGGGGTGTGTGCATTTTGGAAAAGAATTGGGGCCTGATATTGTGTATTATATATTCAAAATGTCAGTATTATTCCTCTTTGTGGGACAATCATGCCCCAGGGAATTTGTTTAAACAAATATCCAGTCTAGAATGTTGAATTTATTTATTTTCACTCAAAAATAATACTTTTAAAGTTACATTTCTATGAAATGTTATTTATATCTTAGCCAAGGCATTGAGCAAACCAAACAAGCAATCTGAGAAGCTTGGAGACTGAAGAATGAGGTGCCCACCAAGACTAGAATTGAATCCACAGAATTATTCCATCTCTTAAACTATGAATAATCTCCCTGATGGTCTGCATTCTTGGGCTCAGTGTAGAGTCTACCCCTCCAATGACAATCTTGAAGAGGTACAAGCTCTTTATTACTCAACTTTCCCCTTTCTTATATTGCTATCAGAGACTTCCAAAAACACCTTGGTCATTTCACCAACAACCCACCTCTTACTTTCTAGTCCTTCAGTTACAGAACAGTGTTTCTCTGACGGTGTTATAAGTAGTCACCATGCTTTTCATGTAACTGGATAACATTCAGAATGCACGTTAATCTGATCAGCAGCTTGTCACAAATCGTCTTTTAGGTGGATTAATTCCTGGAGAGGAACCCAGAAATGACAAATCACCACCATGTGCATTGATTCTGTTAACTTCAGCTTCAAAAGGGAACATTCCAGGTGGGTCAGCAGAGTGTGGTGTCAAAGGGGGAAAAAATGGGGTCTGGAATCCAAATGTTTAGCAACTTAGCTAACCTTGGTCAGCTCATTTATCTTCTTTGAACCCCAGTTTCCTTATAATGATATTGACTATCTTATAAAACAAAGGAAGGTAATGAACACAAAAGTGCCTGAGAACTATACAATACTATATACAAGGTAGTTTGATATTTTGATTTACACCCAGTTTGGGAATGATGATATGTAGGACACTTTCAATTGCAAGTGACAGCCCAACATAAACTGAATAAGATATAACTTATGGATTAAGTACAGTCAGTTCTGATATAACCTGACATGTGTTTCCTAAAATGAGTCTATATGGTGATGATTATGGATATAATAATTGCATAAACCAGCACAGTTTAATGGAAATATAGTACCAACCACAAATGCAAGCTACATATGTAATTTAAGATTTTCTAGGGAGATGTTAAACAAAAGAAACAGGTGAAATTAACTTGAAAATATATTTTATTCAATCATACAACCTAAATGTTATTATTTTAACATATAGTCAATATAAAATTTATTAGTAGCTGTTTACATTTTTTTTTTTACAAAGTAGAAGGAATGTAAAAGACTGTATTTTCCATTTACAGTACATCTCAATGTAAACTAGCCACATTTCAAACAGCCACATATGGCTAGTGGCTACTGTATTGGGCAATGATGGTCTAAGACCTGGGTTACATATGGTCCCTTGGGGCAGGAGTTGGGATTCAATGCCTAGACTACATGGACTGAGAGTGGGGAACAAGTGAATGGAAGCTGAGATCTACTTTTAGAAAAGAGACAGTGGAATTTGTAGAGGCAAAATCATCTTTGCCATCATCATTGTCAGATTTACAGAGTCTCTTAACTTTCAAGGAATTGAAATTCCTCCTCTCTAGGCCATTTTAGGTTAAATTCAGTTTAAATTAATTCTGCAGTTCTGTGAAAAGGTAGAAGTCACACAGAGAGGGTGCTGAACTGCCCTCTAGGAGATGGGATTTTGGGCTCATCTCTATAAGCTCTATTAGCTACCTGGCTGAACTTGACCAAGTTCCTTGGCCTTCATTCTTCATCTATAGTATAGAAGGGTTAGAATAGCTGTTTCCTAAAGTGTTTTTTGACTCTAATATTGTAAAATCAACTTTACTGAGGCATAATTTACATATAATAAAAGTACCCATTTAATGAATATTTCAATGAGTTTTGACAAATTTAACATCCTTGTAACTACCAGCACACTCAAAATACGGAAAACATTTCTGTCTCCTCAAAATGCTGTATTTTAAGCAATATTCCACTGATAGATCCTTAGATGTGCTTTTAATTTTTGGACCAAGTAACTTCTAGGCAAGCCTGAAGTCAGAGCTAAAATGGATTTGGATGGATTTTCTGGGTCATATGTATATTTTTAACATTATAAGAAGCTGTTGAACTGTTTTCCAAGTGTTAGTAACACTTTCTATACCAGCAATATTTGAGAATTCCAGGTGTTTCACATTCTTGCCAAGACTTGGTATTGTTAGTCTTTTTAATTTTAACCATTTCAATATGTATGTAAGGGGTATCTCATTCTGGTTTTAATTTTCATTTCCCTGATGACTTAATGACAATAAATCTTTTTCATGTTCTCATTAGTCATTTGTATATGATCTTTTGTGAAGTGTTTGTTCAATTTTTTTTTGCCCACTTTTAAAACTGAGGTTTTTTTTGTCTATTTGTCAGGTATGGTGCAATGATTTTTTTTCAGTCTGTACATTGTATTTTATTTTCTTAATGTTTAGAGTATGAAAGGCTTTTAACTTTAAGTCCAGTAAGTCAATCTTTTTTTTGTAATTTATGTGTTTTGTGTCTTAATCTAAAAAATCTTACCTACTGTGAGGAAGATTTTATCTTATATTTGTCTAGAAATTTTATAGTTTCACTTTTTACATTTAGGTCTATTTGTTTATCTTGTGTATGACATAACATAGGATGGAGATTCATTTTATTCCAAATGCATATCCAATTGTTTCTGTGTTTTTTATATTTCACAATGGAGTTATCCATGCAACAGATATACCTGATATATAATTGATATATATATGTCAATATATATAATATTACTATATTCATTACATAATATTACTACATAAAATATATTATACATTGTAATAAAATGTTATATATAATTGTGTAATGTTTACATTATAGATTATTATTTTAATTTTTATGTCTCTTGTTTAAAGCAACTTGGAATTGAAAGAGCTGAGCATGAGTCTATTTTCTTAATGCAGTAGTGTGGAATTAGGAGGATAGTCCTAGGTCTGGAGACTTGACTACTGACTCCATCTCACATCTTTGCTTAGAAGCCAACCATGTGGGGGAGGAATGTTCTGAGGGTCTTATCTAGAAGCACCTATCAGTCAGACTCCAAGGATTTGTGCTTGTAGTTATTTTTCCTCTCTGTTCCTCTGTGTTCTCCCATCTAAAGCTTGCTGTTCACATGGCCACCATGTTGATTTAAAAACACTTTACCCCTCAGTTTCCATGAATCTGTCCTCAAATGTATAGTGCTTTAAACACAAGTAAACTAAATCTATAAGGGTAGAATGCTCTAAAACTATTCATACTAGACTTACAAGGGAGAGAGTTTTTCTATCATTAGTGGCCTTGAAAAAAATGTGTATGTAACTCTGGATAATGTAGACACCATGAGTCAGGATGTCTCTTGTTCTGAGATTTCCTTGGCAGACAAAATGTTACACTGACCCTCTCTGTCACAATGTTCATCAATGTTTGTATTTACTTTGCAATGCACTGAGCTATTGCCCTCACCAGTGGCTGATTTGATTTCCTGTAATGTTTGTTTCATTTTTGTATCCTTCTCATTACTTCTTAGCATCCTGTCCTTGACTTCCTAATCCTGGGAGGACCCTGCTTGCAAATCTGCTTTTGGCTGAATAAAATACTTTCATCTCTGAGGTCACGTTTCAGGCTTTTGTTCAGTCACAAGTTCTGTTTGGATTTATCCTCGGTGTGTCTACTTGAATATTCAAAAAGTCATCAGCTAGTCTAATTTGTTTTTTTTTAGCCATGTAAAAGACTGATTTGCTTTGACAGGTGGATCAGAAACAGAATTGGAGCTATTTTATCTGGACCTAATTAAACAACCTTCATTACCGGCAGATATATGTTTGTGACTTAAAATTAGCATGATTGGAATTAAAACTCAAAATATAAGGCATTGAATTCAGATATGGCTGGTTTAAAAATAAATTCCATACATTTTAAATGCAGCAAGTCTGGCTTTTACATATCCTATAGTGACAAATTCTATCTGCGGTTGTGTGTGTGTGTGTGTGTGTGTGTACCCATGCACACATGGCTGTGGCCCTAGATAATAGTAAAGATATGGCCCATATTTTCTGAGTGGTTCAAGAGAAGCTTTTTGAATTATGAAACTTTAGTAAAGTATTTTTAAAATCTCATTTCTTCTCTTCCCCTCCAACCCCCAAGTATTGAATTCAGCTTTGAGGATTTTATGTAGCTTTCTTTGGCCTCAAAGGTTACATTCTCTAATCAAATTATTTCTATTCATCGTTGTCAAGTTTCTGAGATTTTGTGATTGCTTTTATAATACGTGTCCTGATTGTGTGCAGATGTATATATATCTAGATGCAGTACAACCTGCTTAAAATGTTCTTTCACATGTAACATTTAAAATCATATTAGATTTTTCATGCAGTATTTTACTTCCTCAACCTTCTGAGAAATATTTTAAAAGATTTTGTGTGTACATATATACACACACATACATATACACATATATACATAAAATATTTTTGTAGTTGTAATTGTACATTCTGAATAATGATAGGAATTTGGAAATTATCAAATAATGATAAGATTCCAAGTATATGTTTTTGTCTTTCTTCAGACTGTTGAGGGTTATTATGCACTTAGATATATGAGACAGATTTTACCTTATGAAGAAAAATAAAAGGTTGAATAAAACATATTGACATTTCTGTTCAACATTAAGGCCGCAGGAATTATGGTGGATTCCTTTTCCTAACAAACATTAATATGAGATTCCTGGTGTGATGAGAGCGGGATGTCAAGAATCTAATCCCTCCCCTTGCCTTTGTGCATCGGAAGCCTTCTCCAAATTATTAAAATTCCAGGTCTTTTGTGATAATTCTTGATGCATCATTGCAGCTTTAACCACTTTAAAATGCAAGCATGAGCACATCCTTAGTATTTATAGCCTCCTTATGTGCCTAAGATTTTTTGTAAAATATAAAAGAAAGTATTTGTGTTTATCCATGTCCTTTTAAAAATTAGAATTTCCAGATGGTCCCTTTTTTACGCTTTTCCAAAATCAAAACAACAGTCTTTGCATGTGTTTGCCACCTTTGTTTGGATTTACTCAGCCCTTTCTTGCTACTGATGAGAGGTCTAGTTCAACCACCGCTTCTGCTCCCGATCGTTGGTCAGTCATTTCCCTTCATGTGAAAGCTCTCCCGACTCAATAGGTACTCAGAGGCCTACACTGCTTTCCCGTGGTTTCCTGCATGTATTGTTTTCTTTGAGTTCTTCTCAAATCCCAGCTTGTATATATACGAATCTTAGGTGGTTGGGATTTAATTTGGGAGCATTAGAATGAGCTAACTGGCCAAATATGAAGCGTAAATTCTTGGCGTATCTTTGCCTTCATTACAGGCAGCTGTGTCACCTTATAAACGGGTGTTTACTGTTCTGCTTTCTGCTTAACGCAGTGAGGATGCCAGTGTGGCTTTACCCAGGCTCACTTATGCTGGATAGCAACTCCCTGAATTCTGGAAGAAGCAGAGAACTGACCACATTTGGTGAGATTGTGGACAAGGGATTTCTGCATGGTTGCCTTAAACCCATCAGTGTGTGAAAGGTTGTATGTTTGTAAATTGTATCAGTCTTTTTCAAAACCCACTGCATTTCAGAGCTTTCAAAAGGGATATATTTTTGTGATTTTTGAGATAGGCAAACATAAGTTTGAATCCTAGCCTCTCAATTTAGTCTTTGTGACCTTGGGCAAGTTACTAACGTCTCTAAGCTTCACTTTCCTCACCTGTGAAACCAGAGAAATCATAGTCCTTCACTCAAGGAGAAGTGAGGATTAAATAAAGGAAAGGGAGTATGGTGTGGGGAGGACAGGCTGGGGCTGGACAGCCTACATTCAAGTGTATGCTACTTGCCATGGGATTTTGAGCAATTCATTTAATGCTCAAGGCTTTGTTCTCATTTGAGAATGTGAATTATAAAAACATCAACTGAGAAACTTGTGAGGATTAAGGCACACAATAGCTTTCAAACATTTATAACTATACATTGTGCAGGGGAAGCATCTCAGAGAGTCAGTCGTTCACAGGTATCTGTGAGGTGCCTACCACTGGGCAAGCATTATTTTAGGTGTTGGAGACACTGGTGGGAACAAAAATCCCTACTTGCTTTAGCTCTCATTCTAGTGGGTGGAAATAGACAATATAAAGCAAATAAATATAAAATAAGGAATGTGGAGAAAAGTGAAGCAGAGAAGGAGGATAAAGAGGGTGACAGGGTGCAATTTGAAGTAGGATAGTCATGGTTGGTCCACTAGGGAGATGGTATTTGAGCAAAGACGTGAAGGTGGGGACAATCAAGCCATATGACCAAGGAAAGAGTGAGGAATGTAAACCCCTGTGGCAGGAGACTCAGAATAAGCAGAGGGTGACACTAGTAGAAGATGAGCCCAGAGGGAAGAAAAGGGCCAGCTCCAAGGTCCTGACAGTCTACTGTTAGGGATTTGGCTTTTACTCTGAGTGAGATGGAGAGCTGCTGGAGGGCATCACGTGCAGAAGTGACAGAACCTGACGCATTTTATAAGGACTCCTCTGGCTGCTAAATTGAGGACAGTCTGTAGGGAGCGAGGGGAAACATGGAGAGCAGTTAGGAGCTAAAACTGTAAACCAGATGAAGGATGAAGGAGACTGGGATCATGATGGTACTGGCAGAGGTGGGGAGAAATGAGCAGCATTCAGATATATTCTGAAAGTGGTGCTATTGATATTTGCCATCATATCATGATTAAGTGATATGATCTATAACTCCTTTGGAACATAAACTGCTACAAGTAAATATTTTTTAAATGGTAGACTATTGTTATGAGTAACGAGAATTCATCTGAAATTTACTTTGAGAGCTTGGGAGGAAACTGAGGCTTCCTAAATGCCTCATAAGGATTTAAGCGTGATGTACATTCACCTGTACAGAATGCCTTATGAAGGCTTGGAAAATATCTATGGAGATTAAATCCTACTTTTCCAAATCCTTTAATTTAGGAAGCTAATTACACAAAGATCTCTTATTTGAAGAATCCATTAGATTAAAAATAGTCAAACTTGACCTGGGGGCCAAGTCTAGCTCACCTTCTGTTTTTATAAATAAAGTTTTATTTGAACACAGCCATGCTTATTTAAATATTGTCTATAGCTGTTTTCATGCTATAACAACATAGCTGAGCAGTTGCAAAGCCTAAAATATTTACTCTCTGGCTCTTTACAGAAGCTGCCTTAGATGAACACTTATGTGTGGCTTAGCATCATAAACACAGAATTATCATTCAGGGGATATTTGTTAAAGTTTATGGCACCTAATAATGAATGAAGATATGCCAGGGTACTCGGAAATATGTTTATTATGGAGGAAGAGTCCAAACTTTAGAATTTCTTACGAAGGTGTCATCATCTATTTATCTAGGCTTTACTATGCTTCAGTAATTGTCTTGATCAATTCACATTTACTAAGCTTATTCATTTAAGCTTCACAACAATCCTTGGGGAGATAATAGTATTACTCCTATTTTACAGATAAGAAAAGTGAGGTACAGAGGGATAAATGATTCTCTCACAGTTCCACTGTTAAGTAAGTAGCAAAGACAGGGATGCAAGGGTTAGCAGTCTGGTTTAAGAGCCCAGGTTTTCCACTTCTCTGCTTCACTTCTATCCAGGCAACTTTTGAATGGTTTCTGTACTGGAAGTTCTGTGTGTGTGTGTTTGTGTGGCTTCTCCCATCAGCAAATCCCTAAACTTGGCTATTGAACTGATCTTCTGAACTTGTCTAATGCATCGATCATCAACATCTCTGTGCTGTTCAAGTTGTGACTGCACAGAGATGCCATTTAGTCTGCTGAGAGGCAGAAAAAGGAGTGGAAAAATTGCCACATCCCTAAACTGTATCCTTTCCTTTGAAGTCAGAAGAATAACAGAAAGACAGTGTCAATTTTGCTGCTTGTCTTGCAAGTGTGAAGTCTTGAAGAATAGCGCAAAATTAATTTTCATATGTTTATGAGTATATCTAAGCTGAGGGGTTCTTAACTCTTGAAATTTCAATGTTGGGCTGTTAAAAATGGATATCATTTTTCTTTAAAGAACAGGCCATTTTAGAACAAGATTACATCTGTCAGAAATGAAAATACTATGTTTAAGCTTCACTGTAATCCATTCATTGCTTTAAGGGCTCTAGGTTCCCTGGGGACCATTAAAAATCCAAATGATGTCCCTGAGTTTTGGGTTTTGCATTTGGATCTCTGCTTTAGCTTATATATAAAAGCATGAGTCATCACCCACTGACAATACATTTGAAAAGGGGCAGCCCAACTTCTGGTTACATTTGGGATCAAAATGTTCTTCCCTCCTGGCATCTCATCCTATTTTAGATGATAGCATGCAAATAAGTGTGTTTTCCTGCTAATTTCACCCATTTTTGGGCAGCTGCCACTCTGATGCAGCTGCCGCAAATCAGAATTTGTAAGAAAAGATGGTGTTGTGGCTGCTGAGAAAGCCTTCTCACCTCTGGACTAGATGCCAGAGCCCCCAGTGTTTGTCCAAGGGCAGAGTCCCATCCAGGGCCCATGATGTGGCTTCTTGTTTCTCTTTTTGGAATCTCCTCATTCTCTCACACACAGAATCCATTCCCAAGGCAGCAGTCCAGTGTTCAATTCCCCAAGGACTGTGAGGCTTCACTTGGCCTAAGAAAAGGCATTAAGGTGTCCTGATTTACATGCGTACTTAAATAAAATGGACTGAAGAGACCCACCGGTTTCTAGTGGTTTCATAGATTAAAGGAAAATGCAGAGAAATAAACTCAAAGAATTTACTGGCAAGAGAGTAGCCATTGTGCAGAATGGTGATGGGAACCAGACATGCTGATCTGGCTCTTCCCTCCTTCCCTCATTCTCTCTTTTCTCTCTTTTTAAAATTTATTTCCTTCCTTCCTTCCTTCCTTCCTTCCTTCCTTCCTTCCTTCCTTCCTTCCTTCCTTCCTTCCTTCCTTCCTTCCTTCCTTCCTTCCTTCCTTCCTTCCTTCCTTCCTTCTTTCCTTCCTTCCTTCCTTCCTTCCTTCCTTCCTACCTCCCTCCCTCCCTCCCTCCCATCCCTCCTTTCTTTCTTTCTTCTAGCAAATAGATGCTGAGTGCTACTATGACATATCTATGCTAGACCCTGAAGATACAGTTACGAACAAGACAAATGGAGATGATAGCCTTTATAAAATTTACTGGAAAAGATGGAAATACAAAAAATAATTAACAATAAATTATGTATGTAATTATGTGATTACAAAAAGTAAACTCTGTGTCAAAAAAATCATAGAACATGAAGTGGGGAGGGCAAATAATAGGGTCCCTGGAATGATGAGCAGGAGATACCTCCAAGGGAAATGCCATGTAAACCGACACTTGAGGGATAAATAGGAGGAGGCAGGGGAGGAGATGGGAGAAGGACATCTCTGGCAGGTGAAGAGGGGCCCGTGCAAGGAAACACTGAAAGAAGGCCAGAGTGAGGAGCAGAGGGTGTGAGATGAACTGGAGAAGTAGTGAAGGGCCAGAACTCACAGTGCCTGGTGGACCTTATTTCAAGTCTGGACATTATTCTAAGAGCAAGAGGAAGTAACTGAAGGATGTAAATACGTCAGTGTGCGTGTTTGTGTGTTCATGTAGATGGTCAGAATTACAATATTTGATGGGTCTTTACTATACATTTGTGAACCGCATGGAAAATTCCATAGGAATTCACAATTCTTCTCATATGAGACATGATCCTGAAGTGCCTAATTCCATTTCCTGTGTCTCTTGAAACTTCAAAAGTCTTGTGACTCATCATGAGTAATTTTTGTAACAGAGGTATTTGGAGCTGTACTCAGAAGAACCAGTGAGTGGACAGGGCTTGGCTCACTGATTGGTACATCTGAACTGGGGGAAACTGGAGAATCAGGAAAAGGAAGAGCCAAATCCAAGACTGCTTGGGAGCTAGTCCTCTAGTTTTTTGTTTGTTGTTTTGATTTACCAATGTATCTGAAAACTGCCAATTTTCCTGTTGATGTTGCTTAAATATATTTGCCCTAGATCTTGACTTTCCTTGCATAATGTACCAGACTTCTCTTCAGACTTCCCTTTTCTGTACTAACAGTAGATTGCAGGGGCTTCAAAGCATAACAACTAAATTTCTTAGAGCCTCTATCAGCAGAATTCTGTTCTATATTCTACCAGTGAAAGACACTTGCACAAGAGATAGAAAACAAAAGAGAACCAGAAACCATTATTGCTTCTGGGCAGCACTGACGAGGTATTTGGGCTACGGCAGATGCCAAAGGTAAGTTTTTGCCAGAGGTTTCTGGGTGTTCTCCTGCACTCCCTCCATGCCACTCCGGTGCAGGAGATGGCAGAGATCATCTGCCAGCTGCCTAAATGTATGCGTTTCCTGAGTACTAGTGGTGGCCTCCCGATCTTTTCTCCTCCAGCCGTTCCAACAGATTTTAAGTCTCTAGTTCCTTCTGTTAGATCAATTTCTGCATGAAATATCTAGAGTGGTTTCTGTTTTCCTAACTGAACTGTGACTGATACAAGCCATTATCGGTCAGTTCATATTTGTACAACTGAATTAAATTTGTTTAGTGAATTGACAACTGTTTTCCAAGAATGCTATTTACTAGCCTGGATGGATTTTACTAATCTTGTCTTGACTGTTCTGTTCTTAGTCATGACTTCCGCACCCCTCCCTAGCCCTCCATCCTCCGTAAAATTGTCTGATAGAGCGACATAACCTGTGAGTTAAAAATCCCCTTTTCTTTAATTTGGAATGCGAGAGCCTTCAAAAGCTGCTTTCAACCGTATTTTGCCTCATCGTCTCTATCTCTGGTCTTGCCCTCTCAAGTCCCTAATATGATGAATCTCCTGCAGTTGATGTTTCTGGCTTTCTGCTCATGAGATTCTCTGTGCTCACATACATCTTGTTCTTCATTAAACCCATACACATTCTTAAATATCCAGCTCAAATATCTCTTCTCCTTCTCCACTGTTTTTCTCAAGGGGCTTTTCCCAACAAGCCCACTAAACTTCAGCAGCAATCTGTGCATAAGTCTAATACAAAGTTGTATTATTTGTTTGTTTTATTTTCTACATTCACTAGATGGCAAATTTTTTGAGGAATGGAACTCATTCTTTATTTTTTTAATAATAAGAACTTAGAACTGAATAAATGGTCATGGAAATGAAATATTGCATTGAAATAGACTGTCACTTCTATACTATGGGTGCAAAAAGCCAGCTAGAAGACCTACCAGAATCTTTCCAATAAAAGTAAAAAAATTTTCGAATTGACTAATGCTTCATAGAGTAGCCAAGGGAAACTTTGCTTTTACTCTTGCATTGAAAAAAAGGAAAAAGTGCTAAAGGAATTTCCTTGCTTTTCAAAACCTGATCTTTTTTGATTATGTATTTTTTCAAGATATAAATAAATGTAACTTCCGCTAAAGCCTTTGGGCATATGTACAGTTATAAATATAACATTAGAATACAAGTATACATCATAGTTTAATTGTATCACACAATACAGGGAAGGGAAGAGAGTGAAGACTGGCATGTAGCTTATAGCAGCAGCCTCTCCTGCATAGCTGGCGGTGCGGGGTTACCGATGACAGCACAGAGCTGGGGAGACCGGAAGGAATTTCATGGTATTAGCTAGGCTTGCACTGAATGACAGCAGTGTGGGGCCTTTGGCATCCAATCTGGCAAAGCAATCATACATAAACCTTCCAATCACAGCCGTTGATAAACCCAAGAAGCTGTTTTAGATTTGAGTCCTGACAAGGTGGGCATAAGCACAAAGGATATGGTAAATGGCAAAACCTTTGTGGTATCACTCTTAATGCCAAGGGGTTAAATTCTTAATTTTCATGTGTTACTGGCTCAGTGTGGGATTTTGAGCAAGTTATTCAGTATCTTCGGGCCTCAGATGCCTCATCCATTTATGGGAATAGCAATGTGTGACTTTTACTTCAGAAGATTGTTTTGTACTTTTCTTTTGGAGATTTACATATTCAGTTCCAAAGCTAACTCCAAGCAAGACTATGAAATAGAGAAGGTTTTTTTCTTGGTATCTTCCCATGTCCAAAACCAGAACTCTGTCTTCCTTTCTGATTCTCCATTCTGTTGTGGTTCTTATTCCTAATGGGCCCCCCTGGATAGCATGGGAACTGTCCTTTAAGTTGTAGGTAATATTTGTATAGTGTTTTAGAACATACGTGAGGATTTATTTTGTTCTTATGAAGCTTTGTAAGGAAGCAATTGTTATGATCACAATTGCCAGGCCAGGAAACCGAGAGGCAGGTAGATGTTAAGAATCTTGCTCCAAACCACATATTTTAAGTGGTATGTCCAGATCTGGAGCCCAAGAATTTTACTCAGAAAAACCCCAATACTTCTGAGGGATACATGAAATTCTTAAAGATTTAAAAGTTTTGCACACAAAAGAAGACCTTAAATAATTGCTGTATGGGAGTAAGGTTACTAATATTCATCTTGTCCACAGTTGGATTCCCAGCCCGTAGCAAAGTGCCTCATATGTAGTAGTTACTATTCCAAAACTGAATGAGTGAATGAATAAAATAATAAATGAATGAATAAATAGTAGAATAGCAGGGATATTATTGATCTGTCTATATATCTATGAATTTATGACCTATCTATATATATGTGTGTATGCCTATATAATATATATACATTTATGCATGCATATGTATGTACATGTATATTTGTTTTTTGTTTTATTTCGCTTTGTTCAAATAGAAGGTATTTTCTCATTTCATTCTTTATCTTAACAAAAAATGTATCTTCTACATATTTTTCTTTATACAGTGAAAAAAGTGTAGGCTGGGCATTATAGAGATTTTTTGGGATTTTGGAAATACTTTAGAGTTTTAAAATATACTTTTAACTTTGGAATAATTTTAGACTTAGAGAAAAGCTGCAAAGAGAATGCTAGAGTTTCTGCATACCTCCTCACACAGTTTCCTCCAGTGTTTACATTCTATACACTGTGGTTCATTTGTCAAAGTTAAGAAACCCACATTGGTATATTACTATTAATTAAATTTCAGACTTAAAATTATTCAAGTTACTAGTTTTTCCACTACTGTCCTTTTTTCTTTTCCAGGACCAAATTCAGGATAAAGCATTGCATTTCAATGTACTTCTTAGTCTCCTTTTGCCTGTGACAGTTTCTTAGTCTTTCCTTGCTTTCATGACCTGGATAGTTTGAAGATTACTGGTAGTTATTTTGTAGAATTCTCTTAATTTGGATTTGTCTGCTGTTTTTCTTCTGATTAGCCTGGGACTGTAGGTTTTGGGGAAGAAACCACAGAGGTGGTGTGCCCTTCATGTCACATCCTATCAGGGGGTACATGTTATCCACAGGACTTACAACTGGTGATATTAATCTTGACCACCTGGCCCAGGTAGCATTTGGCAAATGTGTCCACTGTAAACATGACCTGACTTCCTCCTTGAATACTCTATTCTTCAGAAACAAGTCACTAAGTCCAGTCTACTGCCAGGGCTGGGGAGGCGGATGGGGCAGTGCGGGCAGGGCACTGAGGGTCACCTCCTGGAGGGGAGAGTGTCTGCGTCTGCATAGATTATTCAAAATTTTTCTGTGAGGAAACTTTTTTATCTTCTCATTTATTTATCTATTCCTTCATTTTATATAGCCATATGGACTCATGCATATTTATTTTATACTTTGGGCTGTAAGCTAATATTGTTATTTATTTTGTTGCTCAAATTGTTCTAGTTCTAATGTTTTTTTTTTTTAAGATCAGCATTTTTAGAGTTGCTCTCCTATCAAAGCCCTCCACCATATTAGCCTACCACCATTAAAAGTGCCTGGCCCAGCACTACTCTCCTGACATCGACGGCTCCTCGTGTTGCACATGTTTGTAGAGTTCCTTCTCTGTCAGCGGCCTCTGCCTTCCTGAGGCCCACTGGCCGTGGTTCAGAACCAGGATACTCTACTCCTGCTGCTTCTGAAGAGCAAACACGTAGTGAAGGTGGGAAAGGGCCAAGGCCCTGACTTTGCAGCATTTTGAAATGATCTTTGAGAAGGCAGGGAGGAATAGGGGAAATAAATTTCCATGAGATTCCGTTCACTGTTCCCTTGATTTCTTTGATTTCAGTAGCCATTGGAGGCTGCACAGGTAATGAATTTGGTCCAGAGTGAGATTAGTTGAGAAGGAAATGGAAACTGAGGTTTAACAGGAAGATTAGTGAACTTCCTACCTCTGGGCAGCAAGTGTCTGCTCTGTTCTTCCCTCATCAGTTTTCTGCGTGCCTCGTGGGATTTGTGTTAGATGGATGAGTTCTTATAGCTCCACTAGGCCGTGTTCAAGTCACTGTTCTGAACAGGCTGTTTTGTTTCGTTTTTCAGTGCTTTCCTTTTAACCCACTTTCCTTTTCTCAGCATATACACAGAGGGCTGGTCGAGGGGTAAATATGCTGATTAGGAAGTGTGGTCCAATCAGAGCACACATGACGGGAAATTGCCTTAGAGTCCGAAAATATGACTCCAGGATAGAGAGGCCTCTTTAACACCTGCAATGAGAGTCTACAAATTTCATAGCTCATGGCTCTGGGCAAAAAGAATGGATGTCTGATAAATTTGCACGTAAAAAACAATTGGAGCCTGCCAAATAATAGTCAGTCTTCTGACAGGGAGGGAAAAGTATGTGGTTTTCTTTAGCTCTATGACATGTCGAAAACATTTACTATTTTTAAAAAGGCAGAGATAGGAAGATTAGAGAAAGGACACAAATAGTCTTTGTTTCCCTTCATACCTGTAAACCTCTTACTTCCTCTCTCTCCCCTTCACTCCCACCTAAACTTTAGCAGCTTTCTCCTCCCTCCTCTCCTCAATTTTTAATGAGAATTTACATCATAAGGTCAGAACTCACTCAAGCAGTGTTGCAAGTCTAATATTATTTCAGCTTTAAGAGGGAGGATAGTAGAGGGTCAGGGGATAAAAAAGGAGAAATCGCTCATTGTGAAACGCCCTTTGAAATACTCTTCATACCCTCCATTTAGTTTTGAGAAGGTTTCATAGCAGTTGACAGATTATGTAATCTGCTCGTCTGCTGATAATTTTTTGGCATGGGGAGATTGTACAGTTATTTCGATTTTAGTTAGTCTCTAGTTAATAATCAATAGTCCCCTTGTCTAATGAAGTGATGGCCTTGACACCCTGGCCTTTGTGCAGTGTTAAAATAACATTGATCGCTATCATTATCATATGCCCTTGATATACTGAATAAGGACATGGATATCAATCTTGGAGCAAGTAACATTTCATAAATCTTATAGAAATAACCAGGATTGTCCAAACAGGCATATGCTTCTTGACAGCAATGTGACAGAGGAATCTAAGACACAGATCATTTATAATTTATCTTTAAACTCAGGTTGAAGAAAGACTGAAAAGTAAGACTTAGTATAAAAAGTGTTTCTTTATGTGCCAAATAGGACAAGGGAAACTTTGATTTTATATTTTTTATAGTCATAGTATTAGGAGGGAGTCTTTTATGGTATTTGGAGAGGATGGATGGAAGAAAGAGTTTGAATAATTTATCTTGGTTACCTTTTTTGAACTTTATTTTAAATTTGGAGTCAACTTTAAATGCCTTGATAATTGGAATCATGGTATTTGTATGGAGAGGACTTTACAATGCGACTCATTCTCATCTAGCCAGGCTGAGGAACTGCATGGGAAAAGATTTGTTTTTCCAACAATTCTGGTCAGAATCTCAGAGTTCAAACTTTTTCACTCAAATTTACTATTTTAGTCTCTTCATAACTAGTTTCTCATTAAGAAATATTAATCATTCATGTGATTATTCTGATCATCTTGGCATTAAGGGATTTAATTATTCCTTATTATTAGATAACTAATAAGTAATACCAAATCAGGAACATTGGATCAAAATGTCAAGAGAAAATTCTTACTTACTTTGGTTACACTGCTCTTCTAAAACAATACATGTATGGTTCACAGTTTCTGGTAGGCACCCTCGACACAAATATAGAGACATTTGTGTAAGGAGTAGGCCTACCCCCAGTAATTGTCCAGCCCAGTTACTGGAAGTTGCATGAAGATTCTGAGAATCAGGGTGTGAATAATTCACAGAAGTTACTTTTGTGTTACAGAATCATCCTTGCACAACCAATGGAATTCCAGAATGGAATCAAGAAGAAAGAGTGCGACAGTACCTTGAAACTTCCAATGGAGAAATCCTCTTAAGGAGATGAAAGCATGTAGGAGGCTTAGCCAGGATGCAGGCAGGTGAAACGCCAGGATGTTTTTCTTTACATTAATTTAAGAAAACAAAGAAGGTCCCCTATTTTCATTTTATCATTTTTATTGAAATGCATTTTTAGTTTTTATTTCTACTTTATGTTTATCTAAATGCATTTGTTATCATGATCAATATAAAGCTGGCCTCCTACATAAAAAAAATGCCTCCTTTTTTTTTTTTAAGCCTTTAAAAATGGCTTTTGTCATGAAAAGCCAGGTGACTGGGTACACCATGTGTATGTTGTGTGTGTGTTACATGTGTGAATGTGGGCCTGTGTGTGTCTCCACTCCATGCATACATGTAGCTTTTATTAATGCTATTGAGCACAAACCCACGAGACAGAAAAAATGTACCTCTTTGTAAGTTGAATGTAGAACAAGTGTCCTATAAAAACAAGTTTAAAAAAATGGCTACATACTAAAATCTACTTCGATATGTACAATATCTGCAGACATTTAACTGGTTGGTAGTAATTTAAGATGAACTGATAAAACCCAAGTCTATAGCAATTCTTTTCCCTTCTTTGGCTTCCTCTTAAAAGAACATTATTTTACAATTCTATTTATAAGATATTTTTGGATGGTACATTTCAAAAAACGAAGTGAAAGGAACACCAGCTTTTCCTGCTAGCTCGTCCTCAGGAGCATTGAGGTGGAGAGTTAGAAGGATGTACATACCAGTTCCGTGTGTGGAGGCTCAGTTGTTTGTAGCCTTGCTGGGGCCTCCTGCATTGTCAAAGACACTCATGAAAAAACAACTGCTATTTGGGCCTAAATAGTAGGGATGGTGTAGAGGGGTGGGGTGTGGGATCTCTCATGAGGAAAGCCCAAAGCCTTTTTTTTTTAAGAAATGATTTCCTACCCTTAAACAAAAGAAGAGAGCTTCCTGCTGTGGGGAACCTCTAGTCACTAATCTGCCAAAAATGTAAATATTTTTACAAATATATTATTTACCAGGCAGGCAGCTTTTGGGGAAGTGGTGAGGTAGTAGAGGAACACAGACAAATGTGCCCGCAGTAAGAGCTGTATGACCACTCCAGACCCAACTGTCATTCCTTCGGTACTTCCTGTCAGTCTGACTAAATTCTGTCATCCCTCAACCCGGTTTAAATTAACAGGTAATTTGTAAATGTCACTTCAGGTTAGGCCGCTCATTTTGTTTCTACTCTACCAATGCAAAGTCTAGGACTAATTTTTCTTGTCTTCTTTTAATAGGATTTTCATTTATAAATAGAATTATGTTCTGAAAATAAATTACAGTAAGTGATGCACAGAACGGGTAACGGCAGTGCTTTCATAGAATCTCAAGCACCTACATCAGAAGAGATTAATAAAAACACTTCAAAGGCTAAATTCTATTTAAGCAGAAGACAGCTTTTGGTTAATATTTAATCGGAGTAACTGAGATCTTGGTGGAAAATATAATTTTTTAATATCTAAATTAATTTTCAAAACAAAACCATTAATTTTGTTTGGAGAGTTGGTGCAGTGAGAAAGTTTTAGTAATATATTTGTAGAAGGAAAAGTTAATTAATTTTGTGGTGTAAAAATTAGCTTTTAATATTGTATTTGTTTTAAATGAGTTCTTATTATTTGATCAGGTGTAGCGCTTCAGGATTCTAGCTCCCAAGCCTTTTTCATGGGCAAAGGAGAAGGCTGTCCTGGAAGAACCTTTCCTCCAAATACTCTGCCATGGCTGCCATGTGCTTCGCCTGGTTCTTTATGCAAAAGGTTTCAAGCTCGAGCTCCATACGGCTCCACCCCCAATGCCTGCAGCCCAGTTAATGGGACTTTTCACGTGGAAGGCTTCGGGCATTCTCTCGGTAGTAGGTCTATTGCAATCATGGAAGGTTGTGCAGAAAGGAAATTAAGGCTGGGTGATGCAGAGAGGAATCTTGTCAGGTTGAAAGGGGAAATGAGAGCTCTTGTTAAGTCACATGACAAATATTCACCCAATGCTAATCGATTGTTTGAGACAAATGATGTGTGTATGTGTGTATATATATGACTTTGAATAAAGAAATTCATGGAACAATCATGGTTGATCATTTGTGCCATCTTACCAATTCTGTCATTTACTAGCTTTGTGGCCTTAGTCATGCCTTTCCTCCTTTCTAGTTCAAAATTACATTATGTATTTAATATCTGTGTTTATTCTGATTCTGTGGGGTTTATGCAGCTGAAATATATTGTCTATTTTGTGGTGGCTTATAGATGTAACCAAACCCACAGGATTTACTTCTCTCTCCTAACCAGGATTGGGAATAGCTGAACTCAGAAAGCTTTTGTCTGTCTTCTGTTTTGCTGCTGGGACAGCCCCATTTTAATAGGAATGTAAAGGAAATCTTTAGGATTTAGGATTTGAAATAGTTTAACAGAAGCTCCAGGTTCAGACCAAATAACCATTCTGATACTGTGTTCTTCAATCTTCTCCCTTAATCCTATTTTGCTAACATTCTTCTTGGACTAGTTTCTGTATGTTGAGTGAGAGATGTGCAGAAAGAGGTCAAATTGTGTCTGGTCCAAGCCTTCACCAATTTTTTCTCCAAATCTTTGCTACTGGGGTTCAATGAACAAGTGAACTGTGGACTTTTTAATTCCCCAAGGTGATTATCTTCTTCCTTGATATAGACCTTTAATAATTAAAGTCATATTATCACATTGCAGAAATCTGGGAAAATGGAAAAGTCATTACTCATAACCCCACCCTCATAGTACACTGCTGTCGTTGTTCTTCCAAGTATTTCTTCTTGTATATCAGATTTTTAATTGTAATTGCAATCAGTATAAATATGATTTGCAGCATTTTTCTCTTAATGTGTCATTTATTTTTCCCATGTTTTCACATAGCCTATATAGTTATATTTCCAAAACAAAGATTATTAATTTAAGGAAGCACAATCAGAACTCTTGTAACAAATGCTGGTGTTACACTTATTTTGGAATAGTGATTTAGAAGAGTTTGTGTCTATTACTTTTTGCTTAAACAAATTTTCCCCAACTACAAAGAACCAACATGGTATCTGAGACACAGCACCGCCACGGGCATGTCTCCACTTGCTCGATGCCAGGGCTGTCTGCACCGTGCTCCTCTGGTGTGGCTGGGGCTCTGTGTTCCCTAGCAAACCCTCTTCACCTTGTGTTTAAGCTGCAGGTATGTAAAGTCTTCTCTTTGGTAGATGATCTAGGTCATAAAATACTTGGCTATGAAGTAATTCAGAAAAAACAGGGAGGAATAGAGAGTGAGTGAGAGACAGTGCCCCCTTCCTCTTTACTGCCTTATATAATTAGAGAAAAGAGTGCTCTTGTAATGGACTGGGAAATGCACAAAAAAGTGCCACATTTGTCCAGGTCTTTGTTTTCATTTTTTAAACACCATTTTTACTTAAGGTCTTTCCCCTTAAGCCTTGTTTTGGGGAAAAATGATGTAGCACGTTAGGGTGGAAGGCCAGGGAAGGTGTATTTTAAACCTCTGATTCATTATGTTAGCTTTTAACAAATTGTTACCAAGGAACTGTGAATTTTTATTGATGCAGACAGATTGTTTCCTCCCTCCCTCTCTCTCTCTCTCTCTCTCTCTCTCTCTCTCTCTCTCTCTCTCTCTCTCTCTCACACACACACACACACACACATATATTCTTAACTGAATAATTTCACTTTAAATTTTCATTAGGATTAGAAGCATTATGGAGGTGCTGGGTGACCTGCAAAGCTTCATATAACTTGTCATTCTTTTAAAAATAATACATGTTCTTCAGGTTTTTGTTGAAACCATAAGTTAAAACTAAAGCCTCAAAGGAGAAATTTAGCATTGATGACAGCCAGTCCCAATGATGCCATTACTTTATCATGTTAGCTTGTGGCAAATCATACCCTTTTTTCCCCCCTATAGGATTCTTACTTGTATCTAGAGGAAATCATTGGCAAAGTAGAGACGTATGATTTCCAGTCAAGCTTCATGAAATTGACTTTAAAAATCTTTGCAAAATATGAAGCATATGTTTAACAACAATATTAATTATGTCTTGGGAAGTTTGTATGTGCTTTTTTAAAAACATGCAATGAAAAAAAAATCCGCTTCTTATTTACACAGCCCAGGACTTTGAAATTTCTCATGGCAGAAAGTAGTCCTTCATGTACATAACCTATGAATTATCCTTGGAATAAAATGTTTAATTACAGTTGACATTTCTGAACTCATTGCAGGTGGTACCCATCTGAAGAGTGACATTGTTTACTACATACAAGGCTCCAGGCCTAGTGTCAGAGATTATAAACCAATTTCCATCCCTGCTTTAATGCTGGTTTAATATCAGAAGAAGAACTTTACTGTGTAAATATTAAACATTTTGTTTAAATATTAAGTACCAAAGGTCTTTTCCTTTTGATTATTAAAACAGGAAGAGCCCCAACTTTGAAAGAGGTGCCTTGTTGAATTAAGAAAATGACTGGTTCTTTACCTTCAGGTTAATTATCACTGGCCAGAGATATGTGCTCAGGCAAAATGTCAGTTGTCTACTTGCACCATTGTGAATTTTGGTCATTAAATGACAATAACTGACCAGGAGTCTGCCTTACCAATAATGAGCTTATTAGGAATTGTGTATTTTCTGTCTTACCTAAGAAATGGTCTGAATGTAACTGATCAAAAGTGCTGTCTTCCTTGCTGGATGCAGGTAGAGCAGGAGGGGGAACCTCAAGAAAGGGACCCACGAGTGAGCCAACTGGAGCCTCCATTGGGCTTGATCAAGCACCAAAGGGCAAAGAGTCTGATCATCTGAAGGGCTGACAAGAAGTGATCCATCATGAACCATGTTTGCTCACCTGAGACTGAAGTTAATCTGGGGCAGTAGAAATTTATGAATACCTTGTTCTGCAGACAAATACTTAAGATGGATGCAAACTCTCCTCTGAAATACTGCATCTCCCATGTAACTGCAGTGGGAGCTACTATGAGAATGTTCACAGCTCTTAATCATGGAAAAATGAGCTATGCTTTTTATTCTCTGGCACATAGTGTTTGCTAGCTTTGTATCCTTTTTCTTACGGTCTTTGAGTAGAACACTGCATCTATTAGGCAGGTATGAGCGATCCAGACGTTGATTTTAAATTGATAGCGATTGGGTCTGCCTTTTTGAAGTGCTTATAAGAAGGCAAATAAACTCTTGTTTTAGGCTTTTGGTATTCAAATAAATTCCACACTTCTAAATATGGAAGTGTCTTTAAAATTCCGTCTGAGAAAGATGATGAAACCAGGCGAATCTCATTAGGGGAATGTTTTAGAGCACAGTGGTTTTGATGGGAAGAGGGAAAGGGGCCTCTGTTGACTTTTTCCTAGAGGTGTTGAGCTATTAATAATTACATATAGAACATTAGATAGTAACATTACAGAGCAGCTTATAGGGCATGCATCAATTTACCAGGATCTCACAGGCACTTAAAAAAAATCTCTTCGATTATTTAATCAATTAACGTGTGTGTATATTGAGCATCAGTTATGTGCCTGGCATTGTGCTCAACCTTCAGACATTGAAGATCTGAAGTCAAAGTTAATTTACTAGATCCAATTAGAAAAATTGTTTTACATATTAAACTGTTCAGTGGAAGGAAACAAAGGTTGGCTGATTAGGGTGTAATCAGATTTTATGAGAATTTAGTAACCAGGGGATGAGATCGGGAGCTGCACTCTCCTGGAGCTGTGTGATTTGGGGAAACTGGGGTCACGGCAGTAGCAGGGACATTTGGCAAGGGGAAGACTGCGAATGGAGAGTCCTGCTGAGGCTATGGAAATAATATGATGAATTAAAAAGGATTTGGGATTGTGCCATGACAAGTAGAATGGGCAGGAAGGGTGGTTCCTAGAAAATTTTAAATTTTATTATTAGTAGTTCTTTAAAAATTGTTTCTAATTATTTTTCCTCATATGAGGATTATGGAAAATGTAACCCCATGGCTAGAGAAAGAGTCAAAGATTTGGAAGGCATGTGTTGTTCTCTTGGTCAGATTACTGACACTGTTTAACTTTGGACTTTCTGTACCTTCTGGCTTCCCTGTCCCTGGATTCAACATGACTGTTGTAGATAATCTAACTACCAGATAAGACTATTAACGTGTTTAAAGCTTCTTATGTGAAGGACTCTTTGGAAATAAAGAATTCTTTTTGATATCCATAGCTATTTTTTTTATTTCAATCCCCCAAAGGGAGGAGGACAACTTGCATTTTGAATCAAAATTCATATAGTATGAATACCTTTTAAATATTAGTGTGTATTTTCCTCATTTCTGTGTCATTTGTTAGTATCCTTTAAAGATCTCCTTTTTGAGAGATTTAGAGGACTGTTTATTGAATTTGGTATCTTAATGATTCCATTTCCAATGTATACTTAAGTGAAATCTTTGTGATTCCTCTTTCACTGAGATTTCTTTAATCTTATAGTATTGTTTTTCAAATGTGAATATGGCTTAAAATGTGAGGAACGTTTTTATGGTTAAGAGTCTTCATGGTGATTGTAGTTAATAATACTGTATTTTACTTTTGAAAGTTGCTGAGAGAGTAGATCTTAAAAGTTCTCATCCCAAGAAAAAAAATTTGTAACTATGTGCAGTGATGGATGTTAACTAGACTTACTGTGGTCATCATTTTACAATATATACAACTATTGAATCATTACATTGTAAACCTGAAACTAATATAAAGTTACATGTCGATTACATCCCAGTAGAAACGTCTTTATATATTTTGCTAATATTATATCTTGCCTACTTTCCACTCAAAAAACAATCATTGACTTATTATTATATAAAATGATCCCTGCCACATGCACTAAAGATGCACCGAAGTGAAAGATAGCTTCTATTCGTGTAGGAAGTTGCAATCTAGTTGGGAAGATCCAACATTTAATTAAACACAGTGATGCCTCTAAGTGGCATATGAATGGCAAAATATCCAGTAATATGCATTCATTCAGAAAAATACCCATTACATAGCAAGCATATAACAAGTGTTGAATGTATCAGGAGATAAAAGGTGAACTTCAATTGAAGAAGTCTTTGAATTAGGCCCTGGAAGAAGGTAGGATTATGGTAGGGAAGGACGACATTCTCAGCTCAGGAACACCCTTTGCAAAGATGTCAAAGCCCCCAAATCCAAGGTGTGGCCAGGGGAGACAAAGTAGGCCAAGGAAGGCCACTCTGAAATCTAATTATTTCACACTCAATACATACAGTGCACAAATAGAAATGCTTAAGAGTGCCATAAAAAAAAGAAGAATGGGAATAGTAGTAAATATCAATAGAGAAGAAGAAAAGGGGTCTAATCAGGCTAAACTGGCCCATTACCTTTTGAAACTGTTTATAATTGTGCAATGGGATTTTCATTCATTTCATAAGAGATCACTTTTTATCACTGTGTCCTGATGTCCCTTACTTGGTGGCCAAAGGTCACCTATTCAAACTCATTAGAAGCAAATGGAGCAATCAACTTCCCCCTTTGCTGATTTGTATTTCAAGGAACCAGGAAAACATTCCATTTTCAAAAGCACCGTTGATAGGAGTGCTTTCACTTTACTCCTGGGCTCTTTACAGATGATGTTCCTGAAAATGTTGACACGCTAACGCCCATGCGATGCGGAGCTCAGGGATGAGTTCTCCGGAGCGTCTTGATACAGGAATTACTGTATCAGAGGTAGAGCATCCTGGTCTTTTAGGTAATATTGTTCTGTAAATACACATCACCAGAATTATAAATGGTCACTTATGTTCCAGAATGAAGGTGATTATTTCTCTTAGTTCTAGAAGAAAAAAAACCTTTGTAAATCCACTCACAGTTCAGGAAAAAAATACTAAAAAAAAGTCTAATGTTGATATTAAAATAGAGCAATTTTTCCAGACTAGGACAAGCATAAAAGAAGGAATTATCCTCTACCCAAATTTGGCTTTGTATATATTATGTTTCTTCCTGTAAACCCCTTGATGATAAGCATTGCTTTTGAATTTCTCATGAAACATGTGAAATGTGCCATTGTCAAGATATTTTGACCTAGCTTTTGGTCACCAAAATGCATTAGTAAAATTACATTCACTTTTTGAGTATAAGAAATACATGTCTTCACAGTAGATTTATTTGTTTAAAGATTTGGGGATTTGGTTTTGGGTGGTTGTATGTTTTATAATGGAAATGTTGCTGAGACCTCTAATGCAGCAATTAAAAAAATTATGGCGATTATAAAATAAACATAACTCCCCATAAAGCACATCAGTAAAACAGCACATGCTGTAGTTTATTAATATATTTTGCTGCAATTCAGCCCACTTTTGGTTTTACTGAAAGCAGCTTTCAGAAAATATCCTATCTTTGAACTAAACATACTGACATTATTTTAGGATACCCAGTTTAAAAACTCTAGGACTGACCCTCTGTCTAAAGGACTCTATAATATCAACTGTTTTTTCTTGGCTATTTCATTGTTTTTCATATACTATTGACAAAAATCAAATTTTATTTCAGAAGTGTTTTCAAAGAGATCCTTTTTGTTCTCCTGACATTTTAAACTTGCTTATGTAAAATTATTTCAGCTTTTTTAATTGAAAGGTACTGAGCATTTCAAAAGTCATGATATATCCTCTGGTATGGAATGATTGTTGAATCAAGTTTAAAAATATGGAAGATATTAAAGTAGAGAGAATAATTGGCGCAGTTTCCTTTGAGACATCATTGCAGAAAGAAGTGGACTAATGCACAGAATGTACACACAAAAGGTGTTGCCCATTTCTTGACTAAACAGCAGAATCAGGAAAAACCTAGATTATTTAGTTTTAGATTATCTAGGTTTCTAGAATTTACCCATGTTTTGAAATACATTTAATTAGTTGCTTATCTACAGACCTAAAAAAATATTTCTTCCAAGGTAACAAATTATATCAAGTTATAAGGAAAGAAAGCCAATTTCTTTTATTTTGCATCAGGAATAAACCCTAGCATGAGACATATTGATAAAATTGGTGTGGGCTGGTGATTTTCACAACCTACATACAAGGCAATAATTCATTTTCCAGATATTCAAATAATGTATAATAAAGAGATCTGAAGGCAAAGGAAATGGCTGTAACAGAAAGAAATAGAGCCAAAGATACCTTCATTTGAAGAAATGCATAGAAAGGATCCTCTATTAAGAGTCCCCCATAGGAATGATTGCTTGCCCTGTGTATCAATTCAGTCCTGTGGATTATAACAAATGGACTCCTGCATTTGGAAAAAACATGATTACTTATACATTCTTAATTCTGAGCAGCACAAACTAGGAAGCTTCCTTTCTATGATCTCAAACCTAAACTCCCATATCTGTGTTGCCTTTTTGAGAGGTCTGTGAACTGGAAATTACATTTCAACACATTCAAATTATTACTGAGACTTGGTCCTAAGGGGTAAATTTTCAGTGCATGGCAGTGGGATTTGGTGTGTAATTCCTAATAACAGTCAATTACTAGACTCTGGGAAGTACCTGAAAAATGTGTCCTAAAGCCTAAATACATGAAAACATTTCTTTTAGTAAAATGCGATATCAGACATAGTAGAAGCCCTCATGGAACCAAAGAGAGAAAAGATCTGAATTAAAAAAAAAAAAGAATCACAATTATAAAAACAAGAGTACTTGAACTTGTGGAACAAATTCGTATTACTTCCACATCTTATCAAACACATACAGGGTTGACAGGTAACATTGCAAAAGCCAGATTAGATGATGCATCAGTCTTCATGCAGCACCCATACAAACATATGCCATTTCCACACCCCTGCATTGGGAATGTGCAATGTTCTGGTGCTCCTACTTTGCAGGCTCTTCCCAGATGTGTAATAAATTGGGAGGGGGTGGGCAGGACTATATTTAGTATATGGACCTTCAGTGAGTATAGTTTGGTTCTTATTCTGCATCATTTGACTCTACTATTCCTTGAGTTTAATGAAATTGGTAGCCAATACAAATTTACTTTCTAAAAAATGACTTACCCTACAAACCCAGCCTTTGAGAAAACATTGCCTAGAGAGGGGTTGATATTACACAAGATTGTCCTTGTCATGAGCTTGTGATAAGTATTCTTGGGATTAGCTATGACCCCTTCAGCAGACATTATCCTCCCTACCCATGAAATTCCAGTCCTCACAACTCTCAACCCTACAAAGCTCCCTTCAATACTTTGGCATTGATTTATTTCCCTAACCAGACATCCACCCCCTTTAGTGGCTGAGTGAAGGCCTCTTAGTCAGACTTAGAGCTTCCTGACTTTGGGCAAATGATTCTTTCTGGGCTTCATCATCTTCCTCTTTGAAGTGGGCATAATAACAGTACCTATCACATAGGGTGGTTGAAGGTACGAAAGAAGCTAGGAAATGTAAAGCTCTGGAAAGAATATGGCACATGGCAGGCATATTTTAATCTCATAGATCTTTGTGTATCTGCCTCTTCTGCTTACGTAATGCTGTTTACAGTCTTTCTTCTGCCTTCACCTTAGAAGGCAGATCTAATTTTGTCTCCTCAGTCCTCAGGCTCTTATTTTGCTTGGCTAATAGGCAAGCAAAGAATGAGAAGGGACTAAGGAAGACCAGATAGACCTGCGTTAGAAAGGACAGCAGCAATGCAGAGCTCAACGGACTTTAGAAAATGGAGAGAAGGAATGGGGAGGTGGGATCAGGAGGCCATACTTTGGCAGAGGATTTATGGGAGGGAAAGGAGGGGAGCTGAGGGTAGGAAAGAGGAGGAGGAAGGAAGGGGAGGAGACAGGGAGGATGTGGAGGCAGCAGGCTGAAGAGAAGCGTTAGCAGGTGTGAAATGCCAGCTTGCAGAGCTCCCGCAAAGCCTTTCACTCTCTGGCATGTTCTAGACACATCAGCAAAGGTTTAAGTTCCATTTTTCCTTTCTCCTCTCACTCCCCCTCTTTTTTCTCCCCTTTCTCTTTTCCTTTTTCTTTACCATGGAGTTAATTTTATTTACTTACAGCCCCTTTTCCTCTTGATCAGAGCCCTCTCTAGCCAGCAGAGCAGCAGCGTCATGCCCTCCTGTCTCGTGGTGCGTTTCATGGAAGCATGTGACACCCTCCTGCCCCCAAAACAATAGCATTCTAAGGCCAAGGATGTTGGTTCAAATATGTCTTTTTTAACAGACATGTTTTGGAAAGATATAATTTCACTTCAATCCGGCAAGACCATAATCCATAATTTACATAGCACCTCAGATCTTTATAAGTTTTAAAATGTGTTCAAACTCATGGTCTCATTTGTTTCCCCACAACAATTTTGCACATTTGTATAGGTCAGGAGCTATCATTCTTATTTTCTACAGGAGGAAAAACCTGACCTTGAAACGTGCCGCGCTAGAACTGGTAAGGTCTGGGGACTCCTGCTATATATTCACTCTTGTCCATCTGCGTCTCCCTGAATGTTTCCACAGGTCTGGTGAATGTCTCCATATGGGCTCCTATGACCTTCCCATTCTATGAGCTTCTAGAATTCCCTCTGCATTTTTGTCAGCATCTATAGTTTTCCTTAGTATGCTAATTATTTTATGTTTATTTAACCTCTATAACTTGATTATAAAAGCTCTCTTTTGGCAAAGGGCTGAGTTTCTTCATGATGCACAGTGCCTGTATCTGAGGCTACCGGTCTTCAACCAGCTGCCTTGCCCTTGTGCAGAAGCCAGACAGTTGGACAGTTTGTTTTGATTTTTCTGTTTTAGGAAATCTTGCCTTAGGTGGGTATTATACTATAATTATATAATTATACTATAAGAACCCACAACCCCTGACCACCCTGTCTGTGGTTTAGCCCTCTGAGCCATGCTGCATGTAAGTTAAAGGATTAGAACTTAGAAAGCCATTGAGGCCAACACCCATTGGGCACTGTGTAAAATTTGGACTCATTTAATCATCAGTCTCTCAGAGAACATTTCTGTATAATTCTGTATATTTCAAAGCAAATTAAACTAATACCATTATCCATATTCCCTCAGAATGGGATGTAGCAGTAGTATATGGACAGAACAAAAATCTATTAATAGTCACATGTCTGCTAAGGTGACATTCAGATGCATCCGTTTCCTCTCATAAAGTCACCTGCTGGAAGCCTATTGAGTAAATGTTAATGAATTTGGGTGTACCTTCGCTGCAAATGGATCAGATCTTCCTAATATAACATTACAGCAACCTAGATTCACTTGGATCATTCTGCTGATTTAAATTAAATTGAACACTAAAGCCAGCAAAATGTATTAGAGAGAAATTAGATGTGCTGCAGGAACATTTAAAGGGTGTTCTTAGAACCCTAAGAAGAGGAGGAAGAATAAGAATATTGCTTTGTATTCTTCCAGCCTAAAGCCTAAGACACGCACTTGGAGAGATGGACATGATGATTCTATTGTGTAAGTGGAGTTTGCCATGTGACCTCCATTAATGTTTAAAGATTGCTCCATCGTTGAATCTTTAAAACATCATGCTGAAAGCATGCCATCAAGTGCCTGCCAAATTTGATTTTAAAATTCAGCTGGTTTTTAGCTAGAGATAAGGGAAAAAAATTAAAGATTTTTGTTCTTGTTTTTACTGCTTCAAAAAGTTAAAAGTTGGGTTTCTCTATTTGATCAATTATTTCACATATAGCATGAAATTGCTTCTCAAATCAAATTGGAACTCCTAAGAGATTTAACACCTGTCCCCCTAAATCTACCTGTGTCCTTTATTGTCTTTACTCATATGCTATATTTAAGTCCAGTATAGTTAATTAATTCCTACCCATGTTCATTAGCACTTCCAACCCTTTACTTTGTGGCTTTTCATGTGTGTTATCTCATCATGAGGGTGTGAATACTCAAGTGTGTAATTCATGTGCTTTGCTTCTGATGGAGCTTCTCACAGTGATTTTTTAGTTTTCTATCTATTGCATGCACTTCATGACTCTTATTGACTTACTAATCTCATTTAGATGATAAATTTGGTCAGTCAGCAACAAATACTCATAGAAAACTTAATTTTGACTGTTTTTTTCTCGTAGGGAAACTTCTGTGTGAAAAGTGTTTTAGTTGATCATACTGGTTCACAGATATTAATACAATTGCAAATGAAATGAGCTACTTTCTCAGACTTCCTGAGGGATTTCTTTTTCTCTCTCCCTAATAGGTACAAAATTTCACTTGTGTTGACAGGCCAGAGTCTCTGTCTACCACCATCATATTCTCCAAAGACCCTTGTACTAGGCTCTTTTACAAAATACTGAATAATACATGATGCCTACATTTAAAGTCCTCAACATAGAGAGGTAATTGCACATGGAAGATAGTGATGTTTGGCTAACAAATGACCAGGAATTCTCAGCATTTGAAAGATCCCAGCATGGTTTGTTCTAAATCAGGACAGTTCCATGGCAAACAGAGTAGAGCAACTAACTTTGGTTTATGGTTACTGTTGATGGACAGCTATTATAAATCCCACATCAGGTTATGAACATCAAACACACCATGTGAAGGCCACCATGGAGAGCATTGTGTATTCTGGTCAGAGTAAAGGTTTTCCTCCTTTTTTTTGTCCTAAAGGAATTCTGAATATGAATGAAATAGTCTTATTTCATGGGAAGTATGGAAATCAAGTAAAATTGGAGCCACTTGGTAACAAATCCTCACTAACCCAAGATATATTATTTTATATATATAAAATGTATAAATAATTTTTATATAAATGTACAAAATTTTCCAGTAGCACATTAAAATATAAAAAGGAAAAGGCGAAATTAATTTTAGGAATATATTTTATTTAACTCCAACTATTTAAAACATTACCATTTCAACATGTTATCCATGTAGCAAAATTACTAAATATTTTATATTCTTTTTTCATGCTAAGTCTTCAAAGATGGTATATTTTATGCTTGCAGCACATCTGAATTCAGATTAGACATATTTCCACTGCTCAACAGCTACATGTGGCTAGTGGCTGCCATATTGGATGGTGTAGGCTTAGATGTACTGTTTGCAGTGTTAAGAACTCTAAGACTCTGGGTTGGAACCTCCCCTCTGCCTCAGTCCCTCTGTGGCAAGTTAACTCAACTTTCTGAGACTCAGTTTCTTAATATGTAAAACAGGAGTAAAATTGTTCCTATCTCATTGAATTATCATGAGAGTTACATGAATTTAAAATACCTAGAAAATCATAAATATATATATATTAGATGATACAAAAGGAGTAATATTGCTTAGCAAGTTACCTGAATCTATCAGGTATTTTGAAGAAATGCGTGATATCAAAGTTGCCTTTTTATGTTCACCACATTATCTTTACCCGAGCCATCTGATTGTGCCATTCTCCATGCTTAATTATTATTGCTGTTTTGAGCTCATTCTGTGTGTCAGATGTGACCTTGCCTTTTTTAAGGAGTAGCCTTCTCCTGCCTCAGGTATTAATGCTTTCTCACACATATTTTTTTTGTTGTTGTTGTTTATTCTGTTTTTTTTTTAATTTTTAAAACTGAAGTGTCATTGGTATACAATCTTATACTGGTTTCAAATATACACTACATTGGTTTAACAGTTACCCATATTATTAAATCCTCACCCCACTATTGTGGTTATTATCTGTCAACTATGAAGATGTTACAGAAACAGTGGCTGTATTTTCTATGCTGTACTACTATCCCTGTGACCAACTTATGATGGAGAATTTTCCTGCCCCTTTGTCCCCCTCACAATTCCCACGGACCCACCCCAACCCCTTCCCCAGGGTAACAAACGTCACTTCTCAGTGTCTGTGAGTCTACTGCTGTTCTGTTCCTTCTGCTCCTTCTGTTTTGCTTTGTTATTACGCATGGTTTTCAAAGCAGCCAAAGGCTTGAAAGTAAGAAATAAATTCTTAGCCTGGTTTGAGCTACTTTTTCTTTGGGATAAAAAACTCAGATGGGTAGAATACAATGATTTTCCATCATGATAATTGGCTGAAAATATACAAACAAGTGGAAATTGTTTACTCTTCTAACTGTGCAAATGTTCTACTAGACCCAGAGGAAAATGAGACCAATTTTGTCAGCACACATCATAACCAGAAAGTGGGCTGGTGGTGCCTGTATCCTGCAGATAGCTGTCAGAATTCATGGACACCACGGCGATGTTGTAGAAAGCCTATCGCTACATTACAATGTTCACATAGCTGCCAACCACCTATAACAAGTGCCAGACATCAGTAACTGTCCCCATTGTCCAAGGGAAGCAGTAAGGACACAGACCGATGACCCTGCAGCGAGCACTGTCACAACCAGAGGACATTCATTCATGGCCACGGCATCCTTTGAAGCTAGCCAGAGACCAAAACCAACCAAACAAAAAAACCAAAACACAAAGAAAACAAAATGACAGCAGGAATTCAGTCAGACCATACAGGTTGGCAAAGGCCCATAGAGGACCTGAGGCCAGACAAAGCCCATACTTACCCCTTCAGGCCCAGAAGGGGATTGCAGAGTTTGCTGCTCTAGGATGATGCTTTCTGTCTGCCACAGAATTTCGCAGCTCTTTTTCTTCTTGGGGGTGTGCAAAAAACGATCACTGACATCCTTTTTCTCAGTAAGAAACAATTTGAAGGTCCTGCTAGACATTTGAGGACCTTGAGAGTTCACTTTCTGCAATGCCCTTAATTACATCTGAAAAGACTAAGCCCCAGAGAAGTTAACTAATTGCTCAAAGTCAGACTGCCAGTTCCTGGGACTGTCCAGGACTAGAAGGCAGGTCTGTTAGGCTGGATTCTATGCATTAGTTTTTCCCAGTCTTTCTAGCTTCTCTCCTTTGATGTTGGGGTGAGAATCATTTTCTTCCTTTTATTTTAGCTGGTGTCTTAAAAATGGTTCAAGGACTGAAGACAGCCCCAGCAAAGTCGCAGAATTCCCCCTACTGATAACTCCATTCAACCATTCTCCCAGGGCTTACCGGCAGGGGATGGTCTTGTGAATCAGTCACCTAGACCTGTTGGTCACCTCACCAAAGGTATAATTCATGCTTTCTACACTGTCTCCAAGGTCTGGGGTCTCTGTTGTTCTGTGTTAGTATACTTATTTCCATACAAGCACTGCCAAAGTACCTGTGAATGCCTAAAATACAGCCAGGGAGTATCCTGGGATCTAGGAAAATATAAATCATTTAAAATACTTGTTTATATTTAGATAGTGTTAAATATAGACATTTCCTCTTTTGTGTTTCTACCAAATCTAAGTAGCATCCTTTTCCCAGAGAGGTTAAGTTTTTAGAATGCTCACCTATTGATAAAAATTAACTTGTTTTATAAATAATTGTTTACTTTTACAAAAATAGTTTTTTAGACAGTTGTGGAATTGTGCTGAAAGCTCTGGATCTTGAGTTATAAGAACTGAGATTTAAGGGTCTGATCCACCATGTATTAGCAAACACTATCCACCTAAAATGGCTATGCTTAGGATTAAATAAAATAACATGTACATGCATTGTATAAGCTATAAAACATTACACAAATATAAGAGCTTATCATTTTGCTCAAAATCTGATATTTACATTTATATATTGAAATCATTTAATTTATATAGAATATTTTCTGTATGATACATAGGGATTATGTCCAGATTGGAGATGTTTATTGATAAGCTTCCTACCTAATTTTTGTGACCCATTTATTTTAACAAGATAGCTTACTTTATAGCTGACTTGAAATTTGCCTCAAATATTCAACTGACAGTGACCACAGCTATCAGACCCACTGTTTATGGTGCAAAAATCAAACTAACCATTTATAAAAATTTCTGAAGAAGATTCCAGCTAATGAAAGCACCATTTGTGATGTGCTAAAACATGTGCACACATAGGTATTGCCCCATTTATCAGACATGAGAGCTAATTACCTCATACACCGCTATATCTCTTCCATTCTCTGCATTTCAATTCCCAATATTAACACATAGGTGGTCAAGCTGACCATCGAATAGCCTGCATGAGCATGAATGCATTAAATAATTTAATGTTGGAAGAGTTTATTAAACTGCCACATTCTAATCAGCATGCGTACCTGCCTTCATTAATTTTGCACTGGTCCATGGTGTGTCTCTACAGCCAACACAGAGAGCACTAGTGTTAATAGGAGCTCTTAACAAACAGGATCAGTTAATCAAGGAAAATTTACTATTAACCACATGACCATGCATACTGCAATCTAATTACAATCAGATTTAACCCTCACCTTGCCATACCCGTTTAGACATATTTCTTATTATTTGTCAATAACACTGCAGAAAATAAGGTATCATTATTTCATTAGAGTGAGAAAGAGATTTGCATCTGCATATGACAGTGAACATGAGAGGGTTTTCTGCTTGCCACGATCCCATGCTGGAGAGATTTAGTTTTGTCAGTTGTAAAGACCCTGTGAACAGACTGCTGATTCTGTTTCCTAAATTCTCTGAAAATAACTGGTTATAAAGAGAGAACTGGTCTGAATGAACATCTGTACTCTGAACTGATTCAGGTGAAATTCAGCGTTTGGCAAGTTACAGTTACTGCTATGTAAATGATGTGGATATAATCTATATCGCTCAGTTGACTGTTTAACAAAATAATCTGAGATATTAGCATTACTGTCTGATAAGATGAGAGGCCCATCATTTAACCAGACTTGGCTACTTCCATACCAGTGAACTGGAGAAACACCTACCATAACTGCCTGCTTTGTGTATTTGGAAGAAGTGTCTAAGAGGGAAAAGACAGCTGACTGGGGGTTTTTGCTTTTGCTTTTGCTTTTTCACTTCTTTAAGTTGTCATGGTGCCTGTTTTATTACTTCGGGTCACATAATTTTATGTGTATTTACAATGGATTATTCCATTTGCAGTGAAGAGGTGTCACTTTCTGAATCAGAGTAAGATAGAGAGCTTCAGGAATTTAGAAATGCCAGTGCTGGGATTTATGAAATATCAAGAGAGACGACAATACTCTTTTCAGTATTTTGTCTAATGTCACCTAGCTACATGGAATATTAGCCCACACTGAAGGAACTAAAGAAATATCTCAGTGATCTGCTAAGAACTTCAATTTTATTACTGAAAAAAACTTTTAAAAATACTTTCTTGAAAGACTCTATCCTGTTTTAGACATTTCTTCCTGTTTGTACAGATAAAGACTATCTCCCTTTAGTATATTTTATTTTATTTTGTTTTATTTTAGGTCATATTATCTTGCTTTAATGATCCAGGCAATTCCATGTAGGTCAGCTATGGGATCAGATGAACTATACATTAATATGGAATGGGTTTGGGTAAAGGATACCATCTTATTCTGCATCATAGGGCAGTATTCCCACATTTGTGTTATGTTTTTTCATGTGACTCATGGGTTTGTAAGTGATTTTTACAGTTTTTCTTGTTAGAAAGCAGCAAAAGTAACTAAGTTCTGTTGCTATGTTATATACTGGACTTACCTGTTAGAATATCCACACTATCAAATGTAGAGTTGATTGGATAGCATTCCATTCACAAAGGACTGATCTGCAAGGAGTCTCCAGCTAGAATGTAGCCTTGGAATAAAATGTGATGTGATATACAAAATTCAATAGACACACTTACAACAAATCTGTCCTTTCCTTGAGGTATTATGGAATTCCCTAATGCCCCTCTCAGTATTGAGTAGACCATGGTTAGGACAGGAGCCATGGCTGAGGAAACTGCAGATCACTGGAAGGAAATATGAAGGGTATCCTAAAAGACCCATGTCACTCTTCTCCGAAGGCTCTGATTGAGGAAATATCAGTATCTGGCAATATATGTCTGCCTCTTTATAGGTTCTAAGAAGTGATAGAGTAATATGTGGAAAGGGAGAAAAATTATCTTGATTTAACCAAGGAAAGAATATTATCTGACTTCAATAGTATAATGTTTTCCAAAATGGCTGAGAAGCATATTAATAACTCTTTGTGGAAACTAGTATTTCATATTCTAAATACATTTGCTTTGCTTCACCTTACTGTTGCATCTTGATGTTTTGATGAAGTCTTGTCCGTGTATATCATAGTCTAGGAGAGCTGTGGGGTTGGGTAGAAAAGTCTTCAAGGGTTGGGGGCTCTGAATTGTGTTTCTAGCTCCAATCAGTTCCCTTGCCTGTAAAAATGGAGTGTTAAATTAGCTCATTTCTAAGGATTTCTGAACACATTGATTTCAGTATATTGAGTAATAGAACCTAAGGTAAAGTACAGGACGTAAGTTTCCCTTCAAAGGTTCAGGAACCTTAGATGAGCAGTCAGGAGATGTTAAATGGATGGCTTCCTTTTTTAAAAAAAACATCATGTTCAAAACTAAAGGTATCTAATTCCATATGTTTTGCCTTCTTCCACTCCTTACAAAATATACAAACTCTGCACTGAGGGATTGATAATGCAATAGTACTCTACATGACCCATAAATATAATTTAGTTTGGAAATGTCATATGATAATCCCACATAAAACCCTATTCATCAAAGGCCTGAGCTGTCAGGTCGTGATGGCGCTTTGATTATTTTATACATTATATACACACTGAAGAGCCAAAAGGCACATTCCACACATGATTTAAGAAAGAAAAAGAGATCAATGGAGGGTTTATCCTTTTCACAAATGTAGTTAATTCTGCAAATGCAAACGGATAGATATGTCAAACTGGCTAGGCAATACACATATACACTTGTATACATGCACACACATATATTATCATTGAACATGAGAGAAAAAAATTCACAATAAAATAAACTGCATTCACCCTGAGTAGTAGTGTTTGGATTCCCAAAAGGTGTCCAATAACTAAGATTGCACAACTACAAAGTGGCACGCCATTTGCTTAAAAAACCCCAGTGGGCTGGAGCCAAGAGCCAGGAAAGGACAGGGAGCAACAAGGTGAGGTCCTGTGGTGAGTCTGTTGCAAGTTTACAGGCTCATCTGTCACCCAGGGAGGGTGAATCCCAAAACGGAAAACACTGAAAGTGCCCCCTGTGGATGCACATGCATGAACGCTCAGCACTTAATGCGGAAGGGCTTATGCACACAGCTCAACTAAGTCTGTAACTGATGTTTTCCTGGAAGGCAAATTGGGAGAGAGAAGGAACACAATGGAATAGATCTTTTGATCTGTTGCATCTATTTTAGCCCAGTATACCACTGGCAATTCTTTTGAGACATAGGTAGGGAAAAAGAGACTGTGTGAGAAAGAAAATAGAAAAGGAAATCTTGAAACCCAGGAATGAAAACTTAGAAAATGCTTTCCATTTCTGTTAGTTATTTTCCCTGCATTTTCTTTTTCTTCTTCAGTAACTTCAACTTACTATGATCTTTCTCTGGGGAACAGATAACTATTTTCAGGTGGAGTCCAGACTTATACTTGTCTTTGGGTTATACTTTCCTAGGGTAATACAACACTTGATGCCATGGAAGTAGTTTGACAATTGTCCAGTCGTTCAGGATATTTCTGGCCTCCAATAGGAGATGAACTGCAATTGAGATTTACTTTGAGAAGGGAAAACTTAAAAACATTCTACTGAAAATCTACTACAAAGATCTACCAAACAATATTTTTCAGTATACTCATGTTTCACTGAAAGAATCAAATTGGAACACATATTCATCTCAGATGTGAGAAAAGATTGAGCATTTTGTTCAAAGAAATTGGCTCCAAAATACAAAAAAAAAAAAGAAAAATCACAGAATGGATTTTAATAAATATTCTATTAAATGCTTACATGATATGATGTTATGCCAACTTAATTGTTAAATTTAGTGTTCATTAAAACTTCACTGCATTTGAAAACAATTTGTTGGTGTAGATTTTCTTGCTTTACAAAATTTCCAGCTATTCATGATTGTTGAGAGTTCATAGGAAGTTATAAATCAAGTCAGTTACTTGTAGCCAGATAATTTCAAAAGCAAATTTAATTATTTTTTAAAACAATTATACCATTATTATGTTTAATGTGGGTTTATTTCTATTTTTACTTATTTTTTTATTTTTTATGGGTTTATTTTTAGTAAGTATTGATATGCTGGGGGGCAAGATCTCCAAATGCAAGAACCTAAGGCCAACCATGATCTGAAAAGGAGCCTGGATAAAGAGTCAGCTGTTTAAAAGCAGCTCCACTGAAGGTAATAGTGTTACAAGGGATTATTTCTAGAATTCGCAGAAAGTGAATAAGCTGCATTCTTTATTCTTAAATTGAAGGGCATCAAGCTAGTCTTGAATATCTGCAGGAATGGCAAATAGTTATATGAAACCCTTGCAGCTGGATGGCTCTCCCTGATGGCTTGCTACAGCTCTTGGACACCCAGCACAACCTGGAACAGGTTGTTAACTACAGTGGTACCCTAGATATGGGCTTTCTAGACTCTTCACATAGCTTTTGTAACCTTGCTCTATTTCACATAAAGCCATAAAGCGAATTTATCTTGTATACCTCTCAGCATGTCTTGAAGGAAATGTCTTTCCCCCAGGATGTCCCTGGGCTTGGTATACCAGGCACATTAAGAAGACATTCCCCAAATCAACATTAGACAATTCCCTGGAGGAACTCCTCTCCTGGCAGGGGTTTTCCTTTTGAGTTCCATCTTCACCCTAATAATTTAGGAAAAATTAAAGAGCTGGCTAATGTTCATTTATATCAGACTAACAAAGAAAAAGAAAATAATGGTTCTGGGCCACCAGAATAGAATCTACCTTGACCCTGAGATAGAAAATTAGATAAGGCTGTGTCTTGCCTGAGGGTTTCAGCCCCGGGCAAGTTCACTATGGATTTGATGAGACAGAGAAATGACAACAGAACATTCTTGGGGTAACAGGGTGTATACCCGACTTTATTCTCCTGGTGGTAGGTGGAACACTAGAATCATGTCTGCATCCAGCAGTCTGCAGGTCTGTAATCCACCTCCATCTCTGCCTCCGCCCAGAGCACTGGGCAGAACTCTTTATAGATGACTCAGTCAGTAATGGCTCGTTGCCTATAGGTGTGGAAGTATTAGCCTAGCAATAGGCCAGTTACATCATCAAGTAGTTTAGGGTCAGGTGATGATCCTGTCCATAGGAGCTTGCATTTTCCCCACAGCTGGTATATTTTTCTTAATGCTTTCTTGGAACAACCACACAGTTGATTACTGTCAAAACCAACTTGTACCAAATTGTGTTATGTCCTTGGCTGGAACTTTTTTCTGAATTGTATGTACCAAGTGGATAATTTTAATTCACATTACTTCACTTTAGAAGAATATAACTCTATCTCTACTTTCTCCCCTTAACCTGTTCCTTTCCCTACCAACTCTTTCTCTTTTCCATTCTTGCCTTCTACTTTGACTTGCTTTTGGGCAAACTTCTAATTGAACTCTTTGTATCTCTCTCTCTGAGTCTACTTTCTTCTGGAAAAGACTAATTCTTATAAAAATCATGATAGTTTGACAAGCTGAGGGCAATTACCTGATCAATATCAGTCAGAATGAGAAGCCCATGATGGATGCCCCTTTGGACTGAAAGAAAAGCAGCAGAGATATATTAAATTAAGCTGGTCTCATTTGGCCCATCACCAGAAGATACTGAAGCAAGGTGATATGACCTTTCAGAAAAAAATCAAGATACTGTCTGCATCATCCTGGTGTGAAGAAAGGTCTCAGACAGGGTAATTAGAGAATTTCATTAATTGCTGGTTTTGCAATAAAGGATTTTTGTTCAAGTTTTTTGGAACTCAAACTAGAAATTAAGAATATTAGTGAGCCAATTTCCTGTTGGTATACGTGAGGATAGTCCGTGGGGCGAGTTGTGCATAAAATAAAATGGTAAATAAGTTATTGCTACTCTTCAGATACCATAAGTCTTGACCTACTCTTTTCAACTTGGCAGGTTAATAAACGTTTTAATTATACTTTTAGCTTGATACCTCTTCTAAAGCCAAACAGTAAATCTCTTTGGATTATGTTGTCATTGGCTGTTAACATAGCTAACCAGGCAATTGATATCAGGTGTTCAGCCATCATTACTTCTCATTGACTCAAATCATCAGAATCAAGAACTGAGCACTCAGATGAATTAATATACCTGAATCTAAATATCACTATGGAAAGGTGGGCTTCACCCAGTGACTTTACACAACATTCTTAATGATTGTACAGTTATATAAATGAACAATGATTTAAAGATTAAATCATCTCCCCTTCCTTGTGACAATATCTTAAAGCATTTTTCTCAACTCTTCCCTGATTCACCTGAAAGCTCAATGTCCCTGAAAACAATAACAAAACACACCAGGACCGAACATTTTTGGGGCCTGGCATTGTGTCTTGCCAATGGATTTCAGCCCTGGGCAAGTTCTCTGTGGATTCAATGAGACCAAAAAATGATAGTGGAACATACTTGGGGTGAAAGGGTTATACCCAACTTTATTCCCATGGTAGCAGGTCAAGCACTAGAATCCTGTCCACTTAAAGCGAGTCTGCCTGCAGCAAGCCGGTCTCTGCCTCTGGGCCTCTCTGCCCCCACAGCTGTTTCAGTCTCTGTCCTCAGCGCTGCCACCGCTCCGGCCTTTGCTCTCCTGCGGCCGTGCAGCCCAGAGCACTGAGCAGAGCTCTTTATATAGAGTTGACAACAATGTATTGCCCACACATCTGTAGTGAGCAAGCTGACCAGGGCCAGGTGAGAATCCTGGCCATAGGAACCTTCACTTTCTCTACACAATGGAAACCCTGTCTATAGAAATCCATGGTGGGAGAGACTCATAAGAACTTGTCTTTCTATTCAATATCTCAAATTTTAGATGCAAAAAATTACTTGGACAGCCTAATTCAGTAAGCCTGGTGAGGGTCCAGGGAATCTGCATTTTCACAAGCATCCCCAGGTGGTACTATGCTGGTAGTCCACAGACCACATATTAAGAAATGCTACATTTAATCCTCCTTTCTAATAGCCTTTTGACAGTGTGGAAAGTACAACAGCTTAAGGTGATAAGAATCAATCACTTTGCAAAGGCCACCATGGAAATGGACTGAGATTCATTCAGTCAAATAACATAGTTCAACGCTTTGATATTCTGTCACTTGCCTATTAAGAACTGCCACTTCTCTTCCTCTGCTAGAATCCCTTTGTTTTATTTAAGTCCCTTTTGCTTAAATGTGTTCTACTTGAAAAAGTTTTCATAGGGAAAATTAGTTTTTATTTCATCTTTTACCATCAAATATGTGCTCCCCACTTTTTAGTATATTTTAGCAGGCTTCCAGTTCCCTCTTAAGTGTAGGGTACCTTTCTTGTTAGGAAGAATAGCAATTTGTAAATTAATTCATTTCATTCAGATTTAAAGACAAAGCCTTGCCATATCATCACCTCTATTCTTCCTCTTATTCACTGAAGACAGCCACAGCAGCCTTCTTATTATTCCTCAAGCATGATAGGCACATTTCCACTTTAGGGCTTTTAGTCCAGCTGTTGTCTATGTTTAGGATACTTGCTCCCCAGATATCCACTTCAAGTCTTTCTTTATATCCCACCTTCTCCCGGAGGCCTCTCCTCACCACCTATTTAACACTGAAATCCAACTTCTGCCTCTTTACTCTTGATCCACCATAATGTGATCTACATTTTTTTTGTCTTTGTGTTCCCATAGCACTTACTTTCTTCTAACATACTATTTCATTTATTAAAAAGTAGTATTGTTTATTTTCGATTCCCTCCTAACAGATTTTAAACTCCACAAAGTTTAGAATTTTATTTTTTAGGCTGATACATGACAGGCAACTAGAATAGTGCCTGACATATTGTAAGTGCTGGATAATTCTTCGGTAGGTGAAAGAATAAAGATCTCATACCTATGATAGCCCCCTTTTCACAAACAATTGCATCAAAATCTATAGGTTAGGAATAGTCAAGAAGAGTGGAAATATACATATTCGGATTCACATAAATTCACAGAGATACATTTGAATAGTAGGTATTCTGGGTGGGTCTTACATTTTGTTACAAAGATTATTAATTAAGCCTACTACTTTGGCCATCTTTCAAACTCTTTAGCATGAATATTGATTACTGCTATAACTGATGGCAGAGTAATCAGAGAGAGTAGCAAACTATAGGGAAAAAAATTTGAATGAGTGAGAGCCATAATTAGCATTATCTAAATTGCATTGAAATATTGTTAGGGACAAGATGCTACCTTGGTATTTTGTAAATATCCCTATTGGAACTAATTTTGCCAACCTTATAGGAATAGCCACCATTACATAAAATTTATGATGTGTTATATATGATGCTATACTTCACAAACATTATCTCCTTTTTTCTTCAGGAGTCCTATTAAGTGTGGTGTTAGGAGTCACTGGCTTGTAAGTACTGAAGAATCCAACTCAACCACTTTAAACTAAGACAAACAGAAGGGAAGAAAAGAGTTTCTGTGGTTCATATATCTAGAAAATCAAGAGAAAAAATATGTATTGGTTACTCAAATATTTAAAACGAGTAAAATAAAAATACAATATTATCCAAACATTTAAAATAATATAAATGAAGTAATTATTCTGAATTTATATTTACATACTTTTATCAGTTTCTTGGCCACATCTGTCTTAACACCATGTTATGGCCATGTGATGTTTAATTCTGTGTGTCAGCTTAACTGATCCATGGGTTGACTGCCCTATATTTGAATAAACCTCATTCTGGGTGTGTCTGTAAGGCTGTTCTGGATGAGTTTAACATTTGAATCAAAAGGCTGAGTAAGACAATTGCCCTGTGCACTGTGGATAGCCTCACCCAATCTGTGGGAGCCCTGAGATTCCATCTCTCTGCCTGTTTTTAAGTTGGAACATCAATCTTTTCCTGCCCTTGAAGTGGAACTACACCACTGGATCTTCTGGGCCTTCAGCTTGTAGATGGCAAACAGTAGGACTTCTCAGATTCCATGATCACATGAGTCAAATCCTTATAAGAAGTTTCTTTTATATATAAAAATATCATATATATATATATATATATATATATATCCATTGAATTGGTTGTTTCTGTGGAGAATCCTAATATAAGATGGTTTTTAGAAGAATTCAATTATTTTCAATATGCTCTTATAAAATTTTTCATAAATTTCCTGCAATCTTCTTCCAAATTGCATTTTAAGATTAAGAAATTTGAAATCTTTTGAATTTTCAGTTTTTTTGTCTACACCACAATATTTTGAAATGAGAAAAATCTTTTCTTTATAAATAATTTGGTACAGGTAACCTCAGAGCATATTCTGATAATAGAGAATGCCAACAAGTGTATTTTTTTGTATTGAAATGTTTAAATATTTCAGGCCAAGTATTTTCACAGGTACTGTCTTTTGTCTCTGTTCTTTGACAAATATTTTTACAAAACTCTTTGAATAAGTTGTCTCTGTGATTTTTTTTGGAATATTTTTCCCAATATGGAGGCTGTAAAATGGCAAGCCTTCTCAATTTCATCTAATTCCAGTGTATTAAACAAATTCATCCAATTAAAAGTAGGAACTTTATTGTAAGAGTCTGTCCCCAAATCAAACAATTATAAAATTTCAGAATTGTCTTGTAGTATATTTGAGCTATCATTTAATTTGTTTAGTTCCCTTGCTCTTTAGGGCTACATTTTATCATGTTACTTGCACACTTTGTGTTCATAATTGCAATTTCTTAAAAGATTTAAAAGTTGAAATCTGTTGACATTTGTTTATTAAATATTTTCAACTCATTTTGCACACAATAAAACCAAGCATTGGGGTCATTTATGAAAATGCACGATATCTTTATGGGACAAGAAAGTTGTTTTAAAAAGCAGTTCTTCAAAAGTATAAATATTTCTAAAGCCCTTTTGATTATAGGCAGCAAAGAAAAAAGCGAATTTTGCCAGGTTGAAGAATTTATTTTTGTTCAACATTGGTTTTCATCACATTTTGTTGTTCAGCTATAATGTGTGTGTATGTGTTTACAACTATTACTTCTATTTTCCTTGATGGAATATCCCAGCTTACTTGGATACAAGTTATGAGTACATCACAATAAGTTCCTACTATATGTATGTTCTATAGGCTTTTTAATTTAGTGAGAACTATGTTTTTACTATGATGATGTGTTCCACTGAATTTATACTTTTGTTATCAAATAAAAAAGGAATTGGGCTTTAAGTTTGACTTTTAAAATGTTTTATAGTAGCACTCAAAATTTAAAATGTATCTTCTTTAACAGGATGAACTTCCAAAGCTTTATTTGATTCCATGGACTTTATGAAAAAATTGAATCACTATTAATTTTATTTTCTTTCTGAAGCATCTGATGGCACCAGTAAGAAACAGGCATCACTTCTGCTGCTGAGCCCAACATGTTAACAGCTTCATTCACATTCGTTTAAAAGAAAACATAAATTGAAAATAAATACAACGAATTGAAAACTACAATCCTTTGATCTAAACGAAAAGTCATGGCTCTTAGAGTGACTCATAAACATCCATCCTTCAGCTCTATCAGTTAAATTTCCTTTTTTGGGTTCAGGCTTTAAAATAACTACTAAATTATAAAATATATACTTTTATATATGCTTCATCAACAGATTTATATCTTCTGTTTTTCACATGTCAGTGATACAATTTATGTTCCCTGAAGTAAGCATTAAATGATGATAAGCATTGTAGGTAAGTTAAGCATTCAAGTCAGTACAAGAAGAAAAATCATCACTTTTGTTTTTATTTAACTTACACTTTTTAGTTTACTGCTGTTAAATGCTATATTTCAAGAATTGAAATTTTTATCAAAATTAAATGAACAGTTTGTGTCAGTGCTAAGCAATAACCAAACCTCTATACTAAGGGTATTCAGCATATACATTCTATGCTCTATAGAACTTCTCAGCTTCATTTTCTGCATATATTTCATGTACATGTAAACCATAATTTATCTCATGTCTAATTGACCCTTGACTGACAACTTGGTGACTTCATGCATCTCACAGGCTGGCATGGGGGCTCCTGTATACTAACTATTTGGCAGAGTAGATGGTACCACATGTTTCCTCTATCACTACTTGAGACCAGAAATGAGCTGTCCCTAGCTATATGCTTGTAGGACCAACACATGCCCTTTTGAAAATGGAGGCCTTACTTACATTGCATTTGGAAATTAGAGCGACAGAATGTTCTCGGCCATTTTTCATATTTTGCCACATGTTAAAGTGAAAACTTGATTCAATGCACACACTACTCACACAGTCTAGACAAGACCATGCCAAGAACTGTTACACTGTTACAAAGTAGAGGCCTCCCAAACTTATTCCAGCTTATTTTAATGAGATTGTAGTCAGGGACTCATAATACTAATTCCAATGAAGCACCATTTCAGCTGACATCAATTGGGACCCACGGCAAACCAGAAAGTCTGGTCACCCAAGGCATAGGGAGCATCAAGTACAAATTTAGGAACAAAATTAGCCTGGGTAAGGTACAGTTGGCATGAGGTGGGATAGCAGAGGCTGACAGGAAGATAGAGGACAATTCCTAGGTATCAGGCAATGGCAAAGACTTCAAGTTTATTTTACATAATCCAGGAAACCTTTGGAAGACATTATCTGATTAACGTTTATAAGGTCATCCAGCTGCTACATGGAGAATGGACTGTATAGGATAAGAATGGAGACAGGACAACCTGTTAGGAAGCCATTGCTATTATCAGGTGATGGTGTATAGACTAGGATGAAATGTGTAGATGTGGCAAGAAATTTGAAAATATTTTAAACATTTATCTGACAAGATATGTTGATGAACTGAATGTGGGGAGTGAGAGGAGTTAAGGATAAATTCAAGGTTTCACAATTAGTCTCTGGATAAATGCCAGTGCTGTGTGAAGGTGAGGAACATTGTGACAAGAATTGTTGGAGGGTGAAAAGAGGAGTTCAGTTTATTTGTAAAGGTTAAGTTTGATATAACTATTAAATGTCCATGTGTTGAGTATATATTTGATTATATACATTGTGGACTGGGTGGGGCAAGAAATGAAAATGGGAAGTCAGGAGGATTGAGGTAGTATTTATAACCATAGAAGTAGTTAGGATCATATAGTGAAGGGGTGCAGAAAAAGAAGAGAATTGCTGATTGAGCCCCAAGCTTTCCTGTAATTCTTTGTTCACTAGATATATAGCATCCAAAAGCAATATTTTACACAATTAATACCTTGTCATAGTGTATAAAGATTACCATATATGTTTTTTTATTCAAAAGCACATACATATGTAACAAAATTACTCTTCATTTTACAAGTTATTTTAAAAAGTTACACTGCATTAAATGAACCAATGGTATTAGATGTTAGGGTGTTATTAGAGTTCTTGGGTTTCTCTTTAATTTCTAAAACAATATGTATTCTTCAATGTTCTCTACAGTTCTTGATGTAGTGTTGCAAACAAATAAAAATCTTAGGCCACCAATCCTCATTTTACTTTATTTATTTACTAAAAAAAAAAATATATATATATATGTGTGTGTGTGTGTATATATATATATATATATATAATTCATAGTTCTGAATGGCTGAGATGAACAAATGCCTGGATACCTGCCTATCGCAAAAAGTATATTTCCTATCTATAGTCATAAACCCAATTTAATCAAAATGTAATTTTCCCTGGACATACCAATCAGTAATTGCTTTGCATCAAAAGGACTCTGGTTATTTATTAAGCATCTAATGACATTTACTGGTGATGCAAGAGGACAGGTAAGAAACAAAGGGTCAGAGGGACCACTAAATAAAAGAGATATAGAAATTTTTCAAGACTCCCATATTTAGAAATAATACAAGGTGAAGGACTTGGGAATGAAGGAACTACCAAATGTATCTAATTATGGACATAACCAACCTCAAAGATTCTGAATTGGAACTCTGATGCTATGGTTTATCAAGGAAACTTAAATTCCATTGCCCTGGTGTGGTCAGTTTGAAGAGCCTCTTTGATCTGGGAGCAGGAAAGCCAATGAGCTGGGTGACCTTTCGAAATCCTATACCATCAATAACCTCAGTGCTAGAGAAGAGCAAAAGAGGGAACAGGCCAAATAGAAGAAATTCTTTAAAATCTATAGCATAATAGTGTGGATGGTAATAATTGTAGTAATAATACATAGAACACTTTAAAATTTACAAAGCCCTTTTAACAAATGATCTCATTTAATTACCATAACAAATCAATGAGGTAGGCAGGTTATGTCTAATTATCTGCAACGCATCCAATTTGCATCTGAGGAAAATGAGACTTAGGGTTTGTAATTGCCAGAGGTCACACAGTTTGTGAGGGAAGCATGTCTAGTCCTTTGGTCTGTCTTGCTTCACACTGTGGCACATTGATACCACACAGGGTAGCAAGAGAGGTTGAAGCCCTAAACATTTGCAGCTGCTGGTGAAATGTGCCTAATATACTATGTACGAAATGAGCCTTGCCCTGAGCACCTGAGCATAGTCTCTTTTCAAGCCTTTCTTTGCCAAATAATCTTAAGAGAGAGGGTTCTAACAGCAGACTTGGATTTCTTTAAGGTAACATTTGAATTGTCCAGAATGTATCAACATTGCTTTAGATGGATGAATATCATTAGTCGTCTCAAATGAAACTTCTTCTCAAAACCTGTTAAAAGAGTATAAGAATATGGTCTAACTAGCAAAACTCCATTCCCAAAGCATGCGACAGATCCTTGGAGTCTGGAAGATCCTCCGTCTTTGTCATACCCAGAGCCCATCCCCGAGAGCCAAGACTTTGGATACACAGTCTTATAGTAAGTACTTAGTGTATTTCTCAAGATAGTTCATTTTTCTTTGAAAATTTCTGTAGTCACCAGTTATTTCCTCTCCTTAAGATGATTCTCCTTTGGCCCTTCTTGCATTAGAACCTGGTGTTTTGTCAGTTTTTGCTTCTCATGGAAATTAAAATTAGGCTACCACACTCAACCACAGGTAATCTTCTCCTGGAGAAATTAGACACAAAATTGAATCACAATTATGAGCCCTTTTATCATTTATTACTGAGAACTATTTTCCTGAGTTATCTGCTGAGACTGAAAAATATAACAAGGCCGTAATGATAGTTAAGGTTCATCCACCATGAACTGCTATGTAAATTCTAAATACTATACTTATATATCTATTTCTTGATTTATCAACCATAGACTGTATTTATTTATGCCAAATTGTAAAGCATTAGGATTATGATGCAGTTCTTTTCTCTCAATTTTATTATGTTTTTAATACTTCTAGCAGTTATATTCATAACTAAATAATATATCTGGGCCTCTATTTATTCTTTACCCATCAATTTAGAAAATATCTATCAACTCCCCACTAGATAAGTGAAAACATTAGTGAACCTATTTTTCCATCTATTTTTCCCCCCACCTTCCTCCACATCTTGGCTCCTATTAACCTTATTATTACTTTTACATATTCTGTAATTATAATTGTCTCCTCTGCTTTGTCTATAAGTTGGTTCTATAAATTGAAAATAAATAAATACATATAATATTATTGTAATGTAAATACTATTCTCCAGATCTAAGTGAAGTGATTGGATCAATAGAAAAGGATATGTTAATCTATGTCACCTAATTTCTCCCTCTTGAAAGAGAATGTCTATTCTAAGCATCATAAGCAAATGGATTCTTCCTTAGCTGAGCTTCCTTTTAGTTTATTATTTAGATTGTGACTTTTACTTCCTCTGTTTTATCTTATAACTGCTAAATGCCTTTATTTTCTTTATTAAGAAAGGGAAAATACAAATGGTTTTATCTTATCAATTTTGGAACCATGTGATCTGTAATAGACTTCACTTGCTCATTAAAGGTATTCTTTACATGGAACTCTCATTAATTTTATCCATTGCTATTGGGCTGGTTAAGTGATTATGTTCTTTCTGCATTGCCCTGTATTGGTACTGTTGTGCTTCAGTTAATGTCTTATACTTTTCATGTCTCCTATTTTGTTTTGCTGAAATACACCCTCCAGTTTGTGCAAGCTCTCCAATTGAAATGATAGTTATCGGCAACTTACTCTTGATTAAAAAGCATGATGCCAATCTGATTTTTGGTCCGTTGCAGATTATCGTTTTTTCCCCTCTTTGAGCCATTTTCTCATTGCTCCTAAATGCTGAAATTTCATGAAAATGCAACTAAGTCTTTGTTTCAATTTGCCTACTCAATTATGCCTTTAGTTCAGATAAATTTTCTTCTATAACTTATTTAATTATAGCTCCAGTTTGTGGGGATGATCCTACTACTTCCCTCAGGGATTCTCATTAGTTACTTTGGCTTAGTCTGGATGGACCTTTCATGTCTTCTTCATTGTTTCATGGTTTCTATTCCCTTTTGACTTAGGTCTGGGAGATTTTTCTCAATTTTATATTTCAAATCACCCAAAGTAATTTTCAGCCATGTTCACTCATTATTAAATATTGATTTTTTAAATTTTAGAAATCTTATTTAATTTCTGAAAAATCGTCTAAATTCCTGATTACTCCTTTTCTTTTTCAGAGTGGTCTAATTATATTCAGGGATATAATATCTTCTTGACTATTTCAAAAATAACAATTAGATTGTTTTTTAGGTTCTCTTCTGTTATATATATATACACACACACACAGTTATATATAGCTGTATTTCCCTAGGGTCATTTGTTCTATTTGTTTACTTTTGGTAATCTTTTAGGCTATTGGTTGGATAGCTATTGATATGGGTACATGAGGGCCTATGTAATTAGCATAAATTGATGGCAAGGTTTTTGCTGTCACTCCCTTATTTGATTTACCAAAGGACTCCTCTTCCTTGGTAAGATTGACAGGGGCTGTGCTTCTGGAAGTCAGGCTTCCCTGTGGAATGTGTGGGCAGGAAATAAGGCAGTTAGGTTCAGTATGCCTAACAATAGTATGGAAAGGGGGACTTTACTTTGGGGCCAGGTTAAGTGATTTCTCTACTTCATTCTTGTGCCAGCCTGGAGCTCTTGTTCCTCCCCACATCCTGAGCTTTGGAATCTTGTGTGGCTCTAGAGATATCTCTAACTGTCCTCTCTTCCTTCAGTTGCAATATCCCAGTAAGGGCACTCTGGGATAAATCTCGCACTTTGTTTGGAAATCAGTTCCCAAGTACTTAATGGAGACAAATGCTACTCTGTAGAGTATCGGTATTTGGAGAAATCAGCAGTCCCAGCCCTTTTGTAGACATTCCTTCATTTAATTGACAGAAGCCCATCCACTTATCATCTTGGTGCCTACTGACTCCAGAACTGAATCTTTCTGAGGTTTCCTGGAAACAATGTCTCCCATCTCATTGGATTGTAATAAGTATGAAATCAGAGATCAACTTTTATTCCCACTATGTATCCCGAGTCTACAAAAGTGTCTGGCACATAATTGGCTCTCAGTATTTGTTGGGTGAATGGATAAATAAACAAATGTATCAGTGGATGTTTTTATATATTTCATTGTTATTTCAATAAATTTTTTTAAATGTGGCTAAGTTTATCATTAATGTCCAGATTATCATTTTCAAAGTGGTGGAATTTTTAATGAATCATTAAAATCATAATTGTGAACATTTTGTATAAAGTTTATGATCTAATATTACATAAAAGAATCAAAAGGCTTAGTTGTATATATACTCTGAATACCACTTCTCAGCTACTACTTAGCGTGTGTATGTGGTGTGTGTGTCTGTGTGTGTGTGTGTGTGTGTGTGTGTGTGTGTGTGTGTGTGTGTGTGTAGACAGGGATGAAGAAAAATATTGCATAAATGAGAGTGTAATTTGATTTGTTCAATATCAAGGGACATGGGTTCATGTTTTCTTTTTATTTCAATTTTCTGTAATATCATTTGTGCAATAATAAAAATTATCAAATTAGATTAAATGCCAAAGGAAAGAGATGCCACAAATATTCTTGGGTGATGTAACATGAAATAGAAATTTTTACCCTGACAATTAGAAAAGCTTCAAATATCTAATCTAAAACCTCTCTTTGCCACTTTTGTATAAGTTGCCCTCCATTCTACAACTTTCACAACTCTCCTTGCCATATTGACCCCACCACCCTTTCTGATCATTCAATATTACCTGCTTAGATATCCATTTTACCCATTCACTAAAGAAATTTTTAAGCCAAATTTCCTAGGTATTGTGCTACAATCTCAGGAGACCAAGATGAATAAGAGTCTGTGTTTTCAAGATCACAGCCTAGTGATTCACCAGTGGGAATTCATAGAGGTTCTTACTGTCTTCTTTGTGTATTTGCTGACTTTTAAGAAATTCTTCCCAACCTCCACCATGTCTTTTCTCATAGATCTAATAATAATTATTGAAAATGTAATTTTGTAATTACCAAGTAAAAAGTGCAAAGTTTAGATAACAACAGGGAATGGGAGGGGGGAACTAAAAAGAACAAAAAGAAAAGGGAGAAATAAAAGCAATAATAGAAATTATTTTAATGAGCCAAGGCATATAGGGAAAATCGAAAGAAAGAATATCTTTCTTGGGCAAATATGATCAAAACAATGAAAACTCCCCATTTCCCATACATGTTTTTTCATTTTGAAAACTACGTACTGTTGTTTTGTTTCCATATTCTTATGGATGCGTCTACTTTACGGATTCATTCACTTGTTTCTTTATGTTACTTTGTGTTATTATGTCTATGGCCACCTAAGTGCTGTATGATGAAGCCCACTACATTACGTTTAAAGGAAGAGTAAAAGATGACTGAGAGTTTAAGGGGCTTTTTTTGTATTAAACTCTCATCATTTGACTGAGAGTTAAAGGGGCTTTTTTGTATTAAAGTTCACAACTTTATCTCATGGATTTTATGATACCTATTTTGGCTCACGTGGAAGTGTTATCTTCCACTTAACTAAGTTCTCCAACAATGAGACTTCCAGAAAATTAAGCTATTGCAATAGATAAGGGATTGATGTACTTTTAATGGAATTTCCTTATGGATATATGTCTCTGCCATAAGCTCAGGTGGTTAAATAGCATATCTATCATCTTCGTTCCTCTTGCTAGAAATCTGGGAGTCATTCTGGACACTGCCCCCATTTTCACCCCTCTATCCCATACATCAGAGGTCCTGTTGATCCTACTTTTGAAATGGATCTTGATTCTTTCCAGTCCTCTTTATTTCCACTGCCAGCATTCTCATCCTGACTTAGCACTTGATTGTCTCACACACAGACCACTGGATTTGCTTCCAGTGTCTCACTTGATCCCTTCAGTCCATTTTCCATACAGCAGTAATAGTAGTGTTTTTAAAAACTCAAATTCTTAAATTTAACCACATGGTTTCCCTGCTTAAACCTCTTCAATAACCTCCTGCTGCTTTTAGAAAGAAACCCTAAATCCTTACCACACTCTCCAAGAAGTGGTCTCTGTTAATCATGCTTCCATTCTTTTGGTGAGTAAAAGAGCTTTTTTTCTGCAGCAGACCCTTTGTATACATCCTTTTCTTCCACTTTTTTTTTTTTTACTTAAATAATTACTGTGTATGATTCAGATTTCTGATTAACTGCCATTCCTCTCTCCCTCTTCCACTGGTCCTGTATGGTAAGGATATTTATGATTTACTTTTTTTGTTGTTACAGGGCACAGATACATACATTTTGTTTGTTACCAGTCTCAGTAACTAGTACCCAGATTAAAGGAGTTGCTCAAAAAATAGTTGGTAAGTAAATGAATGATGATGGTCCTTGGCTGGGAGGAGTTAACAATAGTAAATTAGGCCTGGTTTCTGAGGTATCAGTCAGCTCAGTTGTCCTAGATGGCTTTTTCTTAAGCCATTCTGGACATTTATCCAGTCAGAGTTGTGGTCATTCTGGTCTAATTTCTGAAATTAAAAGCAAGTTCATGACTCCTCGAATAATCTGGAGAAGTAAACTCAGCATTTCAGCACCAAGATAAGGAAAGATGGTCTAACTCAACACAGCAGCAGATGCCAGTTCTTGTCTTTTAACTCAAAAGACAGCATGCATAGGTAACATATAATAAGCATTTATCAGTGTGCTAATAGTGTTTGAAATTCTATTAGGTGACATGACGAGGAAGCTCAAGATGGATGGAGTTGTTATACATTTGGTGTCTTGACTATGCCTGCCAGAGCCTTTAAAGTCAGTTTAGTGGTCTATTAATGTATCCATTATGAACCCAATTCTTACCTTAGTCATTTTAAATCTCATCTGTCTAATAACTTAGTGTATGTTATTAGCCCAAATTCAAACATTTTATACCAACTATAATTCTTAGTTGTTAAACTGGTTTTGACTTATTGGTGCCACATTAAAACCTTAATAGGTGGAATAATTGGCTCTCATAACAATTTGGAGTAAGAGAAGTCATGAGCAAGTGCTGTTTCTAGATACTGGAAAAGCTATGAATGAGTCCCCTTTGCCCTCTGAAAAGCTATGAGCAAGTCCCCTTTGCCCTCCACTGCATCTCCCACCCCTGCTGATTCTATATTCTCCCAATTTCCCAAGCCAGTCCTAATTGGATCCAAACAGGAGCCATTAAACCTGGCATGACTCTAGAGAAACACCTTTTAGTGTTTCATAGGGGAATCCTTCCCCAGGAGCAGCCAGTCAATGGTACAAAATGATGAGTTTTAGATGTTCTTGCTTCAGAGGGATAAACCTGAGATCATCCTCAGGGAAAAAATTGATTTGCCAAGCCTTCTGAGTACTCTGCAGCCTTGTAGCATTCCAAACTCTTCCTTGCATTCTAACATCATGCATGAAATTTGACTCACCCATTAATTTGTATGCCTTTTCCATTTTTTTGCAGTACCCTAAGCTTTGCCCTTGTTTGGCAAACTAAGTTTCTCCCCACCCTAAAAATGGGCTCCTGACATAGGTCTCCTTGAATTGTAATCCTGCACCTAAGAGTTAGCCAGGCCAACGGGTGTCTAAGTGCTACAGTGTTGGATATCTACGTTCCTGGACTCTTGAACTTGTTTATCCCCTTTGCTTACCTGCAGTGTCTCTGGTGTGTCCTGTATGTCTTTGAGAGCTTCTCTCCTCTCTAACTGAGAGAAGTGAAGCCTTCTGGGGTGCAATAAAACTGCTTTAGGAAGGCAAGAAACAGATGGAAAATAAATGGGTTCAGGTGCTACAGGGACCCAAGGGCTGCTGCAGAAGGCAGAAACAGAGCATCTAAACAGCCAAAGAGTATTTTATTTTTGTCTTCTAAATTTTGCAATGGGGCAGAGAAAGTAACAAGACGAAGAATCAGAGATTCATTCCTTGGTGCAAGTGCAAATGCACATAGACTGGATTCTAGTTAAAGCCAGTTGCTCTCTAGATTCTAGAGAAATTTACTGGTGACTCTAACTTGTGTGCAGGGTGAAAGGAAGACCCTAAATTTGATTTCTGGAGAAGCAGTTTTTCTCCTACTTTGAGAACTATTTCATAGTTAAAAGGGTGTCTTTGAAAGAGAGTGTGAAGTCAGAATTGGGTTACAATCTTGAGTTCAACATGTGCTGCCTGTCTGACCCTGCATAAGTCACTTAACATCCCAGAGCCTTGGCTTTCTCAGCTCTCAAATAGAGATAATAAAAGTTGTAGTGGGGAGCTTTTGCAAGTGCATAGATGTGCATGCAAAATACTAGGCAAACTTGCTATTATGAGATCAGCAAGCACCTAGGATCTGCAGGTAACTGCCCACTCTCTCAGCTAAATGATTGCTATCCTTTCTGATATCATCTCCCAACCCTGTTTCATAATTCTCAGTAAACTTTTTGAAGTTGCTTAAATACCACACCTAGCCCCTGCTCCCTTGTTCTTCTTTATGTTTTTGCAGCTTTAATCCATGAGGCCAGTGTAATTTAGACTAAAGGGAAAACCCAACCAGGAATAAGTTATAAGGTGAGCTCATAAATTTGGGGAATGGATTTTGCCAAGGAGTCAAGCACCTTAGTGAATAGGGTTCTTGCCAAAATATGCCATTTCCCAGGGAACAATTAATGCTAAATAGTGCCTACTGAGTGTGCACTGTGGGCCAGGTACTATGCGTTCTTGTCTGGAATTTATTAATTTAATCCCTCCCCTCCCAGCTTTCCAAATGCTACAAGGAAGATCCTAGTTTTACTCTTCATTTCACAGATAAGGACACTGGGACCCAAAGAGACTGAATGAGTTTTCCAAGGTCCTACAGATAAAAAGAGTTCTGGAAAGGTGATGAAGGCTGACTATTCCCAGATCTCCTGTACTTACCCACTAAGAAGTGCTGTCACTTGAAACAAAGAGAAGAGACTTGTCCTGGCCTCCTGTACTTTCTAGCTCAATATAAATCCAACCTCATGCAGAGCTTCAGGTCCAATATAGTTTTACTGATACGCTCCTTGCTCTATAACTTATATACAATGGCTTGGGGCAACTAGGAACATATCCGGTAAAGTTTATTGCTCGGCACTCTAAGATTTATAACCTACATATGATGGTGGTGTGTTTTTAACATCCCCCTCATGTATATTTTCTTAGTGAGATAGTAAGTTTCTCAAAGGTTTGTGTACAGCTTTTTATTTGTCTCGCATATCCCTTATTCACAATGCTTTGGGGCTCAGTAAATGATTTTGATTGACTGCCTGAATTTCAGCCTCTCTGCACGGTGGTCACAAATGATCACATTTGAGAAACTGAAAGGACTAGCACCATGGTTCAGCTGCTTAAGGATTTTATTCCAATTTCTGGAAGTTTACTCTTTAGCCTGGTGTTCTAAGACAACAAACCAATAGACATTTAACGCACATTTCTTGAGTGTTCACCATCAGAAAAGGCACTGTGGGGTACAAAAGCAAATAGCACTCAGTTGCTGCCTTCCAGGAACTCACAATACAGTGGAAGTCAAGTTAAACAATATGTCCCTAGAGGAGTGGGAATCTGCTTGGAAGAACGTGGAATGGTTCCTTGGAGAAAGTAGGATTTAACTGAACTCTGAAAAAAGCCATAGGATGCAGAGTAATACACGGAACAAAGAAATTCTAGAAGGGCTCCCTTGCAGGTGAACGGGGCTAGAAATTTCAGTCTGAGTTGATGCACCCATCTCAGGAGACAGTGAGTCTTATTCCTAGGACTTTAATGAATATAATTAGTTCTTCCAAAAGAACTTTCTTACTATTTAATAAATGGAGAATTGATCATCATATGATTTACTTGGAATGGGGATTGTTGAGAGGACTAAAATTCTTAAATGTCATGTATGTGTGGAGCAGAATGCTCAATGCTTTAAATACTGTATTAAATAACATCACTACAAATTAGGAAATTGAGTCTTGGAGAGAAAAATGTAACTGGCTCATTATCATGTGGGTAGTAAGAGGCACAGCAGAAATTTGAATCCAGCTCTGTCTGACTTCAAAGTCCATACACTTGCATAAAACATACCTCTTCTGTCAGATTATCTCAAGTTTATCTTGCTGTAGGTTCTTGTTTATTCTTCTCTGTGAATGCTGCACATATAGAAAAAATATTTAAAAACCTAAAAAGTCTAAATTTATTTTTGTTCAATGTGCATCAAGGTTTCACACTTATTGCCTATTTTCCTTTTCCTTTCACCCCAAAGTTTTTTTAAAATTATTTTTTAGCTAGAACTTTTCAACCCTCTGTGATCTCTTTATAATTCCCTTTAGAAGGCATAATTGTACTCGATCAATTTGTTACAGGCTTTTGAGGTGTTAAAAAAACGACATTAAAATTATTTTCTTTCAGGTTTTATGTTAATGAACATAGGTGCTATTCAGAGCAAAGTCAGAGTGTCAAGGGAACTTTAGTTAAAGTTATTCATACATAAACTAAAAAAGGAAACATCTTTAGTAGAGGAAAAATACATTTAATGAGTAAGTACGGCACACAATTCCTCCTTTCAAAAATGTCAGCTCGTATTGAACCTCCATTCTAGATATCTTACAATTACTTTGTCAACAGAAGGTAGAGTAGTGATGGATGACGCATTGGCTCCTGAAACCAAACTTTCTGCGAGTTACTTAGGCTGAAACTAAGTGCTTTTACATTCCAGTCTTATTGATGATAGTGGTTTTATATTTATCACCCTGTCATTTCAGTTGACTGTATCAGCCTCTTCCTTGTAAGAATATGGACACTAATGGAGGTATGTCCTTAATGCTCTGAAGGGTCACAGACTCATTCTGCTAACACAGTCAGGGCACAAACTGCCTCCCATGAAAACTCAGAGACAGCTATATCCATTTCAAAAAGGAATCAGCAAAGAATGCTTTAAAAGGCCTTTGGAGATTGTGTTCCTACGGGCTCTTCTTTGACCATGACCCATCCTAGTGGTGCTGAGCACAGACTTTCAGCTCTCACTAATGGAGCGTTACTATTTTGCAGCTTCCCTTATAATAGGAAGAACTCTACCAGGACCTTGGCAAGTCCAGGACCTGATTGCAACACTTTATTTATAAGAAATTCTGTCAAGAATCAATAATAGTCTTGGGTCTCAACTTCTTTCTTTAATAATACTTTGATATGATTTGTCACAGGCTAGCCCAGAGTATCCACCAGCTTTTATTACTTAGCTTGCAGCACAGTGTCTTATCTTTGAGTCATGAGATCAGCCATGGGGAGACCTTTAAAAAGCTATATTCTTTACTGTTTGGTTATTACAGAAAGTCTGTATTACTCAATAATACCTTTTATAGGGTGTGCTGTCACATCTTCACACAGATGTTTAACCCCAATGTAGATATACTGGATGCCTGGAGGCCATTTCAGTGACATGGACATTGTTTTTCATGATTGGATGCCTGATATATCAACAGCAGCAAAATCAGAAAACAACCAGAACTCTACAATAAACACAACAAAAACAAAACAAAAAACACTGCCACCATAACAAAAAATGTTGACTTATTTTCCCAGCCTGACGTTTCTGACTGAATCTCAAACTAAATGTCCATTTTGACAAAGGATTTTGTTTAGAGTCCAGAACGTTAGGATTTTATTACCTGAAAGCTGCAGAAATTTGGAGAGGTCAATTTACATTCCCTTCTTGCGTGTGATCAGCTCCTTAGGTTTCCCTGTACATCTCAATAAACACACTCCTACTACATCAGTAGCATGCTGTACAGCAATAGCTCTAAATATGTTTTATACTGCTCAGCCATGGAATTCATATTGTTACAGCTAATGCCTGTTGGTAATGCTTGTATCGTTACATGTTGTATTTACAAAACTATATATTGTCAGCGTGGGGCTTCCTCTCACCAATCTGTTTTTCTTCTTTGGAGGAAAATAGCAGAAAATGTACTAATACTCACTGTAGACAAAACACACACATACACACACACTCAAACACACTCACATGCAGACACACACACAAGCCCAGATTTCAAAATGGTAATCATTGTGAATTTTGAAATTAGAGGAAATGAGGGAGAAACACTCCTTGGAAAGTTATTATTTTAGATCTTTCATCTGTCTCCAAATTGGTACTAATTTTCAATGTAGATTTAAGAAAATTGTTGGTATGTGAGCAAACATTTTATTTACAAGTTTTCTGTTTTGTTCTGTGGCTGCTGCAGTCAGTGCTGACGGGGTTTATCCTCATGAGCCTAGCAGGTTTCCCTGGCAGTTCGGATCCTGGCTGACCATGTGCAGGGGCCCCAGGAAGGCCGCTCTGCCTGGGCTCAGCATCACCATGCTGTCCCTGCCCAGAAGACATCCTGGCTTTATGTCCTTGCCTTGTCCAGTGTAAGCAGAGGCAGTGAAGCCAGGAGGCCTCAGTGTCCTGGCAGCCGGCTGTGACAGGCTGCTCTGAAAACTCGGTCTCTCTCCTCTCTCAAGACAAGGCATGCTTTTCAGTGCTAACTTGGCACACTTCCTGTTGGCTGTTTGCATTCTCTCTTCAAACTGGGCTTATGCTGTCAGATCTCTGCTCCTGGCAGTACCCTCTTCCTCAGCTTCTCCAGCACTGAGGAGAGCATGAAGCAACCTTCCTTGAATCTGACTCAAGGACTTCTGGTTTATTTATAGGACTGTGTCTAAGGGCAAGAGAAAGGAATCTGTATTTGCTAAATACCTACTGTGTATCAAATTCTGAGCTATGCTCTCAATATATGTCAGTCCATGTAATGCTCATATCTCTACAAAGGAAGTACCATGCCCTCCAGGATGCAAATTAGGAACCCTGCAGAAATTAGAGTTTGCTGCTCTTATGTAAGTAAGAGTATGGGAACTGGTCTACCAACTGAGGGAGGTCAGGCTCCAACAAACATACTTTCTCTGCTGAGATCTATGCCATGGAATCGCCAAGCCATACTGTTGCCTTCTGTTGTATACCATAGCCATTCTTTCTGTGGAGATTCTCACAGCCTACTTTCTGGCCCACTCACCCCATCATCCATGGCCTCTCCTCTCTTCCTGCACAAATACTGCATCAGAACTACTTTATGAATGCTTTTCCCATAAGCCTAGTAAGATTTTTATGTTTTTTCCAAAATTCTATTTTGCTGTAATCATAGCATTACGTACAATTGCAAGAAATAATGCAGAGATCCTGTGTATCTTATGGCTACTTTCCCTAAGTTGTAACATTTACGTCAACTAGTTACAGTATCATAAACAGGACATTGACATTGATACACTCCATCAACCTCAGATTTCACCAGTTTTACATGCACTTGTTTGTGTGCATGTGTGTATATTTGGTTCTATGCAGTTTTATCACGTGTATATTCCTGTGATCATCACCACAACTAAAATACAGATCGGTCCATCACAGGATCCCTGTACTACCCTCAAGTAGCCACAGCTATCTCCTATCTGTCCTTACCAAGCTCTGATAATCACTGATCTGCTCTTTACCTGTATAATTCTGTCATTTCAAGGATCTTAAATAAATGAACCCATAGAGTATGTAACCTTTTGAGAGGAAACCTATTCAATTTTGAAACTTCTACTTTTGACTGGAGTATATTTTGTGTGAAATCATTCATTCATTCATTCATTCATTTAAAATACTTGTAAGTCAACTAAAACATACCAAGTACTCTTTGAGATACTGGAAATAGAACAATGAACCAAACTGATAAATGTGTGTACCATAAATTTAGGTCCTTATTTATAGTGACAAATGTCACTCTTAGATATTGCCTGTCTAAATTCTTATCAATCAACTGTAAGCTCCCTGGGAGCAGAGAAACATTATACAGATGTGCTGTTTTCACATGTAAGTCCTCAGAGCAGCAAAACCTTACTGAGCACAGAGAACTTAGACTTGTGGTACAGGGAGGAATCTGTACAGATCACATAGTCCATTCTCCTAAGAAAAGGTCTTTAAGGGAAGTGACTTTATTATTCTCTTAACACATGTGAAGAACAATGTTGCACTGAACAATGACATACAAAACAATTTATACACATATCAGCTCCTTGCACAGTCCCTTCAGCCTTCAACACCTCTTACTCAGAGATGTCGCACTGTCAGTCTTCATACTTCCACTCAATGTTAGCTTGGTCTCCCCTCACAATTTGTTATTGGCCTGTGCACAGATGCACACCATTTTCTGGGTACAATCTATGCATCAGAAGAGAACAAGGCTCATTATCACGCAAATGACAGAATTGTTGCCCTTAAATGTCACCCTTGACTATACCAGACACCAGACTTCCTTTGTGGACCACTGTTCAGTTTTTCTGTTTGTGCAGAGGGAAAAAGAACAAGTTCTCCCATTCCTTTAACCATGAAAATTCTGTAATGACCTTCAGCAGATCTTGCAAAGGTTCTCTCAGTCTAGTGCAGAGGAGAGAAAACATAAACTCAAAACATTTGGTAAGGTTGATTGGCTTCCAGAAATAGGTCACCCCAAAATTTAGACCTATGGAAAACAAACTTTCAATACAGAATGTGACTGTTATTATAGATTCCAAATGAGTAAAAAACTAAGAGGAGTGAATTCGGTTGTGGGCCTCCCAGTCAAAAATTTGGTAAATACAGAAATGAATTTCCCAAATACAGTTGTTAAAATTGACTTATTTTCCTTCTGCCCAATATTAAGTCTATTATTCTATTACACTAACAATTGTTGACAAAGAACAAAAAGATAAAACCTCATTGGAGAATATTGTATTCAGTTTTCTGTGTAAGAAGGCTTCTAGAAACCCCAGGAAGTACATTACATTCATTCCAAAAATTACCATTGCCCTAATGGAATGCTCAGGAGTACACAGAGTTTGCGTCAGTATATGCCGAATATCAACACAGCACGATAATTCATTTGCTGACTCTAAAATGATAGAATGAACCCTTATAGCAAATGATACATTGGAAAGATGAGAACTGGAGTACTCCATGAATCTGAAAAGATTCCTTTATTCAATACATCATCTATTCAGTGGATTGAGTTGTTGGCACTAGACGAAGCAGACAAGTTTACTGGCAAAGACAAACGTGGATTTTTATGCCTGGCTCTTGATAAATTAGCTGACCTTGCTGGTGCTGCCCAGTGTGTATCTGTCTTAGATTTTGTGTTTTAAGAATCATGATTTCACTGGGGGTGAAGTGATCTAGATTTGTCAATAAAACATTTTCATGACCGCTGGTGCAAAAAAGACATTTTATTATAATAAAGCAGACTTAGCCCATAATTCATTTGGGCACAGTTCCAGAAGAAATCCAAATCCTGAACTGTCTACCATTTTCTGTATGTCTAACTTTTCAATATCTGTCTATTATTTGGAGAAAAGAGTAAAGAAACCATCCAGGAATAAACTGTCCCATGGTGGAAATCTACTTGGACTTCTCAGGTTGTTTGGATCTTTGGTTGAGATTAGGAAGAGAAGTCATCTCTGTCAGATTCAGGGTGGGAATATGTGCCCTTGTGTTAATTAAGGCAATGCATGAATCAGGAAGAAAATCTTGTTTTGTTTTATTTTTATTTTTTTGCAATTTACATAGAGTACAATGAATAATTGGTACACATTAATGAATTATTTGGCTCCCATATGTTCTGGAAAGGTTTGGAGAAATAAAATTACCAGAATGATAAGCAAAAATAAAATTTAGTCTGAGATATTTTTAGCAAATTTTTTTACTTACTATTTAGAAGACAATAATTCCAGGTAATTATTAGAGAAGATTTAGTGGGAAAGGTAAAAGTTATCATAATTTTGTCTTAGAAAGAATTTAATATTTCTGCCAGACCCTAGAGGGAAGATACTGAAAGAACAATGGAATGATTACAAAAGTTAGATCTAGAATTTATTAAGGTTGTTACCAATTTAAATAGGAACTAACTGTCTTTTAACAATGGGCAAAAGCCAATGTGAACTGATGTTAATGTAGACAGGATGAGCGAAATTGTCTGAACGGATGACCTTGTATAGAGTTTGGAGTAATGTTGATGATGTTGATGATGACAATTATCATCTCTTTCCAGTTCATAGATTAAGAATATGTGCCATGAGGGGAAAATAAGCCTAGGAGAATGGTGTTACATGCCCTAAAATGAGAGAGCAGGAGACTTGTTACTAGAGGTACAATTGGAATTGCCAAGTTGTTTGCACTCTAAGCAATTGTGTTACCATGGGATTTTTGGTGGGTGTACTTTTAATGCTTTGTGATAAACATTCTGTATTTCCAGATTCTTTGTTAAGTAATTGGTTATGAATAACCTGACTGATTGAATATTCTTTTTTAAAGTTATTGTGTTGTTTGTATACAAATATGGTGCTACATACCTCATACACATTTCACCTGTGTAATATCCAAATGATGGCAATATCATTGTCACTTCCATTTTTTAAGTATTGGAAAGAAAGCTAGAAAAAGCCTAAATTCCTGCCATAAGCAGAACCAGTCACCTGCATGTCACTTAAGTCACAGTTGTGTTTTTTTTTTTTAATATAAAGCTAACATTAATCTTAACTGATGAACTGACTTATTAAGATTCTAAGGAAAAAGAGAATTAAGGCAAGTTTATGTGCTAGGCAGTTTATATGTAATAACTCATGTAATTCTTATATTTATGAAAGAGACTATATTTCTGTGTTGAGAAAAAAGAGTCTCAAAGAAGTTGGCTTTTTTTAATGATGAGGAATTTGGAAACCAGAAAGGCTGTCTAACCTCATACAAGCAGTAATTATAGGTCAAGCACTGGTCTTTCTGGATCCAAATCCCTTGCTTTAATTACACTATATTGCTTTTAGTTATAGTATATTCTGTTCCTTAAAATATAAAAACAAAATAAAAGGTTCCTTATACCCACATGACTACTCACATTAATCGGGAAGGGAAGAGAGAGTAAACAGATACATCTGTAGCTGCCTAGGAAAAATGATGGTCACTTGCCATTTAAGTGAAGATTAAATGAATGATAACTTCCTTTATACTGGTTCTACTGCAAATAGCTATAGCTGACCTTATCAACAACTATGGCAGTAACAGAAGTTTTTCTAAAAAAAATAAAAACAATCAAAAGAAAATAAAACCTGTTGAGAAGATTCAGGGATATTAAGCACAGAAGTAAATAGGGCTGTGGTGTGAACTGCAAATTTGGAGATGAAGGGAAAATATCTCATAATGAATATTGAGACCACCCCTGTAACACTCCTATTCCTGATTCCAAAATGTTAGCATTAGAGAGGGAGTTGGAGGATCCTTCTCCAGCAAAATTAAACCACTATAGACCTACAGATAACAGTTGGATGTCCCAGGAAAAAAGGTAAGTGATACACTAATTGGCTACAGAGGTGCCCATTAGTTCATGATTGCACCAACATATGGTTTTCCCCCAACTCTTTAATGCTAACTATGAACAGGGAACTAAGAATTATCAAACACTTTCATAAAAGAGAAACAAACAAAAGAACATAACTGATAAATCTGGTCAATGGAAAGAATGAATATCTTTGGAGAGAGAGAGAAGATGGTTTACCAATGAATCAATAACAGGATACTATGAAAAAAATCGAACAATCTGAGAAAAATAAAGTGTTCTTAAAATTAATATATCACAGCCAAAATTTTATTAAAGTGTTAGAATATGTGGTCAAAAAATATCCCAGAAAACAAAAATAGAAAGAGATGAACAGATGCAATGTTTTGGAACATTTCATGAACCAAAAATGAGGTTGAACATATAATGAATAGCCATTCTAGAAGGAAAGAGCAGGGTAAATAATGGCAAGGAAGTTATTTTTAAAAAGCACAAGAAAATCTCAAAAAAAATGAAGAACTTAATTTTAAAGTGAAAAGGCCCTTTGTGTGCCCAGCAAACTGATTGAACAAAAGACCACATCAAAGTGAATTGCAATGAAATTTTGAAATCCTAGCCATAAAGAGATGGCACTGAACTTCTAAACTGAAATATTACAAGATAGAAGGGTAGAGCAATAATTTTAAAGTTTTGAGGGAAGAAAGATTTCTAAATTCATCTTTTCTACAGAAGCTACTGGAGGATGTGCTCCAAAAATCATGGTTATAAAAACAGAACTAACATTGAAGAAAGGGTAAGGCAATTCCTAGCATGACTCAAAAGGAAATATAAGAGACAATTACTGAATGGCAGGCTTAGAAGTTTCCAGTTCAGACTGAAACCAGAAAAAGTAGAACTCCAGGAACTTTGATGAGGAAACAGATGTATTACTTGTTAGATTTGACTAAGTGGGAAATTGTGTTAAGAGACAACTTTGGGGCATGAGTCAATAATTACAGATACTAAAAGAATAAATCACACAATTATGAACTTTTGAAAATGAGAAGCTGCAAAACAAACTAATTGTAGCTAGTCAACTACTTGGCTCATCAAGGAAATATATATCCATAAATACAACAATAAGAATTGTAGGTACGAATTTAACTCCAAATTGGTAAAACTCTATTGTAAGGATCAGGGAATAGGAGAAAAAGGGTGTGTGTGTGTGTGTGTGTGTGTGTGTGTGTGTGTTTGTAAAAGCTATGATCTTCATCTACCATTACAAAAGATTAATAGATAATGTTTCCAATTGGTAAATCACAATATAGCTACGTAAGGCATTGAGAATGTAGCTGCCTTTGGATGGTATGTGAGGTAGAGAACAAGCAGAGGAATTAGTCTTTCCTTTCTTTAGTATCTAGTGCTTTTAGCACTGCTTAAATTCTTCAATTGTGTACTCATATTGCTTTGATTTTTGAAAAGTTTGTAAAGATTTCCCATCGTTGCTATTTGACTACCCCTGAATCTATCCGTTTCCTCTTCTGCTTTACAATGTTGCCTGAGCACTCGCTGTCTCCAAAATGTCCCTTCAATAAGGTGAACATGGGCTAAAATCAGCATTATGCTCATTCTGAGATCTTAGAAAGAATCTATTCCCCCTGTGGTGCTTCTTTTTCAGTTCTGAGCACAGCAAAGTCATGTTACATAACTTGGAGTCTCAACAAACACCTGGAAGTCTGGCTGTATGCATTGCTCAGATGAGACCAGACATGAAGAGATTGGTAGTGACAAGTGTTGTCACTTCTCCCTCTGACAGCAGGCAAGTAGCATGCTTGTATATACAAGGTCTGATACCATGCTCTCAGGATGAAAAAACATGAAAAGGCAAGTGAAAAATAACATTTCAGGAAGAGCAATCTGGGAAAATAATGGCAAATTGCACATGATTTAGCTTTGCTCTTAGCTTTTATAAAGACCCAAGAACTATGAACCAAGCAATTGAGCCCTAATTAAGTCTCCTCTTGATCATCTGTGTTGCACACCCAATTCTCAGGCTGCATTTTAAAAAGGTAACATATCAACTTCTAATTCATCTGCTTTTTTCTCTGCCTTGCCTTTTTTTTTTTTTTAGTTTCCCCCCTTTTTTTTTCCTTGGGTAAAAGGAGGTTAATGTGAATCACTAAGAATTAAAAAATAATTACACGATGAAGAAATGGTTGAGGTGAATTTTAATTAGTGCCTAATTTAATGGAATTTGAACCCAGCACATTGGAAATATATGGCAGTAACTTTAGCTATTAAACTGCATAGCCTTTGCTTAAATGCACTGGGAGTTTAGAGAGATTATTCTAGCTGCTTGAAGATACCATGTTTTTCCATTAATGCCAGGGAAATATATTGAGTGACTAAAATATTACTAATAAAAATAAATGTGAAAGTTGTAAATTTCAAACAATGTAAGACCCATAGTTCATACCTGAATTTCCAAATGTGTATGTGACATTTCATTAAGCTTAAAGCGGAAGACACACTGTATTATGTCTGGCCTCTTTAAAAAAGGAAACTAAATATTTCCACAATTCGTCATCTTTCAGAATCTAACAATAATGAGGCAGAAAATGCAAAAGGGTCTTTTCTAAGCCAAGAGAAAGCCCTCATGTAAGCAATCTGGTCCCTGTGCTCAGATGTAAGGCATTGCCATGCCTCCCAGTATTCCCAATCTCTTCTCTGCCTTCCAGTGGGTTGTTTTTCATCCCTAAAATGGGAACAGTGCAATATACCAATTTGGATGGGAGATTATGAGGTGCTAATTGAAATCAACATCTACTTCAAACCTTTCCAGAAAAGGTAATACATGTTAAGAGTCAAGCAGAATTCCCAAGGGGACTTGCATTTTTTTGTCTTCGAAGTAAGTGATTCTACATTGAACCACTAGGCTGTACTGCCTTGAGAGACACCCCTATGGTTTCATCGGTGCTAAATCAGCCACTGGAGGGAGCCAAGATGATTCTCACAGTGTAGCCGAACATGCTGAACTGGTAGGGAAAGATAATTTAAAAATGGCATGCAAGGATGACAGAATTTGAACAAAATCCCTTTTATTTATTTATGCCCAAATCTGTTGGAATGTAAAATGCCATCTCGATCATGCTTTATTTATGGTGTGGCTTTTTTGGAAAAAAAAAAAGAAGAAGGAGAAGCATGTTGGCTTGAAGTTCTCCTCAGACTGAACCTCGTTGCCTCCAGCAAATGAGTGACGTAGGGAGCTCGGACAATGGAGCGAGCCTCGGCACACGCCAGACCTGGTGTGGACACCCTCGCTGACTCTGCTTGCCTGGTCTGGTCTGGGCAGGTTTGAAAAGGCAGTGCTTGTCATTTCGTGCAGCTAGAAATCATGCTTGTGCCTCTCCATGAATAGAGGGATGTGCAGTATGTAAAATTCCTAAAGACAATCTTATTTATAGCTGTTGCAAACAATGTTTATACAAAGTTTATTAAATATGTCACCCACATTGATTTATTCCTACCAATCTTTTCAATCACTAATATTTATGTGATGGGTTCAGTTGCAACAATTATTTTATATGCTGTAGAGTATGTTATAACTAGGGATTCACCCTGGCAATTATATGAAAGACAAAATGCTTCCTGAAGACCTCAGGGCAGACCAGGAAGTATATTATTGGACACAAGGTGGTTTTAACTGAATGCCACAGCACTAAATTTAGAGCAAGAAATGTAGAGCATCTTATGCTTAAAAATGAAAGCTGTTTTTTGTCCTTTCTGAAGTTTCCTTATTCCTGGAAAGGTAGCAAGCTCCTCTGCACATTTCTTCTCCCACATCCAAACCTGGGGCCTGGGACCACTTTCGCTGTCATCTCTTTGAATTTCTGTCACCTCTTGCTCCTCAGCAGCATTTATCCAGTACCTAAAGAGGGCAGAAGAGTCTAGTTGGCACTTATAAATACCTACAAAGGGAACTAGACACATAATACGAGCCTGGAACGAACTGGCATCTGATGTGAGGGATTGAAGCATTGTTAACAAACAAACCAAAATTGTCTGAGGAGCCCAAGGAACTATTGAAACTATAGGATGACAGACACAACAAAACAAAAAAAGTTATTTAAAACCACAATTGAATGCAACTTCTGTTTCCTAAGAAACACTAAAAGCCCTTTGGCAAAATTAACTAGACACTTTGGTGGGAGTATAGGGCCTTGGGCCATGGTATGAAAAAGACAGTAAAACAAAGAGGTAGCTAAGGTGTTCTGCAGTAGAAGTGATTTGGGGCTGAATTTCACTATAGAAAGGAGAGGGAAATTTTGGGGATCTAGGATAGGAAATGGGGGTGAATAACAAAGAGAAGGAGGTGATTACTGAGAAATTCTATGTGCTAGCAAGGCTGGGAAATGACCTTTGAGTGTGGGCATGTGTAACCTGAATGGTTAGAAAACATTGTGTTGTAATGTGTCTGGCCTGTCTCTATGTCAATGTTTTAGGAAGCAGGGAGTCCAAACTGAAGTAAACTGTTGCATGAAAGCATGTAGTGGTATTTAACTGGCAGGGGAGATACCATGATCATGAAGGTGGTTTTCCCAGGCCGAGGCTTATCCATTGCACTCTGAATGTGCTGACTGGTACGATTTCCCCAAATGTGGGAAACTCGACTGCATAATTTGTGGTAGTGGGGGAAAAAAAGTAAAAGCATGTAGTGATAATCCATAAACTGAAATAATTTTGTTGAAGCAGGAATGCAGAACAAAAGGTAACCTGAAGTTACTAGACACTCACCCTAACTCCAAGAATCACTGGGGGTGCCCTCGCTGAAAGATGAAGGCTTAAACCTTGAGATAATTTAATGTCAAGGGACAGAGGAAGGAACCCTCACCTAAGAGTTAGGCAATGATTTCCCAGGGGATGACTATGTCCTTCCAGTATGTAGTGGCAGTCTGGTTTTACTTACTCCTCCTTTTTCCTGTGCTATTTTTTTTTCAAAATTGTTTGTTTCTCTGCCAGGGGAGATTTTTTTTTCCACTAACGAAAACTTCCTCTTTAGTTGCCATTGGATTCAATTCTTCGGCTGCTTCATTTCATTGCCTTTTCTAATGATTAGCTGTATTAGGCAATGGAAATGTGTGGGACCATAGATTCGGGAGTGATGGTTTTGTATAAAACCAATCACTCTCAAATAGAATATATTGAACTTATAGAAGCTTTGTGGTCACCTCTTTTTTAGGAAAGCAATTACCCATGAGCTACATGAATCAATCAATTAATTAACTATTCATTGAGCGATCCTGGTACCAAGCTACGAGCTGGACAAAAGAGCCGAGAAAGACCTCCATCTGTGGTAAGTTTGCATGTGCATATGAGAAGGAGGGGAATGACCGTTCACCTAAGGAGGGCTGTCACAACAGTGTGGAGTGATTCTCATCTTCTTTATCCAATTTATCATCTGTTGCAAAGAGGAAAGATTTGACTTTAATTTGATTTTGGAATTGGGGCTTTGCCTTCTATGTCCATGAAACAGTGTTGGTTGTCTGTAAGGAAAAGTTCACAGAACCTAAGAAGTTAAGAGACTCTCCTTGCGGCTGTTAAAGGAAAGGTTGTAACCTTAATATTAAGTTGGTATCCAGAAAAAAATAATATAACCAATTTAAGAGATTCATAGTTTTACCCAATATGATGCTACAGTATTATTTTATACTTTTCCTGTGGGGATCTTGGTTTATAACTCTGACAAAGAATGCTCATTCAGTAGATCCCCAGAGGGCTAAATATAGTGTAATGTTGCTAACAGAGAAAGATTCCCTAAATTTCTGTGTCCTGTGAGAGCATGATAGCGTGTTTGGGGCCTACTTTATATATTCCTTCAAAATCCCAAGTTCCACTGAATTGCCAACTCACATTGCTGTCTGATTGCCATAATTTCCTTGGAATTATACATCCTAAGCCATGATAACACTCAATGACTTCCAGATGCCTTAACAATGATGGTCCACTGCGTAAGGAATCACCACAGATTATCTACCCTTTGATTTGTCACAGTTTTGCAGGGAGTTTATTACCAGTAGAAATATTAACTGAGGCTTCTACAGCCACCTATTTCTGAGAACTTTAGACAATATTACAGAAAAGGAGAAGAGGAGTCTGTTATTCTTTCTATGACATGGGGATGGGTCAGTGACTTCTGCCAAACTACCAGAAAAATCAAGTAGAGATCCACAGTCCTGCTAATGTTGATTCCTGTCCTAAACACGGAACAAATATCCAGTATTCTAGAGACCACTCATTCTTCACAGCAGCACAATGAAAAAAGTAAGAGAAGTGGTTATGTAGTGTGAACAATGCACTGAGCAGGGCAGAACAGAGTTCTTACCGTCTGCCATCAACCTTGGCCTTCATGATGCTGCGATGCATGTGATCTTGGATTCTGCGCCACAGACCTATGCAAAACTAATTGTTCATGTGATTTCCTGTCTGAGCCACTGCAGATGTCCCTTTCTGTAACAATTTAATTAACACTTTAAAGTAATGATGCATTAATTAATGCCAAATTACAATGAAAATCCTGGAGAATTATACTTTATATCAACATTAATGCAAAATGAGTTCCTCCTGGATAATTTTTCTTACAATGAATACAAAAAGAGATAATACTAATTAGGCCATCAATTTAAATTTACCATAATTTCATTCCATGTCATTTATCTGTTCTCTAGCACAAAACAATGCCGGTCTACCATACATTTGTTCAGCAATTGGGACGTCTGCAAAGCAACCAGACCTAGGTCATCTTTAGGGTGTGGCGAGATGGGTTTATATTTTGAATTTTATATCTCAGTTATTGAAAACAGGGTGTGCGTGTTTCTGTGAGAGAAGCAGAACAAGAGAGTGAGAGAAATCCAGTACTTTAGTAAAATCAAATGCCCTGACTTGGTTGAAGTTACATACTCAATTTTACAATATGCCTGGCATAACTTATCAGGCTCACTCTATCCAGTTGCATATAATTCAGTTTATTTTCCACTCTCAGGGTCATGACCCAGGAGTTGGAAGAATTGTAGTAACTCCGAGGTCATTTAATCATGAGCAGATCTAAATACATCTTCCCATATTCAGAAGTGACATGTTCTGTGCCTGTTACATTTAATTTTCATTGCTTCTAATAAGATGTTCCTTTCAGCATCAGGAAGAGAGAAGGCTCAAAAGGTTAATTTTACAATGCTTACTGATGAAGGAAAATGTGACACTGGCTCCTATACTACAATGCTTTTCTTTCCTAAGTAACCCTTCTCACTTCATGTTGAGACACACATGTTGGTATCTAGGACATTTAGAATCTGCAAAACATTTTGTTTCTAAGTCACAACACCCCTGACTAAATATTTTCATAAAATACTAAGTATTCTATTCTTACAAAAAGTCTTTCAGTGGTAAGAGAGAATGTGGTGGGGCACACTCCTTCAGGACTTAATCTTAAATTATACCTCTTTTTGACAAGGAACTCCAAGATGATGAGATTTGCACCTCTCATATTTAGGAATCTGGCATATACTTTGCTAAAGTGTCGTTAAAAACATATCTAATAAAATGGCCAATTTCAGTGTATAAGTGGAATGGATAAGTGCCAACAAAACAATCTTCCAAAAATGAGAATCTCTAACTTCAGAAGGGGTAACATCAGAATGTGGTCACGGTCGTTGTACCTCTGGGGCATTTGCCATGTATGTTGCTTACTCCTTTTAGCAATCTGAATTGTCACCAGGCCCTTCTTGAAGATCTCTTTCTCCTTGTATTGAATGACAGAAAAAATCTGGTTTTTATAGTTTAGTTTCCCCATGTTCTAAGTCAGCAGTGGAAGTTCTGCTTGCCCAGGTGTTCTCAAAGAAAGTAGGCAATGGGCCTAAATGAAGTTTGGCTGAAAGAAGTTAATTTTAAAAATACAATAAGCTCTGCCTTTGTTTTTATGCAGCTTTAGGGGAATACATATCAGTGACATTTACCTTGGACTATGTCCCAGTGCCCAGAATAACAAGAGCATGTCAGAGTGCATCAGGGACATTGGTATCCACTTCACCTCCTCAGCCTGGTTGACTGCCAGTCAATAGATGATGAAGACAGTTGAAAACTTGATGCTGAAGGGCTACTAGGTATCATATAGTCATCCTTCAAGCATCTGTACCTACCAGAGACATCAAAATTATATAATTCACCATGTGTTCCCAGGCTGCATCTGTAGAGGTTTTCGTGAAGATGGTAAAATCAGTAAGCTAGTTCATATTTGTCATTAATTAAGTGATTGAAAATTCTCAAGGTAATTCTAAATTAAATAGCACATAGTCATAGTTTAGCCAAGCACCTCAGATTTGTTTGTTTGCCTCTTTCAGTATCCCTCTTGTATTTTCTCCCTATCTCATTAACTTAAGAAGAAACTCTAGTAAAACACCATGCAAGTTTAGGAGCATTCTGAGATGGAACTGTGGTACAAAGATATAAATCGTGTCAAGTTGAACCAAAGATGAGTGTTTTCAAGTCTGTTCTTTTAATAGTCACTCAGCAAGGTTATTATGAAGAGAAACTACTTAGGCTATTTCTCACAGTTGACATAACTTAATACTTCTAGTTTCAGGTTCATTTTGAAATAACTGAATGGTGAAGGTAATACCTCTCAAAGGTATTACAGTATTAGGTTAGAAATAGTAACTTCACAAGGAAAAAAAAACCTCCCTTTTTATCGAGTAATCTTCCTGATTTTCTCACATTCATCAAAACACAGAACCAGCAAAAACCATAAGATCTTAGTGCTAAAGTTTTCACTTAAACCTAATATGTAGGAACCACCTAATATGTAGGAACCTGTTTGCACCAAGTCTTCTTCTCCTCAGGGATTTTTGCTGTACTACTTTGGTCCTTGACTCTGGAATTAGCAGTGATTCAAATCCCAGCTCTACCTTGAGTAAGCTACTATCCTCTCTAAGCTTCAGTTTTCTCCTCTGCAAAGTAGTGATCATAATACAAGTGGTTTTGGAGAATGAATGAAGTGTTTAAAAATTGTTTTACACATTTAGTTGAGGTTTTGTTGGTTACTTGAAAATTTATTCATTGGTACTGCAAACATTGATAGATCATCTAACATGGTACCAATCACAGCCTCTGGTAATAAAAAGATGATAAATATAGAGTCTCTCTCCAAAAGAACTTCACAGTTTAGAGGTGTACATAGGTACAAAAATAAATAATTAAAATATGTAGTGCTATAATATAGGTATGAACAAAATACTATAAAAGAACAAATATAGAGACTAACCTTGGAGAATCTGGGAGGATCCACACAATAGGTGATGTTTGATTTAGAGCTCAGCAAAGAATAAAAGCAACATCATGCTAAGAACCAAAGACAGATACAGGAAAGACATAGGTTCATTTTGTGACAAGTTATCCCACATGGTTGGATATGACAGACATGGGCACATAACAGCCTGTTTGTGAGGACAGAAGATTGTTCAAGCAAGACCGGGTGTAAATAACCAAAAAAAAATACATGTTTTTCCTTTTTAAATCTGGGCAGTTTGACAATCATATTAAAAGCTTTAAATTTTCAGGTACACTATGCCATTGCCTTCATTTTTTCTATTGATTTATCTTAAGGCAATTGGCATGAATACGAATAAAGATTTTTATATGAACTTCTGGTTTTTACCAAGATGGCAAACTAAAAGGTCTGTTGGACCTTCTTGTCCCAAATCAACACTAGAAACATTTAGAAAAAACAAGAAACACACTTTAGGAACAAATAATACCTCAAAACTGTAAGAAACCAATGGGACTACAGAGGACTGCTCCTTTTTGGGTGTGTAATAGTGGCTGGATGTAGCAAAGGGTAAGCAACTGAAACTGGAGTCTCAGGGTAGATACTCCATGGATAGAAGTAGAAGTTCCATTATTTGGATACAAGATATCTGGAGAAAAAGGTGTAATTTTTGTTCTTACTTTTCTTCCTATTGTCTTGGAGCTATTAGTGCCTGCCATTTTGCTAGTGACACAGACTGTGGGTGTTTGGGTCTTTGGAATACGATCAGGGTAGCACAGCAAAAATACCTGAGAGCATGAAGAATTGGGGTGAAGAGGTTCCTACCTATCAGCTGTCTTCAGGTACCCACTCGCTTCCTTTTCCTCTGACCCCCACAGCTTGTGGACTACCACAAAGAGAGTCTGCCTCCTGCTGTTGTTGTTTGGATAAGCCTTTCCCATAGGAGTTGCCTGCTGGGGTTACAGCAACAGCGAGCGGTCGACAATGATGATCACGTGTTGGCCCAGGTCATACTTCCCCTTCTGAAACTTGACTGGTCTGTCCTCAGCAGCACTGTAGTCTGGTTTCTTCTACTGCATATTCTACAGACAGAGGAGCTGACACTCACAAGAGAACACGGACCCATGCGCTGATAATGAGCTATTGTGGTGTCTGATTTCTTAACAGAACACACACCAAACTGGATAGCTACATCTTCCAAAAGTAAATGCATAGAACAGGTGGATGAATAATTTGAAAAAAGTATGATGAAAAATACTTATGAAATGGGGCAATAGAACCAGAAATGAGTTAAAAGATCAGATTGAGAAACTCTCCCAGAAGGCGGTAGGAAAGAGTGAAAAGGAAGAACATAGAAAAGCTGAGTTACAATGGGTGGAAGTACAGGTTCCATTATCTGGATACAAGAAATTTCAGGAAAGAAAAAAAAAAAAGAAATACTAAAAGAAGTAATGGAGAAAAATGTCCCAGAGTTTATGAAAAGTGAAAGACTTTAGAATGAATAGGGCTTATAGAATGCCAAAAAAGAGGAATAAGGAAAACCTCACATAAGGAGTATCAAGGACAAAAAGTAAATTCTGCTACCTTCCAGAAAGGAAGAGCAGTTTACCAACAAGGAAAGAAGAATGAGATTTGTATCAGATTTCTCCATAGCAGCACTGAATGAGAGAAACAATAAAGTAATATGTTTTAAAGTAGTAAAAGAAAATATTTAATTACAGAGATGTCTACCGTGGCATTGCTTGTAATAATAAAATATTGGAAGTGACCTGAATATCCATATTATGACACACAGTGCAGCCACTTAAAAATTATGTTGTAGAAAAATGTCTAAAAACATAAGGTGTTTGGGATAAATATATTTATTGCTCTGTGAATAAAAGATATACACATGGGCAGGATGATTCTATTTTTTGTTTAAACGGAAAGACTGAAAGAATATATACAGGAATTTTAGTAGGGGTTAGATAGGACTATGGGTCTGATTATTTCCTTTTTGCTTTTGTTATCATATACATCTGCTCTAATGGGCTTTTACTACTTTTTTCAAAAAGGAAAAAAAGTGATGCTTAACTATTGAATTAACTGATAGAACTCCAAGTCTAGATACTAATTGGGAGTGATTTTGGGTACTCGGAAGCTGCCACAAAAGTCCTGGTAAGACTTGACAAAGCTTGAGTGAAGACAGTGGCAAAGGGGATGACTCCAGAGGGCTTTACTGGATTGACACTCAGGAGAAATGAACAAGAATTGTTTAGCAATTGGATGGGGGACGTGTCAAGGATGACTCTGAGGTGTCTAGCTTCTCTGGTATTTTACTTATCAACTCCTAAATTTAGGTTTGAAAGAACTATTATGTATGTCCTTCTAAAGAAATGTTGTAATACAAAAGGCAGATATTTATACTATGTTTCCAGCAGCTCCTTCTGTGAAAGCACTTTTGAAGCTGATTTGTGTGAACACCTACACTGTAAGCCATAGATATTTTATTTTCAAGAAAAACATATTCTATAAACTCTTCCCCACCTGTGTCATTAAGCAAAAGCAATTGCTTTATTCACCACTAACCTCTGCCTGAGTTCTTTTGAATGCAGGTTCAAAGGCACATTCCATGAATATTTTTTTTTCCATGTATGTTGAAACCTGCTGGCAGATATTTTATACCCTTATGGAAAAATAGGCCAAGTGCGTGAATAGACAATTTATAATAGAAACAAAACAAATGACAGATATCTATATCTATATCTACAGACATATATATGTAAACGAAAAATGTTCGATTACCTTAGTAATGAAGATTAAACCTAATTTAAAAATGGCAAAATGATCTCTTATAAACATAATACAAAATGCTGACAGAATTTTGGTTAGATGAACATTTTCTTACATCATTAGTACATTTTCTGGGAAAGTTCCTAGATGAGAAGAACATTAAAAACATCGTTTTCTTCCAAACCAGGAATCTCATTTCTAGAAATTTATATTAAGGAAATAATTAGGGCTATAGTTAAGGATTAAGGTGAACAACGATTCGATAATGATTAAACAGATTGCATATTTGCTAAAAGCACATTTTCCCCCTCTAAATGTTTAATAATACAGGATAATACTCATGTTACATAAGTGACAAGCCCTATATGCCATGGAATTTTTATTTTTAAGGAGTTTTTTGTGCATTGAAAAAAAGGAGATGGAAATGAAAGAATCTGGAATTGCAACATTGTTTATCTCTAAATGATGAGAATATGGTAATTTTTACTATAATTATTGGTCCTTTTAAAAAGTTTTTAAAGTGAAACATGAAGATTATTAAATCAGAGGCAATTATTAAAAATAATTTATTTCTAATAGACTTTTTGGTGATGTTGGGCATTCTTTTGAATTCACCTGACATTTTTTCTTTAAATAGACAACAGGCATGGATATCAAATTCAGTTCAGTAATTTAGGAAAATTAGCACATGGCCATAGACATGTCTGTTTAACTACAGTGTTGTCTAGGAATTGTTCATCATTCAGTCAGTATGCACTGAGAGACATAAATCTATAACATATTAGCAGTGCAAGGGACTGAGAAATCATATGGTCCAAATCCTCATTGTGTAAGTGGGCTTTGTCAAAATTTACTTTCATTGTGAGGTGCTGGGAAGCCACTGAGGGTTTCCAAATGCTAAAGTGAGATAATTAAGATTATTTTGGTAATAATGTGGATGCTCGACTGGCAATGTAATAGTTGAGAGACAAGACATCCAGATAAAAGGTGATTTTAATAATCCAGGGAGGAGGTAATAAAATCCTACTGGGAAAGGGGTGGTGGGGCTGGAGAGCAGATTAAGTTTAGGAATGTACTTGGGAGGTAGACTTGACGTGCTAGAGCCAGATTAATTACGGTGAAAAGAAGAGAGAGGAGGCAACCTTTGTGTCTTCTTTAGAGGAACTTGATTAATTAGTAGTCATTAATGAATAGAGATTTACTTTCAGCTTCACATAGTTTTGAGAAATGTAAGAGACTTAAGAATTAGGTACATAGGACATGTGCACTGAACTTTAAAGATAAGTTAATAAAACTGATAAGTTATCTGTGCCATTTTTGTCTAGGCCATCATTTTCATAGCAACACCCAAAGCAACTTGTAGAGAAATAGGACTATTTTTAAGATTTCTACTTTATATCAATTAGAAACTAATTTGGAGTGTTTTCGTGTAAAGGTAGAAGATATTTCTAGTTCAGTCACCAGCTTTAATTAGTTGTTTTTAAACCAATATATTTTCTCCTTTTCTTTGGGCTCCATATGTTCTCCACTGAGATAAGGATTTATACCCTCACTGAGACACAGTAGGCATGCATATTCATAGAGTGTGCTTTCTTGCAGGCATGTCCTGTTGACATCAACATGCATATAAAAATGAGCTTAGGAAAAAGAAAATTTAAAAGTAAGGATGTAAGAGTGCATTCTTGTGTTTTACTGATGTTACTATAGATTCAACTAACTCAGCATTAGAACAATCTCAAATTAGACTCCAGCTATCTACCTAGTGTTCTTGCCACACCCTTACCAGGTGGTCAAGTCCTTGTTTAAATACCCCACAAAGGAGCTATTTGTTCTGTAAATATATTATAAAAGCTTATCTTTTAGCAAGTTGAAATTTGTCTTCTTACAGCCCATATTTATTGATCCTAGAACAAGGGAACCAAGTCTGTGTTTGGTGTACCTGTTCTTTAACTAGCAAGGTTCTCCTTAGTATTTTCTTCTTCATTCCATTTACTTATTCTAACTATGCTTTAATCCCTTCATTATCCTGATTGTTCTTTTCTGAATGTGCACTAGGTGTGTCCTATCTCTGCTGAAAAGATAAATTTACCTTTTAAACTATGAAAATAAAGGGTTTCTTAACTTCTAAATTTGATAAACAACTATTTAAAACTCATTTTTAAGAAACGCCTTCTCATTGATCTTCTTGCCTCTAGATGTGTTCCTTTTCGGTTCAGTTTCCAATCAGTCTCTGGAGTAAACTATCTGAACTGCATTTCCTACTGTGTGGATTAAGGTCCTTAGATAAGCAATGGTAAACAGAATTATAAGTGCAAGAGAATTCTTAGGAGTGCTTCCTGTGTGCCTCTGAAGATAAAGTGGGGGTAGCTGGGGAAGGAAGTTAGAGGCTTCAGATTGAGAACCAGGTCTGACACTCATGAAAGGAGAGGGGGAATGAAAGGGGAATGAGTAGAAAAGGTCTTCGGCGGCATAGTGCAAAAAAGCAAACAAAATAAACAGAGTACATGCGATGTAATAAAAGTCATGCTATTTTCAGGCTTTGCTTCCAAAGAATTAAATGACCAAAAGCAGAATTCTGGAATATCCATAGAGTTCTGAGGGAAAAAAACAAAACAAAACACAAGCCAAACAGACAAAAAACACAACTATTTGAACTCAAAATTAGCCAAAGACTATATGTATTATTCAAGATCCATTTGGGAAAATAAGAATTCACTATAGGTATATCCGCCAGAGAATTGTTGATGAGTGTTGGAAGGGCTGGGATAGAAAAAAGAAAGAAAGAGGGTTGGAGGACCAAAGATACAAAAGGGTTAAATTTGAGACTCCGGCTCCCCAAAAGCTGGTGAGACCCTTGAGCTGGAGTCAATGAGCCTGTTTCTTCCACTGCTTGCTGGAGCAGCTGTTGCAGTGGGCTCTGAATCTGCCAAAGGGGTGCTGCCCAGACCAGGAATAAATCAAGGAAAAGAGGCTGCCTTTGCCCACTCTGTTTGAGCCTGGAATCAACCCGCTCCTACTCCTACTACAGTTACTGCCAACAACTGCCAACTGACTGCCAGTGTTGCAGCCAGAGGAGGAAATTTTGCCCATCCTGCTGTCTTCTTATCTCCTACTAGTACCTTCTATTAGTAGAACGTAACAGGAGAACAGCTGGCAAGGAAGACTGAGAAATGTAACTTGCAGACTTTTAGCCTTATTTAGTACGTAGAAAAGCACAGAAGGGTAGAAACAGAAGCTCAGGGCAAATGGGCAAATGACTGGCATAGTAGGTGTATCAATCAACAATGAACTTAAGTATATGGAAGTCATAGCATGAAACAGAAGTGACAATTTAAACCACATAAAGAATGTCTAGTTTTATTAAATTGTAACAAGTTTTTTCCCTATAGTTTCTACTTTTCTAAATAATGAGAATTTTTTAGCTTTATCTTATAGAATTGTATAAGTATTTTAAAAGAATTAGTATCCTTTACTTCTGGTGTACAAAGATGTGAATTCGACACACACACACACATTTTTTTAATCGTTAATATCCTTATTGCCTTCACCGATAATTTTTTTTTTTGCTTCATCCAAACTGCCCTTCCACATACACAGAAACATGAATCACTATTTACAAAGGAGATTCTGGTCAATTAGGTTAGATAAGAGTATGGAAGGGAATTAATTATAAGCTGTAATGCTTATAGATCTTGCAAGATCTATCAAAGGAGTATCAGATGTCTCTGTATGTCCCAGATAACATCCTTTTTGTCTCACCTCTGGTTTCAGTCATGGTTTCCTTTAGCCTTCTACCCACCCCACGACAGGGATCTGCTCACATGAAAACCTAGTGTCTCCAGGGCTTTCACTTTCTGCCAGGGCTTCTCTCATTTTACAGAAGCTGGTAGAAACCAGCCTGGATGGCCAGGAGGTATCCAGGAGTTAAAGCTCCGAAGGGTTTCTCCTAATCAATGGGAGACATGGCTGATATGTAAATAATTCCAATCTATCCTTTAATGCAATTGTGAGTTATTTTCTATATTCCTTAGAAAGTTCTTGTTGGAACTGAGCTCCTTTTGCCCTCCATGGGGTCCTAAACAATGCAGCATTATGTTATTTTTTGCTCCATTCTTCTCCCCATCCTTCATTCTCATCCACTGACATTATCTATTAAATAAACTATCTGTACACAGGTCATTGCTTTAGATTTTGCTTTCCAGGGAAACCCAAGCTAAGTTACAGGGCAAATTCATAACAAAGATTCAGCAAAGCACCATTTTGAGAAATATGGGTAAAAAGAAGAAATGCTGTATTAGACACTTAATGGAAAGCAAAATGCACTAGTGGATTTGGAAAAGGGTAGAGAAAATGGGACCTAACAGAGTTTTTCCAGGTTGCCTGACACCTTTTACATCAGAAGCAAAAGAGCTGCTAATGGGGTTCCTCAAACTCTCCCATTCTCTTCCCTCTACTCCTTCTCTACCTACTAAAGTCTTACTAACCTTGACAGCAAAAACAATGCCACACACACACACTTATCAACCTATTGATCTTTTTATCATCTACCTATAAATATACACAATATACATAATATATATGGTATATACATATTTATATATGTATATTCTTCATTCTGGGCTACTTGTGCCTTTAATATTTTACTTGCTGTAGCACCATTACGATTATTCAGCCTCAATTCTTTTCCTTCATGGTAGTTGTCCTTTTATTCACATAATTCTATGACTTTGGTTGATTTCAAAATTACTAATGAGTTTTTTTACCTGCCTTTTTTTCTTTCCTGAGCTCTTTTAGAAATCATTAAGTTATCCAAAGCACCCGTTTAAACAATATTGTATGAACTATAGTTGCTTAGACTTTGCAAAACCTTGAGATTTATTCTTGCTATCATTGTGCACAATGGCAGCTTATTGTCAGTGCCAGCTTAGAGTCATAAAGTTTTTAAAGTTATATTGCTTATTTTTTTAAGACAAAATATTTGTTGTAGAGGAGGAACTGTGACCAGCTTGGTTTAATTGCTTGGTTGAATATATACTTGGCTCCCTGCTGATCCACACACCGCCACCATGCCTTAATCATAGTTTGGATTTATTAAAATTAATTAAAGTTTACATAATTCATTCAAGAGGTACTTTTTGAACATTTACTACCTATCAGACAGTATTCTTGATGATGGTGAATAAAGCAGTGGATCAAAAACATTCCAGTTTTTCTGGAGCTTAATTTTCTAATGGGGAAAGAAAGATAATATATAACATATATATATATAATATTCTAGATGGTAATAAGTGCTGAGGATACACTTACTAAATTTAAATCTTACCAGAGTATTTCTAAGATTTTTTTCATTAATCTACCTTTAATACCACTTCTCATTTTAACCCTAAAGTCTTTTATAAAAGCTGAAAATTCTAATCCATAATGTTCTCTTTATAATTTTAAATTCCTGTTCACTTTTTCTTCATTTTACAAATATTTGCTTTTCAAGAATGCTTTCAATTATTTATTTTATTTTATACAATATCAATTAGCAACTTCCAGATTCCAGCAGTGATTTAATTTGTTTATATTCATTTTCATATCATCTTTAAGTCATCTTTTTTAATAAGAGAAACTCATTCATTCATTCATCCATTCAAAAGATATTTACATTTATTTTGTGTCAGGTGCTAGAAATGCTATGAAAATACCTAGTAATATCATCTTATAATGACAATAGAAAGCAAAAGATTTTAAAGCAGTTTTCTTTTTCTGTGATGGTCTGAATCTAATCATGGGAAGAATTTACCCTGCTGCACAGCATATTTCTTTGTATAGATTACCTGTTGACATTTTATGTTTACTTAACTTTGAACAAAAGATCTCTATTAAGACTACAGGTCTGAGGACAGCCAGAATGTAAGGATCAGACTCAGTTCTGCATAACTGAGGCCAAGAGCCTGGTAGGCTGCTCAACTGCTCATTGATACTGGAGGACAGCTGAGGTCTTAGGGGGCTGAGTTGCTTTGTCTAAATTCTATTTATTCATTCACTTGGTCATTTTTTGTTGTTGTTGTTCATTTGTTACTCCAACCAATTTTTGTAGTGGAATCCAATTTAAAGAATAAAAGCTGCTAAGAGCTGATTATCAAGTTGCTTGTAGAACTTTGAAGCACATGGACCATGGGAACTAAAGGAAACTTGGGCAGAACATTTTGCTTGTATTTTTATCTTTACAAATGGGCTTTTGCTTAGAGTAACTTTGTGATCCTTGAACAGAAGAAGGGACAAACTAAATCTCTTGCTCAAATGGTCTAAGTGAAGAAAGAGTTAAGAGAGAATAATGGATAAGGCTCTGAATAGAAACCAGTTCTCTGTCCTCACCCATTAGAAACGAGGTTCAAAAACATTTCTTTCAGAATCAGAATATTGGTTTCTCATTTTACAGTGGGATTCCATTGAATACAATTTCTTTTTCAGATACAATATTATATTAGAATTTTATAGCTTACTGGTCCTTCAAATCTTTAAATGAGAAATCTTCCATAGTCTAAGCTATAGAATTCCAAATTATTTTCCATTAATTTGTTCTGAAAATGTCAAATATAAAGTACAATTGAAAGACTTTTAAAGAGTAAACTTTGCTCTTTATGTTTGAAATTAAGTTTTACTATACTTGTTTTGTCTCTTTGGTAGTCATTTGTTATTCCTTTAGCTATTGATCAACTCATCTTACTTTTTAAAAATTGCAGATTACCCATTTTTCCTAAAGACTTTATCATCTATAACATTAACTAGGGTTCAATATTTTTTAAACAATAAGTTTAAAACAATAAGTTTTTAATGTAAAACTTGCATATGATAAAATAACCAAATCTTAAATGTACCTTTGCTGGATTTTGACATATGCTGTGTAACTCAAGCCTCTATTAAGGTACAGAATGTGAAGTTCTTTCATGGACTTCTCAGTTTCTCCCCTAATTTCCTGAGAAACAAAATTGTTCTTTTTTTCTTCCATCACAAATTAGTTTTTCTTATTTCAGAACTCTAAATAGAACAATACAGTGTGGTTTCTTTTGTGTAAGAGTTTTTTTACTGAACATAAAGTTTTTGATATTCATCCATGTTGTATGTTTTGATAGTTTCTTCTTTTTTATTCTTGAGAAATGTTCCATTGTATAAATATATGACAGTTGTTTTATCTTCCTATTTATAGACATCTGGCTATTTCCAATTTTTGGCTATTTTGGAATAAATCTGAAATTTGATTCAATAATGTTTTCTGAAGTATTTTTGCATCTACATCCATGACAGATATTTGTCAGTAGTTTGCTTTTTGTAATGTCTTTGTCAGATATCAGTATTAAGGTTATGTTGGCCTCATAAAGTGAGTTAGCAAGTATTCCCTCCTCCTCTAAATTCTGTAAGCCTTGTATAAGTTTGGTGCTATTTTCTCCTTATATGTTTGATAGAATTCACAAAACTATTTGGGCCTGGAGTTTTCTTTGAAGAAAGGCTTTTGAAGGTTTATTTTTTTACTAAACATGGAACAGTTCAGATTTTTAATTTCACTTAATGTCACTTTGGATGAGATGTCCCTCTCTCCCCCCACAATATGTCTATCTCATCATAATACCAATAATTTTTTGGTATAAAGTTAACTATAATAGTGTTTTATTATCCTTTTAATGTCTATAGGATTTGTAGTGATAAGAATACTTCCATTCCTCTTATTGCTAATTTGTGTTTTTTATCTTTTTTCTTGATCAGTCTAACTAGAAGTTTATTATTTTGTTGATCTCAAAAAAAATGCTTTTGCCTGTATTAATTTCTCTATTGCTTGTCTATTTTTTAAATTCATTAATATCTGTTATTATCTTGATAATATCCTTCATTTTACATGTTTTGTCTTTAATTTCCTCTGCTTTTCCCAGCTCCTTAAAGTGAACTCAGGCTACTGACTTTAGACCTTTTTTAATAACATAAGCATTTAAAGCTATCACTTTCCCTTTATTGTTACTTTAGCTGTATCCTACATGTTTTGATATGTTAAATTTTCATTGTTATTCAATTTGACATATTGCCTAATTTCCCATTATCTCTTCATTGACTTTTGGATCATTTAAGAGTCTGTTATTAAAATTCTAAATATTTGCTTTTTTTCTTCCAAGATACCTTTAACTTTTATGGTTTTCTAATTGAATTCAAATGTGATCAGAAAACATTGTTTTACAATTTCAATTCTGCTAAGTATGTTTTGTGACCTATTTCGTGATGCAAGATACAGCCTATCATTTTGAATATTTAATTTGCACTTACAAACATGTCTATTCTCTGGCTGCTCTATGTGATGTTCTGTAAGTATTCATTAGGTCAAAATGTTGAATTTATTATTTAGATTATCTCTATTTTCACTGAATTTTTGTCTGATTTTTCTATTAATTACTAAGACATTATTGTTAACATTTCCAACATGGTTTTTGCAATTGTCTATTTCTCTCTTTAATTGTGATGATTTCTGCTTTATGCATTTTAAAGCTCTGTGAGTAGAATTAATCATTTTTATGTCTCCCAGATAATTTAATCTTTTTATCATTATGAAGTTTCCTTTTTTTTTTCTGGTAATACTCTTTGTCTTTAAGTTATTTTATCTGTTATTAGTTTAACTACTCTAACTCTGTTATGCTTATAGTTTATATATCATTTCTACCCATTTACTTTCAGCCTTTCTGTATCTTTATAGTTAAAATGAGTTTTCTGAAGATAGCAAATAGTTGAGTCTTGATTTTTTTATTCATTTTGATAATCTCTGACTTTTCATAGGAGAATTTCATCATTCATATTTAATATAATTATTGATAGAGTTGAATTTAGTTTTCCTATTTTATAATGTGTTTTCCATTTGTTCCCTCCAAATGTTTTTCCTGTTCTTACATTTCTGTCCTCTTTGGATTTTTGAATATTTTCAGAATTCCATTTCAGTTTATATATTGGCTTATTATATATACCTCTGCATTATTTTTGTAGTTGCTCCAGAGATTAAAACATATATGTCTAACTTTTCACAGTGAATTTAGAGTTAATATTGCATCATTTCACATGAAATGCAGAACTTTGCAACTGTATAAATCTATATAATGCCCCACATATTTTCTCTCATGGACATATCTTTTGTTTCTATATACATTACCAACTCCATGAAAGGATGTTACATTATTTTTTTTTTAAATAGTCATATGAATATTAAAGAAATTTAAAGGAAAAGAGAATAGTCATTTATCTTTGCTTTATATTTGTCATTTTCAATACTCTTTTTTCTTCCTGAGGATGTGAATTTCCAATTAGAATAAACTTTCTTCAGCCTCAGAACTTCCTTTGGCAATTCTGTCTTCTGGTAATAAATTCTTTCATAGTTTTTTTTTTAATCTGAAAATGTATTTTTTTCCCTACATTCTAGAAACATATTATGGCTAGATAAAAATTTCTTGGTCGACAACTTTTGTTTTTTTGATATTTTGCTTCCATCAGCATAATGATAGTTTTTCCTCTGTCTTCTGGGCTCCAAGATTCTGATAAGTGAATAGTATAATGATTCATTTTTTTCCTCTCTTTATGTAATGTCTCATTTTTCTTTGACCACTTTCAAAATTTTTGTTTTTCTTTTTTTTGTACAATTTTATCTTGATACATTTAGATATGGTTCTCCATATTTTTTCTGCTTGGGGATTACTGAGGTCCCTAAATCTTCAGTTCTTCATATTTCACCAAATTTTGAATAATTTCAGCCATTATTTCTTCAAAATGTGTTTTGTTCCATTCTCTCTCTTTTTTCTGAGACCTCAGTTACATGTGATTTTTTGAAGTAAATCATTTTTTGAAATGATTCCCCAAGCCAATTAAACTGTGTTAATTTTTTTCAAACTTTTTCTTTCTATTCCATGAATTAGATAGCTCCTTTTGATCTGTCTTCAAGTTCAATGAATATTTCTCCATTCTCCTGTTAAACTTATAAATTTTATATAACAGATATTCTCATTTCTAGAATTTCCTTTTTTTGCATCACTTGCATGTCTTTGCTGAGATTTCCATTCTTTTCATTCATTGCAATCATATTTACACTTAACTTCTTTAAAGGTGAGCAGAACCAGATTAGCTGCTTTAAAATCCATATCTCCTAATCCCATATCTAAATAATTTCAAGATTGGTCAATGTTGGTTGTCTTTTTTCTAGAGAATTAGTCAAATATTTCTGTTTCTTTTTATGTTGGGTAGTTTGGATTGCATTCTAGACATTAATTGTTATGTTGCAGAAACCCTGGATTCTTGTGTTCCTCTGAAGAGCATTGATATTTCTATTTTATCAAGCAACTAAATTGGTTGTACTGGAAATTTAAATTTATTTCTTGTGCAACATCTAAATGTCAGTTAAATACTTGTTTTTTTCCTTATCTGTGCTGTTTTGAGTCTGCCTCATGCATGTGTGGTTCAAGACTCTGGCTGAAATTTGAACCAAGTTTATCACAGAACTTGGGCCTCTGTACCATGTGACCTTTTTCCTTTCCAATATTCCCTCACTCTTTAGAAGCTGTAACTTCCCTGAATTTTATCCTCTGGAACTTCAGGACAAATAAAGCATGAGTTTTCTATTCAACTTCATGCTATTATCAGACTAAGATCTGTAAAAGAAAATTCAATGCATGTAAGTCCCTTTTTCTAAATGTATGGCCCTCTCTACAATTTGTTTATTTTTGTTCACATTTTCTAAAATTTCTGGCTTTTGCACTTGTGTAGATTTATAGTTGATATATTTGGGAGTATTAGTCTAATAGGAGTTTGATAAGCTTTTCAGGAACCAGAGCTCACTTCAAGCATTTTGATCTTACATAGTGACTTCCCTGGAAAAATTCTGTATTATCTGTTTGTTATATGCAGCTACTAAAGTCTCATCTCTGGTTAGTATCTTAGTGATTAGATAATGATTGGACAGAGATTTTCTTAAATGTCTTGAACCAGTAAGTTTTTTTAGCCTTTGATGAGGGACTTAGTGTGTGGATTGGAGTAAGTTTTCAATACTCCAGTAGTTTGCAATTGTGCCTTAGCTTTCACTTCTTGCTTGTGCAGAGCCTTAAAGTCAGCTGTGGACAGAGATTAGAGCCTTTTCAAGTATTTTCAATGGCATGTACATAGCAGTGCAGATGCAGATGGCCTTCTAGATTTCGAGAAACACATTAGATCTTTACAAAAACACTATGAGGTTCATTTTTCTTATTTTCCTTTTACTTTTTTGGCTATTAAATTACCCCAATTGGCATTGCAATCCTAGGCAATTATGATGTTAAACAATTGCCTCTGACTTCTTTTGGGAAACTGTCCTGTAGATACAGCCTTCCCCATCTGGTGAGCTCTGAGTCAGTTCAAATAAAGCCCTAATAATGGAAACGGGGTTTTTCCAGGGAACACCAAGACTGGTCAGATAATGACAATTCCCTGGAGGTGGGCTTTTAGGGGAATTCCAAACTCATTATAACCACTCCCATGGCTGCTAGATTTTTTTCAGTTACTATGGCTCTAAAGTACTTGTTTTCAAAGCTACTGTAGAGCTGGGAGTAAGGGGATGGGAACAGAGCAAGGTAAAATGCCACAAAGCTTAATATTCTTACTGAAATTCTACCATTTAAAAAAAAATAACTTCTTCTTGGATTGTTGCAAGATAATTTCAAGAGTTCTTAAGATAATTTGACAACTACCAGTATTCTCATTGGTTTTATGAAAGGGTAGGTTTTTTGGAGGTATTTACTTTGCCAATGCTACTGTCCAATAAAATGAATAATTTATTTAATTCATAAATATTTGCATACACTACAGTACTGATTCTGTAAGTACATAATAAGGTATTTGAAAATAGAAATTTAAAACAAATGTAATGAAAAGTAAACATAAATAAATGTTCTAACATCCCTATTGTAACTCAATAGATCATTTTCCATTTTCTTGGTATATGAGCTTCCCAGCTGGAAGTTTTTTTTTTTAAGACTTGTCACATTTCAGCTCTATTATGATTAAGAGTATAAAACAACTTGTTAGGATTTATAATTTCTATTGATAATAAAACTGATAATAAATGTAATTATCAGTATATTTTAAAAGCTCTTCAGTTTCATAAGAAGTACATGGTCAAACATCAGAAGGCATCCAGGGATTGTATCTTTTTTAAATCAGGGGCTTTAAAGAGCACAATATTCCAATGGATTATTTGGCTATCACAGAGTAGATAAGGCATCAGCAAAATAATGAATGGGGGCCAAGTCTAGCCAAGCCCATTTGCTTAAGCTGTTTTCATACTACAAACCCAGAGTTGAGTAGTTGCATTGGAGGCCTATATGGCTCAGAAAGCCTAAAATGTTTACCTTCTGTCCCTTTACATAACAAATTTTCTAATCACTGGAGTAGACCAAGGCTCACACTTTGCACTGGATTTTAATCTTTCTCAAATGATGTATTCAAATCATTAACTGTATTTGTAAGCAAGTACAGATTTCTGGGTTCTATCCCAAAAATTATAACATTGGTGAATTTCTTGCCATCTGATTTTCAGTTGACTTTGTTAGATGGGGAGTATTGTAGGAGCCCAGAGGGAAGAATAAAAGTCAAGTCAGAGTGTTTATTCCCCTCTTTCCTTCCCTTCAAGCTCCCCTCACCCTCAAACAGCATCTCTCTCCTCCCACTTTTAAGTGTCCAGGGAGTAATTGAGCACTTATTATTCTTTGGTATGTTTAATGATCCTTTGTAGTTTCCTTAATCTCTATCCACACTTTTGTAACTTTTGTAAATAGTTCCTTTATTCAACTCTCCTACATTATATTCATTTTACTGTGCCTTTCCTTTCAAACTGGAAATCTTATCAATACTGCAAGTCTTCCTGCTGTTCTTTTTGCAGATCAAAATTTCAGCCCATCCTCTCCATATTGACATCTTGTCTTAAAAAATATTATCTCTCCCTCAGTTTTGTGCTATCTTGGATTTTAAAATTCTACCTTCTTTTTTTTAAATCAAGTTGTTAATAAAATTGTAAACAGTTTAGGGCTAAGACTAATACCTGTGGACAGTTACTAGAACACCCTTTTCTGGTTGGTTTGATCCATTTATAACATTCTTTGGTATGATTCATCCTTTTACTCCTATTTAAATAGCCTCTCATCTTCATGCCTGCATTTTGATTATTCTTTGATGCCCATGTCCTCTGATTCCTCCAATTTCTATATTCACAGGTAGTAAATATGTCAATGGTTATACGTATCTAGCCTCTCTCCATCCTCTGATCTTTAACTTGTATCAGGTGGCAGACAAAAAATAAATTCAGATATTTTTGACAAATGACAATGTAATGAAGTGTTTCAGTGTTTTGAAACTTGGCTTCCCTTTGGAGGATCCTGTAGGAAGCTCTGCTATATGATACTGTTGATGTATTTTTGATGCTTGTCTCTTTATATGGATCACAAGTATTGACATTGATGTACATCATCATTTAAACAATAGACATTTCTTAAATTTCCCTTTTGACCAGACATCACACTGAGTACCCTTAGCTAGAGAATTAAGATCAACCTGGTGAAACAGGTCCATCTGACATGATGGCATGCTATGTATTCTTTAAGTTACATAACCTATGTATATCTTCTGTTCAGAAAGTTCTATATATCTTTATTGGAGATGAGCATAAACAAAGACAGGCTTTTCCAAAATTTTCCCACATGTAATTTGCTCATAATCACTTTCAGGGAATTACTCATCGGAAATCTATCATTAGATCTCCAGAGAGCACAAGTGATCAGCAAAAAATTACTGTTGTTCTTCTATGTATATAAAGATATTGTTCTTATTTGTATAATTATTTCCCACTCCTAAGTGTAACAGTCATGGTTAACTTTAAGACTAATATCTCTTTAGGAGAAAGACATTGACATTAGGAAGTAGAGAAAAAAAACTATGTTAACAGATTTCAAATTTCAATTTTGATTCTATGGGAGAAGGACCAGGAAACCTGTCAGGCTTATTTCACTACTTGTATTTTCTTAAAGAATTGAGGCATATTGGTAAGATTATGAAGAAAGAAGTCAATAGGGGAACCACAACTGAATAGGGCAGAACAATTAGGCTACCTACTGATTCCTCTACCCTTACTTGCTAGTAGCAAAATGTGATTATATTGGAAATGAAAATACAGTGCATTGTGGAACATCTTTAAAAAACTTTTTTCCTTATATAATAAATAATAATAAATATTTAATACACACTTATATAGGTGACAGACACCTAGAAACTTAGGCAAATATGTATAATAAATAGCTATTGATATTACATGTATGATTTTTTTCAATGGCTTTAACTGATACACTCAGTACATTACCTCGTATCATGCTAGTCAGGATCCTCCTTAGAAAAGCTTTATAGAATTTGTATCTTGTACACTTGAAAGGCATGAACTTTGGGAATCTCTTGAACACTTTTTCATGGCTCTTCTGATTCCTTGGATGTTTGGCAAATTGGCATCTTTGGACTGGCTGTGACCTCGGCTATGGCCGCTTCCTTCACCTTGTTGGAAATGGATAATTGTTCACAAAAGAGTTTGTCCAACACAAACACTACAAATTTGAATTTTGGAACTAGCCTTCCAATTGCACTATGGGAAATTCCAGCTCTTTAAAGATGATGTATATGAAAGAACTCTGCTACTCATTGTTATGATCATCTCTTTCATCTACTTATTAGCTCAATGCATTTATCTTTCACCAGTCTGTAAAATTATGATATTGTGTTTCCAGGTGTTATAGACACTCTGTATATATTGGGGAATTTTCTAAGAATTATTTATTTAAACCTCATAACAAATCTGTGAGTTGGTTCCTATTACTAGTTCTGTTTTACAGAGGAAGAAGTAGAGGCAGAGGGAGATTAAGTAATTTGTCCAGGATCACAGAGCTGATAAATGGAAAATTATGGATCTTGGGTTGGGGGAGGAGAATAAATTAAAGGGAGAAAAATAAGTGAAGAAATGCTATGCTAGGTAGTAGAACCTATTTTGCAGTATGTTTATATAATCTAATTAACTGTTAACATAAACTGCTCTCTGACTTACATATTAGATATTAGATGCTTAAGGAATGCCCAAATTGTTTTGAGAGAGCTTTTTGATACCCATACTTCACCATGGAAGTGCTATGTGACCTTTGACAAATTTTAGCATCTCTATGCCTTCAAAAAATGGAAATGACTATTTTATCCATCTATCTACCAGGTAAGTTGCTATTTGGGAATTTAAATATAAATTGTTTTTTGATTTCCTTGGAAGAAAGTCATAGTATAAAAACAAATTTGGGCTATTATAATGACAAGTGTGTGAGTTTACATTAATTCTCCCCTTATGTTCTTATTGCCAGCAGATGGAGGTCGAAATTGAATTGCTGCTGACTGTTGTCCCTTGTTATGGCCTGTGGAGATATGACAACTGAGGAAGAACTTAGAGGAATGCCAAGTAGCAGAGCATGAAGCAGTGGGTGTGGCCCACTGCCTTGGACATTTTATGGTTGATAGCATTTGGCAAGACAGAAACTGCAGCCTTTATATAGCCTTGTAAATAGATTTCAACATCAGCCATGCTCCCACTCTCACCCCTATTTGATTTGCTGTCATACATGCATTTGCCAAAATCTGCTCTTCTAATTTTCAGCTACTTTGCTAGTCCCCTTACAAAATACCTGTATTATTAAATAAATCATACTTGAAGAAATTTGTTTCATTGTAAATTTGGACACAGGAAGTAGAGGCAAGGCATGGGAAACTTCTTGTCCACCCTATATTTGATTCCTTTTGGGCTTGCCTGGTGTTTTTGTCTATTTTTTTGGCCAGAGACTTTTGGCTAGGGAGCCCCTGGATGATCTTCCGGGGGTGACTGATGCGCAGGAATTAGAAGCACCATATCTGTGCACGCTATAATGTTCTCTTTTTAAATTAGGATAGAGTATAGCTTTCACAAGGTTCTCAAAGGGGCTTAGACTTCAAAAAGCTTATGAGCTCCTGCTCTGGGTCTTTGGTTTATGGGGCAGTGACATTTTGTATGTTTGTTTTAACGACTGACACACAGCATTTTCTGTGAATGGGAACAAGAGAGTGGTGGAGAAAAACAGCTTGGAGGGCATTGTTACCTTCCCAATCTTCATTTCTTGTCATGAATTATTAATCATGAGGCAACACTCATCTGATGCTTTGAAAACTCTCCCCCGGTAAGAACAGTCTAATTGAATCCGGGGAAGTGGAACAGAAGAACGATACGTGGACATTGATAGTTTCACCAAAAGCAATTATACACCCTAGAGTCTTCTCCACCTGTTTGAAAGCCCAAGGCCCACTAATTCTCACACCACAAGGGAATGAATGGGAAAGGAGAATTAAAAATTACAATCGTTGAACTTCAAACCTACCTTCCTTGAGAGTGCTTCATTTTGACTAACGGGTGTGTGGGGGGATAAGCAAAGGTAAAGGTTCTGGGCAGGGTCTGATGAATGGGAAATGAGTGTGTAAACCAGTTCACTCTCTCTGAAGCACGTTTGGGCAACTTAACAAAAACTTTAATGCAGGCCCACCTCTACCAAGTAATTCCAATTTTAGGGAAATTTCAGCAATGCATGTATTTATAGATTTGAAATGATTCATATATGTTATAGAATATGAAGGCGTCATTAGAAATCATGATTAAATACATTTTTGATATTGGAACTATGTGTCTGATATTTTGTGTACAAAAGGCAATACACCAATATGTATGTATACAGAGTATAGTATAATCCACATTGATGAAAAATGCAATACTATGGGACTGAGGGAGATGTGCCTTAAAGCACATTTTTATATGATATGAACAGAGAAAAAAATCTGGCAGGATACACCTTAAATGATAAATATGATCCCCAATGGGTGCTGTGACTGAAGTTATGCAATTCATTTTTACTTATCTTTATTTTAATTTTGTTTTCTGCAAAAAGCATGTACTTTGTTTGGCATTAAATCTACTAATACAAGTGTAGGCAATATCTTCTTTTGAAATTACAGATTCTAGGTTGTAATAGACAGTCATAGCAGCAAAGGACCAACTCTTGCCAACTCCCAAAGGCTGGGTTCTTCCCATCAGACACTAAAGCAGACAGAAGCGAGGGAGAGTGCCCTCTGCCCTCCAGACGACCAGGGCAAGTGACCCTGGGCTGTTTTCCTGGGTCTGAACCACTCCCTTCTATCCACAATCAGGCCAAACCAAGAGTTTCAGCTATGTTGAACAGTACACAGAAAGGCTTTTAAAGACATTTGAAAATGAAAGGGAAAAAACTATCAGTTCAGACCCCAGCAGAATTTCCTGGTCGATGCTGCTTACATGTTGACTTTCCTTAGCCCCTGTGCTTACTCCAATTGTAATATTTTCCAAACTCTGCTGGAATTACTCTGCCTGTTTTCCTTACAGAATACAAACTCCGTCTTGGTTTCCACTGCATCCCCCATGCCTAGCACAACACCCCATCAATACGCACTGAGTGAGAACGATTAAATGAAGAGTGGCTAGGTACCACTGACTTGGCCATCTTGGAGTCCCAAAAAGCAAATGCAATTAAATCCAAGACTGGAAAACAGGTATTTTCCCAAAGATAACTAGTATAGAACAGGCATCTCCAACAGGTAAGAAATAATGACTCCCATAGTGTATGTGGGCATCTGGAAGGGCTAACGAGGAGGGAAGGAATGCCACAAAACCAAGCTGATGTGAAAAGGCAGGTTTGGGTTGTTGCGGTCATAGTTTAGCATTATCGATGACATTAGCATAGAGGTAGAGGAACAAAGGTTGTTTAGTTTGCTGAGAAGTGGATTTTTGAATGGGTGAAAATTAAATCTGCGGCATGATTTGAAGTGGAGACAGCACCCAGGATGATCTGAGCCGCATAAAACCAGAATGGCCGCGTGCAATGATTTCTGTTCAACCTCCCTGGCTTCCTGGCCTAAGCTGATTATTATTAAGCATTTATGTGGCATTTCATATGTACAAGTGCTTTACAATCATTTATTATTTATTCCTCACAACGTGAGAAAGCCACAAATCAAGGGCAGGGATAAAGTTAATACAATTTTATTAAACAAGAGGGGTGTGCCTAGCAGCAGGCTCAGCTACAACCAGGGAGTGTGACCTCACAGGAGAGAAGAAACATGACAATTACTTTTTTTGTGTGTGTGTTGCAATTTACACTTTTAATCAGTGTTAAGTCAGGTGACCCTGCCCACTGTGGGAGAACTCTGGGAGCCCGGAACCCCGATGGCTAACTCGGCAAAGCCAGCCCCTGGATCTGTCATTTCCATCACGGAATTCCTGCCTTCTGCCCTCTCCCCACCCCTCCTGTCCCTCCAGCCCTCCCCTTCTTCCTGTGCTTTCTAGATTTTATTTCTTACACTTCTTATTTTTTCTTTTGCTCTTCTTAACGCACCATCTTTCCTTTATTTCCTTCCTGTTTGTCTCTCATCCCTGTCTTTTCCCCCCGCCTCATCTTTCTCTGACTCTCCTTACCCTTCTCTGCTTCCCTTTTTCTGCTTTTCTGTTTCTCTTTCTCTTTCCCATAGACGCACACGGACACTGCATTCAGAGAAAGAAGCAGAATCTAATTGTATGAGGTGCAGAAGGTCATTTCCTCTCTAAGACGGCACTCCTTCACTGCCTTCTTCTGAGGCCTGACACATGGAAAATTTTAACTCGATTTGTACAGGGAGAATAATGTCAGTGTTAATCCAAGTTGCTTGGAAGGTCATTTAAAAACCATTCCAGGTTGTTTTACTCCCACTGCTAGTGTTCTTCAGGCACTTCTCATAAATGCTAATGAATAATTCACCTTGCTAGTATAGACAAACACAGGCTGGTGGTGTTATTTGGAAATCATTCAAATTGACTAATTAGTCGTTTCCTTTAAATTTTATTTAACAGAGGAAAAAGGATTGTGAGATCTTTGGTGAATCATATATCATTATATTACTAAAATCTTAGTAACTCATTAATTTTGGGAAGGGTTGATCATATTTAGTGAAAAAGCCTGAATGGTTGCAATTTTAAAAATTATGCATACATTTCTTATATTCTAGGCAGAATTTTATTAGACAGTGAACAAAAATATCTTAGCTAGAGGACTTACTGGTCCAATTTTGAGGAATAGATAAGAATCATTTGTTATTAATGCATGTATTGAAAACAACAGTAGATGGACACTCTCCTTAAAATCTCTTTAAATACTATTATTCATTCATGACCACCTACTACATGTGAGATATACTGTTCTACATGCAGGAATAGAGCAGAGAACTGACAGAAAAGGTCTTTACTTTTGTGGAATTTAAATTCTGGTGGGATATTTTATAAAGATAGAGAAAGATAATTGTTAGATGATGGATGGATAGATAAATGATAGATAAAGATGGATGTGAATATCACATAATGACAAGTTCTGGCAGAAAATAGAAATAAAGTGGGTGTGTTTTTGGGTATGCTGGTGTTATTTTTAGAAGGGTCAGGAAAACCTGTAGGGAAGGCGACAAGAGAGCAGCTAGTAAATTCTGAGAGTCACTGTGTTGAGATCCAAGCATTCCAAGGAGGTGGGTAAGCAAGGTACAAGAGCCCTGAGGTGGGAACAAGCTCGGCGTGTTGAAATCTCATGAACTCATAGCCTAAGATACAAGAAAAGGTAGTAGGAGGAAAACACGAAGCCTGGCCAGGGGTCACATTGTTTCCTTCTTCTGCTTATCAAACCCTTCCTAGTCAATAAAGAGGAGTTTCATCCTATGACTGAATCACCACAATGCTCAATTACTGGTAGGAAAGGAGGCGTTTGTTCAGTTTTCTGGTCAATGTATCTCCCCTTTGCTCATATTTCCATTTAAACTTGTATACCCAGTCCCTGTTCAGACCAATGGACAGGAGTTACTAATGTACCAACAGAGAGAAACTTCAGAGAACAAAGAAGTGACTTTCTTCCTTTTTTCCATTCAGTGAAAGTCAGAATGTAAGGGAAATAATGTATAATAAACCACATTCTTGGATTTTCTTCACAAGACTGTGCTAAGATCCTCCAAGTTGGGTAAATGAAAGATATCTCCACTCCACTTGCCCCTTTTCCAACTCAGACCAAATCCAGAAAAGGGTAGATAGATTCCTGACCTGAGCAGGTGCAAGCTCTAGGTCTGCAGATACTTTGCCAAAGCTCTTCTCCATGCTTTACTCCTTCATTAAGGAGTGAGAAGTCTGACCAATGCAGACTGGGCTCCATATATCTACTAGTTCCAGTGGTTGCCAGCCAGTGGCCTGAGTTACAGCACACAGACTTAGTGGGAGACGTGGTTCAAAAGACATTTTGGAGCCAGATAGTGATGGCTCTTGAATATAATGTTGGATGATGTTATTGATCTAAACAAAGAGGTACACTGAGGCAAGCTCAAACTTGTCAAAAAGATAAGTTTATTCAGGAATAGCAAAGGAATTACAATTTGGGCACAAAACCTATAGCAAGCTGTGGATGAATCCATTGAGGGTCTAGGGCAGGCTGTACTTATTGGATAGGAAATGTAGAGAGGAGAATTCAGTTAGAGTTGGTTAAAATAAAAAACAAATGGAGAATAGCTTTAAAAATTCCCTAAGCAGACAAAACCAGTCCAGTCATACAAACAAAGCTCAATTCAGCTTATTTTGCAAGACCTGCCCAAACATGGTCATTTCTTGTTCATGCCTCTGGAAACCATAAGCAAACATCCCGAGGTTGTTATGAGATAACCCCTATCCAACTCCCTATCATTTAAGAAAATTCCAATATTATCAGTTTTCTGTAAATTCAGCCTTTATGGGAAATCAGTCTTTAAATTTTATTTTTCTGAGAGCATGCGTGTAAGATTTTTCCATTTTATGCCCTCTGATTCTATTTTAAACTGAAATTCTTTTGATCAAGAACTTTTACAGAAAGCATTGCTGATCAATCATGTTATTCAAGTGTTGCTTGTTAGTTTTTATCAAAGGCGTGGTTCTTCAAGCTGGATTGTATTGTATGTGCCATGGAGCTGAGGAGGACCATCCTCAGGTGTCTTGCCCCACAGAGGAGAGAAATGGTTCCGAATTACATCGGCCTCATTGGAACACGAGGATTAAAAATGAAGAATCTCAGTTGTGTCCCTCTAAGGTACACAATTTAGTTTCTATGGTCAGTTGAGTTTCAGGAAAAACCTTTGAAATGAAAAAATTTGTTTTGTATTTACACTCAGAAAAAAAAGCATTTACTTAGTAATAAAAAGCAGTAGAAATTTAATGAAGAAAATTAAACTGAGTCCCAAAAGACCAATGATAGGTAATAATTGAAACACACTTAACCAGTTTTCCCACCTATTTATGTATAAAAGATAAAAAATGTCCCAAGTTATGGGAGTTTGGCCAACTTTTGTTAGCAGCTTGATATTGTCCTTCATTCTTTTTAGTTTTTGTGTTACTTTCACCAACTTATTGACATCAGAAGTCATTCTCTAAGTAAGGTGCACATCCTCCCATGCTGATCAGCGAGGAGGTTTAGAGCTCCACGGTTTCGTAGGACTATTGCAAGGCGGTCTGTTTGGTTTTGTTGATATTCAAAACCTTAGACATAAGCATTGAAAGTGGTAGACATAATTATGGGAAGATTGGGAATTTCATTTGCAAGCTCTGCTACTCCAACCCAAGGAAAAAAGGCTCTGGCAGAAGCATACACCAAACACTTCCTATCTACTATAGGGTTACATGTAGGCATCTACACAAAATTATGACCTTTCTAGTTCTGATTTTTTTATTAAAGTATCATTGATATATAATCTTATGTTGGTTTCAAGTGAACAGCACAGTGGTTCAGTAGTTACCCATATTATTAAATCCTCACCCCCTCTAGTGCAATCACTCTCTATCAGTGTAGTAAGATTGTGATCTTTAACTGTGTGCTCTGTGCTGTACTACCATCCGTGTGACCAACTTATATTGTGATTGCTAATTATTGTGCCCCTTCATTCCCTCCCGCCCCAACACCCTCCACAACCCCTCCATCTTGATAACTACTAGTCCCTTCTCGATGTCTGTGAGTCCACTGCTATCTTGTTCCTTCTGTTTTGCTTTGCTTTTATACTCCATAATTGAGGGAAATCATTTGGTATTTGTCTTTCTCTACCTAGCTTATTTCACTGAGCATGTAATACCCTCTAGGTCCATCCATGTTGTGGTAAATGGCAGGATTTCTTTTCTTTTTATGGCTGAATAATATTCCATTGCATGTATGTACCATATCTCCTTTATCCATTCATCTACTGATGGACACTTAGGTTGCTTCCATATCTTGGCTATTGCAAATAGTGCAGTGCAAATACCTGCAGTGCAGATAGAGGTGCACATGCCTTATTTGTTTATTTATTTGTTTGTTTGTTTGTTTATTTATTATTTTTTAAATTTTGGTAACATTAATCTACAATTACATGAAGAACATTATGTTTACTAGGCTCCCCCCTTCACCAAGTCCCCCCAACATACCCCTTCACAATCACTGTCCATCAGAGTAGTAAGATGCTGTAAAATCACTACTTGTCTTCTCTGTGTTGTAGAGCCCATCCCATACCCCCTCCCACATTATACATGCTAATTGTAATGCCCCCTTTCTTTTTCCCACCCTTATCCCTCCCTTCCCACCCATCCTCCCCAGTCCCTTTCCCTTTGGTAACTGTTAGTACATTCATGGGTTCTGAGATTCTGCTGCTGTTTTGTTCCTTCAGTTTTTCTTTGTTTTTATACTTCACATATGAGTGAAATTATTTGGTACTTGTCTTTCTCCGCTTGGCTTATTTCACTTAGCATAATACCTACTAGCTCCATCCATGTTGTTGCAAATGGTAGGATTTGTTTTCTTCTTATGGCTGAATAATATTCTATTGTGTACAAGTACCACATCTTCTTTATCCATTCATACTGATGGACACTTAGGTTGCTTCCATTTCTTGGCTATTGTAAATAGTGCTGCAATAAGGGTGAATCTGTCTTTTTCAAACTGTAGTGCTGCATTTTTAGGGTAAATTCCTAGAAGTGGAATTCCTGAGTCAAATGGTATTTCTATTTTAAGAATTTTGAGGAACCTCCATACTGCTTTCCACAATGGTTGAACTAATTTACATTCCCACCAGCAGTGTAGGAGGGTTCCCCTTTCTCCACAACCTCACCAACATTTGTTTTTGTTCGTCTTTTGGATGGTGGCGATCCTTACTGGTGTGAGGTGACATCTCATTGTGGTTTTAATTTGCATTTCCCTGATGACAAGCGATGTGGAGCATCTTTTCATGTGTCTGTTGGCCATCTGGATTTCTTCTTTAGAGAACTGTCTGTCTATTCAGCTCCTCTGCCCATTTTTTAATTGGATTATTTGCTTTTTGTTTGTTGAGGTGTGTGAGCTCTTTATATATTTTGGATGTCAACCCTTTATTGGATCTGTCATTTATGAATATATTCTCCCATACTGTAGGATACCTTTCTGTTCTATTGATGATGTCCTTTGCTGTACAGAGCTTTTCAGCTTGATATAGTCCCACCTGTTCATTTTTGCTTTTGTTTCCCTTGCCCAGGGAGATATGTTCATGAAGAGGTCACTCATATTTATGGCTAAGAGATTTTTGCCTATGTTTTTTTCTAAGAGTTTTATGGTTTCATTACTTACATTTAGGTGTTTGATCCATTTCGAATTAACTTTTGTGTATGGGGTTAGACAGTGATCCAGTTTCATTCTCTTACATGTAGCTGTCCAGTTTTGCCAGCACCATCTGTTGAAGAGACTCTCATTTCCCCATTGTATGTCCACGGCTCCTTTATTGTATATTAATTGACCATATATGTTTGGGTTAACGTTTGGAGTCTCTGTTTTGTTCCACTGGTCTATGGCTCTGTTCTTGTGCCAGTACCAAATTGTCTTGATTACTGTGGCTTTGTAGTAGAGCTTGAAGTTGGGGAGTGAGATCCCCCCCCACACTTCATTCTTCCTTCTCAGGCTTGCTTTGGCTATTCAGGGTCTTTGGTGTTTCCGTATAAATTTTTGAACTATTTGTTTCAGTTCATTGAAGAATATTGTTAGTAATTTGATAGGGATTGCATCAAATCTGTATATTGCTTTGGGCAGGATGGCCATTTTGATGACATTAATTCTTCCTAGCCAAGAGAATGGGATGAGTCTCCATTTGTTAGTGTCCTCTTTAATTTCTCTTAAGAGTGTCTTATAGTTTTCAGGGTATAGGTCTTTCACTTCCTTGGTTAGGTTTATTCCTAGGTATTTTATTTTTTTTGATGCTATTGTGAATGGAATTGT